>NC_071088.1:107055712-107381129 GCF_027358695.1 Spea bombifrons
TAATTGTGAATGCAGAGAAGAAAGAGTCCGCACTAATACCGTAAAATTAATAGCCAACAATCTCATGCCAAAATAACAATCAGAGTTCATTATGTCTCTTATAGAGGTATTTACTTCAGGCCCCGAGCATATTGCGGAAATGCAGCTCTTTATGCAATTTTTTCAGAATATTATATATATATATGAAATATGTACTTTTTTTTTACTTACTTTTGCTTTTTTGCAATAATCTATATTTTTCTATATAATACAATCATACAACTAAATGGAAGATAAGAATCATTGTGCCCATCTAGTCTGCCCATTTTTCCTTATGTAGAGACTTAGTCCTCTGTCTTGTCTTAGATTCAGGACATAAATGTTTATCACTTATGATGGGTGGCTGTTCCACTTACGTGCGACCATCTTGTTAAACCTCTGACCCTCTAGTTTTAGATTGTGGCAACTCGTTCTAACATTTCTCCTAATTTAAAATAGACTCCCCTCCTGTAATTTGTTAAATCTCTTTAAGTATTTAAATGTTTCTATCACATCTCCTCTTTCTCTTCTTTCCTCCAAGCTATACATACTGAGATCACTTAATCTTCCCTGATAAAATCTATTAAATAACACTTTCTAACTGTCTAATATATCTCTTTTTCATGGAAATCTTGAAGATACATGTGGCAGAAATGTAAACATGTGAGATGGATTAACTATGGGGCAAAAGGGATATTTTCTGCTTACTAGCTGTTGTGTATTTTATATAATTGCCTGCACTGCACAGCAGGAACACAGTAATTGTTCTTCAGAGTGATGCGTGGCCCAGATGGAGGCCTATTTGCGCATTGGATCCCTCACCTGCAGCAGGGTTATTTCTGGAATATGATAATTGATGGCAAAAGGAGCTTCTCGTGTCATTTAATGTCACATGATCAGGCAGTAAGAAGATCAGCATACAGTATTAGCCTGGGTGGACTGGGTGGAGTGTCCATGAACAGTGCGTTAAGGTATTGCTTGAGTGTCAGTATATGAAGCAGGGAAACGGTGTTCAGAGTGACATGCGGACAGCAGAGCACTGAGCTGGGAAGAAGCCTGCTAGCCTTTAAATATAATGCCATCTATATAAAAGTATAGGAGGTGCAAGGGAATATTTATGTCTCTGGGTGCTGCTTGGTCTAGGACCGGTCCTGGGTGCCACCACATGAAGTTGAATCCAGGAGGTGGGGTTGACCAGGTTCACATATCGTGACCCTACAGTTGTAGCGTGGCTACATTGATGAATAGGCTGAGGTATGACAAGTGTCAATATGTATTGTGGACATGTGTTTTTCTGGGTATGTAATTGTGTGTGTGTGTGTATGTGTGTGTCAGTTTAGTGTGGACGTGTTTTGGTCTGTTAGTGTGTGCCTATGGAGGTATGTTAGTATGTGTGTTTATCTGGGTAAGTTATTGTAAGTGTGTATCTGTGTGTGTTAGTGATTGGATATTGTTGTGTGTGTGTGGTAGTGTGAGTGTTTGGGTGTGCCAACTTCCAGGTAACCTTTCTGGTATGCTTCATAGATGCAGTTGTCCATCCTTACATTCAGTGCTTGCAAGTTACTTCATGCTTCAGTTTCCAATGATTTCCTACAACATCTACTCTTATAAGAATTACAAAGATGATTAGTAGTTCCTACACATGTTCAGAGCTCACACACCCAGTGGCATTTTTGCCTTTGGTACGGCAGCTGTGGCGTTCACCGTAGCGTTAAAGGGCCAGTGGGCAGATCATTTATCTCCTTTTTAACAAGCAATTGAGTAGTGGCATTACAGGGAGATCAGGCTCCCTGTTAGTCAGCCTACACCAGACTACATCACTGCACACAGCTTTCTTACATGAAGTCTTGGTATACCATGAATAATAAAATGTGACTATTTAATAACAAAGTTTTACATACTTCCGAAGTCTGTAATCCTCAGTAGTACTGCACATGGTCAAGAAACATAAAAAAATCCTAAGTAAAATATATATAAGTAATATTCAAATCAATTTTACTAATAAGAAATACTTACATTTTGATCTCAGCTAGCTAACACAAAACATACAAACTTAGTCCATTCAAGCCTCAAGGGCTCAGATGATGAAACCCATGCAGTCGTATTCAGTACGTTTATTTTAACATTTCCCGACACATATTTTCTTTATTTCTTATAGAAACATAGGCACATAGGATCTGACGGCAGTTAAGAACCATTAAGCCCATCTATTCTGCTAGTACTGGCTGTAGGATGAAAAATCTCCTCTTTGGAGCAGGACACCACACTCAAAAGACTTGTTTAACACTATTGAAAGCTTGTTGCAAACAATAAATGTTAGTCCAATAAAAAAATGAATCATCACTGTTTGCATTACACACATTTTTGCATTTATATCAGTGGATTAAAATTGCTGTCGTCAATAACATATACTTTTTATAATACTTTACACAATATTTTTGACTCTGCATGGCTGTGAGGGTTTGGCTGTGGGATTGAGAAAATGAATGACTAAATGTGATTGACTACGGAATGCAAGAGAAGTAGCAAGGGAATTTAGGTCATGGCATTGAGAATGCAAAGGATTGAGATTACATCCAAAAGTATGAACATTTCTTCTTCAGGTAAAAGAAAGGAGTGCAAAGCATCAGGCCATAGCATCAAATTAAGATACTAAAAATAAACTCAATACCTACCAGCAGTGGCATATTTTGGCCTAGGGTGGTAGCCCTTCTGCCACAAAAACGGGGACAGGTCAGGCTCTTCACCATACCACTGGGAAATGACATCATATCTCAATGCCCAGCATAGATGACAGTGGCCGCAGAGGTGAGTCGTAGGAAAGAAAAGATGAAGAAAAGAATGCTAACCCAACTGATGAAATTCCTTCTCCTGGGAGGACCATGGTAAGACTCATTGCCACCCATAACAGATGTACTTAGCATATTACATTACGAAGGGGAGGTACAATAAGTGCAGTCATAAAATAAGTACAGAAGTCAAACATTATTAATGGGCTAAAATAAGTATGGATACATTAGGAAAGAAGTTGCATTGTCCTATAGCCCTTACAGTCTAATATGTTAAGTTACCATAGGATCAACTTTACATATATTGGTTCAGCAAAATGTATATTTCTTTTAAATTATACAATTAAATAGTATGTGTAGAAATACAAATAAACTAAGGGCTGAACTAAAAGCAGGAGAAAAAAATTAGAAAATAGGAATCGTGTAATATTCATTCCGAGCCTTGTGGTAAATATACGTCTGCAATGTAGCAAAAAAAAATTGAATCTAATCACATTCTATTGTGCTCGGTAATGTCTTCTGACAAGAATCTTTCCTGCTTATTATTAAAATTCGACACAGAGCTTTCTGCCACAACTCTGTCTGGCAGCCTGGGCCATAACCTAATTAGTTTCTGTGGTTGTCCTGTATTTGTATAGTGCATTGCAAATAATGTATTCCATTCTTATCTACAGAAAACTACATATTTATATTTTTACATTATTGGTGCTATATCTTAGTACTAGCAGAACGTGCAGTGTATGGCTGTAGAAATTATATGGTTAAAAACGGCAAAGATAACATATTTGTAAGTTTAAAGATTTAATGAAGATACTTATTTTTTATTTCTCTTGTGGAAATAAGCTGGTCTGTTTTTAAACTAAAGTTCCACCATTACTACTAGCAACAAAACAGTCATTAAACAGAACAAGGATCAATAGAGACTGATAATAGGCAAAAAAATCAGTGACAACAGTACAACCGCCTATAGAACACTATTCCTGAGCAACCTCCCAGGGTCAGTTTTACATCCAAGAAGCCCCTATGATCCTAAACATAGATAATTCAGACGTCCACATGCCATAAAATAAATACTTAATGTCACTGTAAGGACACATGGGGGTAGGTTTGAGTTTGGGAAAGAAGCCATGATGGATTTGTGGGGAGACTCCTTTCTGCCTCTTATGTCTAAAACAGGGTGTGCTCAGTGGGGGGGCACAAGGTGACCTGAAAGTCGGAGGTGGTTACGGAGATAGAGCTCATTTGGGAAATCTAGTTTTATTACCCATCTTTAGAATCGGAGCTTACCCAGCAGTGGCTCTGGAACTCCACACTATTCCTGGGGACGTTCCCAGCGCTGTTGCTCAGGGTCCCGTCGGCGGATCAAGTCGCTTTTTGGAACATAATATCCATGGGCCCAGAGCTCTCCATTGGAACCTGAGAATAGATGTCACTCCCTCAGGATCACCCCAAAATAGTGCCCCATTTTTAGGTAGGCATTGCTGGTCATAGAACTGTGTGGAAGCATGGAGCTGTCTGGTAGTTGATGGGATCATACTCCTGATCTAATTATGTATGTATGTGTGTATAAATATCTGTGCTGTTCTCAACTCAATATTGGTTTTGTCTGATGTTTAGGGTGGGCTGCTATAGTAACTCACTGTCCTTTTGAGGACAGTACATGCACTGAATACGCTAAGCTACAGCTTGCTACAGCGCCAACGCAGCTTCAGCACAGCGGCATGCCGCTTCTCTCTACAACTCTGGTTCTATCCAAAGGTGGTTCTACAAGCTATTGAATCACAAGGTGTACTTAGTTTTTCACACATGGCTTCTCCATTTTGGCTTTATGTTTGTTGAATAAACCATGACGCAGTGTAATATATCATGTATAGTTGTTCATCTGAGGTTGTATTTACCTATTTCGTAGACCTGCTAAAGTACAGATTATTGTTATTACGTCCTGATATGTAAAACCATATCATTCAAAGAAGGTATATTTTCCCTTTCACACAGTCTCATAGGAGTTTCTTACCCTGTTTAAAAATTCTGCATTCATGTGCAGGTGGAATTAAAGGAACGTAAAATATTCATGACAGGGAACTCACAGGAACCACCATGATTAGTTACTTAATTCTCTTAATTCTGATATGCTATGCAATGGCAGGTGGCACATTTTCTATGCTGAAGACAGCAAATGAAAATTATACCTTATACTATTTATACATATACTTGTTAAAACAGTGACCTGCCTTAAAATTCTTCCACCAAAGGATTATTGACTAAGTCTCTAAGTGAAGGACGCCAAAAAACCCCCCAAAAAACATAAAAACTGTCTATATAATCACATTCTTTGCAATGTGTTTTAAGCTGTTTTACCATGCCTGTAGATTACAATCACGTATATTCTAAGAATATATGAATGGCACAAACTTTTAGGTAGGGCTTGGGCTTCGAAAGGCAATGTATTCAGAAGAGAAACAATTACCTATCACAATTTACAACTTCAAACTTTCTTTCTGACTACTTGGCCTCTATTTTTAACTACAACTAGTATATGTGATAGCAGAATATAAATACTAGAGCTCAAGAGAAGATTTGTTGTTAATTTGATCTAAAATATCATAGTTTATTTATGATTGGCAGAGCTTCCTTCATTTCAGGTCTGTTAGAAAAACAATGAGGTTCATTTATAATGAGTGATTCTTGTGGAAACTTTATTAAAAATAGTGTTAGCATCATAGAAACCAATGACCCAATTTTGTGGGTGATATGGAGCACTACAATGGCAATTTAACGTTAACTCTCAAATACCTCTTACTTCTGTTTAATTATTTTGGCAACTTAGTAACTAAAGTAATTTTGTAACCCAACTGTAGATCATGGAAATGTATGATCCCATTTTGAGGAATCTCACCAGGAGGCAAAAGGGTAGAAGAAAGAAGTCAGAAGATAAGAAGGGGATGTGTGTGGCACTGAGACAGGGACACAGGGACGAAGGTAGAAAGACATTCAGAGAGAGCGTGAGAGAGAGTGAGTGTGTGAAAGACCACGAATAAGAGTGTGAGAAAGTGTGAAACAGCATGAGAGAATGAATGAGGGTGAATGACAACAAATGTTGTTTCCATATGTGAAAAAGCCCAATCAATTTTTGTTTGAAGCAAATGGGCAGGGAACGTAATTTGTTGTCCATAAACAGCTGGACCAAAAGTGAAACAAAAAATACGCCCGAATTGTTTTTGAAATTTACTAACTGCTTTCACTGGCATTCATTATATTTAGGTATGTAATTTATATATAATAGTGTAGTAATTTCAAGGGCCTTTTGATCTCTACAGTTAGTTTCCTACAATGTATTGTTGGTAATGTATCAAAATTGATCCTTACTGCAAACTTAGAAAATTGTGTTATTACATAGCAACTAATGTAATGGACCAATCAAATGAACCTCCTATCAGCGGGTATAATGATAAAGCCACTTTTGAAACTTTTGCACCATGCATCCATACTTACGTTTTGACAAGGTGGGATTAGTGTTATAATTGGCACTATGGATAGATATGCATATATAGGCAATATTTAAGTTATGAGCCTTGTCTGACACATGTACATCCCATTATTTCACTAAAAAATAGCAATCTTACCCTGCATACTGTATATGATATATATATATAGTATAGGGTGCTGACTAGCCAGTTATCATAGAAACCAATTACTGAAAACAATTCATCCATAAAAAAAAATCAGCATTGCAAGTTAATTCAAAAGAAAATGGTTCTACAATCTACAATGAAAAGGCAAGCTACATCAGCTGTTATATATGCAAAATTATTTAAAAAGTGATAGTGGAAAAGAAAAATCAACATAGCATATGAAACATTTTCAAATAGCTTATCTTGGAAGACTGAAGTGATCAGAAAAGATGGGAGTGGAGTCAGCCATCCCTGCTGGTATAATTCAAGGACTGACGACAAGCCACTACAGCTAACGTAGTAGCAAATACGTGCATGGCTGGATTTGATATCAAGTCCCTATATATTGGTCTGATCTACAGTAGGTAGGCAAACAGGAGGAAAAAGACATCAGGTCTATGTGATTCAGTACCCATGCACCCAGTCGGTACCTTATTGTTATAGTACTGGTTGGTTATACTGACCAGGTCATATTAAGTTAAGACACATTCATGGTAGACAGAAGGGCACTGTTATTAAAGCATATACAGTACAAATATTTATGCAAGTAACCACACAAATAATTAGTAAAATACTAAGTAAAGCAATAATTAACATGTGCATCCTCCATTACTTCTACTGTATGAAAATAAATCAGTATATCAACATATAATGGTATATCAAAAATTATTTTGCTTTACTATACTGATTGAGTGCTAGATGTGAACAGCCTCCTATCAGAAGTGATGGAGGTTAAAACAGAAAGGGAATTTAATCATTCATTGGATAGGCATATAGCTATCCTGAATCTAAGACAAGACCAAGGACTGATTAAAGTTTGAGTTTTTACAGTAGGATGGATGGAACACCCACGGTATTACCTTGGTCTATATATATATATATATATATATATATATATATATATAGTAACAGATATACTTAATCATGTACAACCTTGCAGGCATTAGAATGACTGAAGATATGCTAATTGTGACCTCCATTACCCATGAAAAAGCTAAGATCCTGCTAATGAACTAAAGACGGTGATATGTCGCTCAGTACACCAGTAGATTGTGACCCTCAACCCACATGCTCAGCGGTTTATCTAAAATTATTTTCATATTAATTGAGAGACATGACTGAAATATATCTATTCCAGTATAATATGATAATCCAATGATGCAAATAATAAAAAAAGCTTCTTATTTAAGGTAACTTCTAAACCAAAGTTAGTTGTTCCATCTATCATTCCATCAATGGAACACCTTTCTGGCTATCAAGATATATGCAGTGGAATAAGTCTTCAAGTCAATCATATTCTATTATTTTATAACAGTATCATATAATGAACATACTGACAGACATAGCTCTCACTTGTGCAAGCTAGGTAATAATTAATGACTCACATGCAAGAGAGGGCTTTTGTATCACTCCTTATCAATAACATTACTTTAGTAATTACTGAGTGCATGTATTATTGCTGATATGATTATTAGAACATGTAAAATGAGCTTCAGTACAAGATGGAAAAAATAAAAGGCTTTTAAACCTTTTACTGATAACTGTAAATGAAGTGTGTTCTCAGATTTTTGTGTTATGCTTAAAAGAAGAAACCCAATGATCCTGCAGCATCTTCAACATCTGCTGCCCTGCTGGGTACTTTGATACAGAAAATGGACCAGACATCTACTTTTCCTTATAGCAACAATGAGATATATGTATAATTACATCACTGAAGCCATAGGCAAAGGACCCACGTGCTGGGCAGGGCAGATGCTAGAACAGCTTTCCTTTATTGGAGATGTACTGTGCTTGACCTTTGTACTGTCACGAGCAAGAGTTCAAGCGATACTGATTTTCCATGCTTAATAAGCCCTTGGTCCCCATCCCAGAATTACAGGTACATTTACCCAGGACTAACTGAAGAAATGTCTGAGTCTCGTCAATGAGAATTATTTCGTAACATCTCATTCCCATGGAATTCTCAGACACCTTTCATGTTTTTCCACCTTTCCCATCATTTTTTCTGTTGTACAAAACTGTAGAACAGATTCCCTGAGACCTGGAAGGCAGCTGTGCCATCTGTCAGATTGTCACAAGCCTTTCCTTAATTTAAAACATTAATTTACACATCTTTTTTTACCATGGAATTATCTATAATTACACCAGATATCCAACTGTCCATATTATGCACTTATCCCAGCAATCAAATAGTCACCTACTTCTCAAAAGCCTTAACTTTTATCATACATAGGAGGAGAACAAATCCCTTGTCCTAAAGAATATGGATGAAAGGTATATGACAGGGTATAGAATCAAAGTATCTACTATCTATGTTGTGTCCTATTGTATCGTAAAACATTTTTTATTGTTATCACCAGTTTTTTGGTCACTGCAGTCCATTAAATGGCCTGGCATACTTTTCCTTCTTTAGAGAACATAACCTTTATTATTAACATCTGCAAACTGCTCATTTCACTTTAACTGCAGACTTCACGCTTCTATTTGAAAGAACTGTTTTTATATTACTGCACATTCCCAAGAGTAAACCACTAAAAAGCTTTACATCTATTATTTATAGATTATTGTTCCTAATGAGGTAAGAAAAGCAAAGTTTGTTCAAGAGTGGGAATAGGACTTGGGTATGAAATGGAACAAACACACCTGAATACACATTTTTAAGAGGTTATTGAGGATCTTAATATTTACCATGGTATAGAAAACAGCCATTACTTCCTGTAAGATGACTTTACTTGTACTCATCAAAATAATAAAGATAATTGGCTCCAAAAATAATGCAATGCTGCATTCTGGCCTTGGCAACCACGCTGCCTGCAGGATCACCGGTCAGGTAGGTCACCAATTTTCTTAACAAAAAGTCGGCACAGGTTCGAGAGCAGTGCCAAAGATAAGTATGCCATGGGGTGAAGTCTGCTGAGATTCTCCTGGTAAACAGATATGGGTGGATAGCTAATGGAAGAACAGCTTTTTGTTTTGGGAGTATGGCTCCCGTGCACACCATGGTCTCCAGTGCAAGGGACTGCTTCGCACACGAGGCAGTCCTTGGGATCTGCCATTCATGATCCTCCTGCCGGATCATACAAGACTTCCATTATGAATGCTCCATGTAATCTGTACAAACAATCCAAAAAAATGAAGGTTGGTGGAAAAAAAACAAAAATTAACATTACGGTTCCCTTTGCCAGGGATTGGTGACCAACTGGTAGCATGATATGTGTCCAAATGCTCCTAGAGAAATACTCTGGGTTGTCTTCTCCCCAAAAATATATACGTTTGTGTGGGTATTCAGAGCTGGTGGGCTGTCATAAACGACAAATAGGCCTCACAAAATAAAGTGTGACAATCTCAAGTTTGGAAAAGGGAACAGGCATGTTCCACCTGTGCTCCATAAAATATAAAAAAAAACCAATGCATGGTAGGTTGTTTAAAATTCAAGATGCTTACGTTAATATATTTTGTGGTATTTTGGTCAGCTGAACTGGTTTGGGGACCATTTTCATAGAGACAAAATATGTGTTTTTTTGTTTTGAAAAATGTTTTTTATTTTAATGTTTTATTCATACTAAATGTTGGACTATATATCTAGAAATTATCAAAAATGTATCCAAAGAAAGCTCTATCTGTCCTTGAAAGAACAAAGTATCATTTATGTGGGTGCATAAAAACACCCTTAGTAAAGAAAGGGTTAATGCGACTATTGAAAGCTATCTATGTATCTAAAAAAACATTTAGAATAAGATTTAATTCTATTTATATTACATGTTATTAAGGGTTGTAGATCGCTGTGTATAGCCATAACCACCAAACACTTTGTGCTCCTACAAAAGCAGGACATCGGGAAAGGAAATATTTGGGTATTTAGAGAGGGGCTGACCCTTCTAAATGGAGATAACTGGATTGCATTAATAAGAAAAACAAACTGATGCAGCAACCTGGCAAAATGTGAATTCACGCCTTAGTAAATAAACCCTCCACTGAGTTTATGATGTGAGAGCCCATTTAAGACATTATCAAAGTAAGCAGATGCAGAACCTTTGGCTTCCAAAAGCTTTCTTTATATCAACACATCAAAAAAACAAAGTGTTACTTAGTACTGACCCTAAGTGCTGGAACTGAGTCATTGGTTTCAGGTATGTAAGCATGTCCCCAGTTAGCAGAATTTGGATCAAAAAACTTAACAGATGGACGTCTTTACGTTAAGTGAGCTGGGTGAAGAACAAGTTATCAAAACATTAACAATATGCGCTTTGGCTAAAATAAATAGAACACCTACTGCAAAATGGCAAAAAGATTAAATTAGTCGTACGACAAAATACAAGAACATTAAAATGAAATGACTGGTGGAGTTGTTAAATATAATAAAAGGAACAAAATGATAAGGACAATTTTTCATTATCATGTTCTTGTTTTGTTGCCAGAAACACGCTCCTCAACAACCTGTTCTTTGAACTCAAAATTAATAGAAGAAATGTGGAAAATTTGCCAGCCGGCATTACAACGTGGCTTCATCATTACAGATGCCAGTTTCTTTAAACTCTTTAGTGTTGATGGAAGCTCCCTTTACTCTGTTTGCTATCTAGGCACACCTGTTTAGCCAGCAGGCACGGGTATTATTCAGCTGCATTTATACTATGCTTTACCCGTATGTAAATCAACATTAGGTTCACTTAGACTCCGTAAAACACATCGTTTGCGCTTTAGGAAATGCAGAAAGCTTGATAACATTGCAGTTATTGCTACTATATTACAAAACATATTACCGATAGAAAATAAATGACATAACAAAGCTTTGTGTCTGCTGCAATTATAGCGAGCATTCTGCACTAAGTAGGAGATATGCCAATATATTTCATTTTATGAGATTTCAGCTTTTTTTCATATATAATTCCCAAAAAAATATTTTAACCCCTTAAGGACAATGGGCGGTCCCTAAACCCATTGAAAACAATGCATCTTGAGCCCAGTCCATGTACGGGCTTTGTCATTAAGGGGTTAAAAAGCGTTATGCTTTCTTGTATCAATGCCAGGCCTTGACATTCTTTTGCCTAGGCGATTTGGTGGACATTCAAATAAGTGTCAAAAGTTTCTAAACGATTTCTGTTCATTAGCATTACTTCCAATCCATTATTTTCATCTCCCGCAAGGAGTGTTTATATATATATATATATCTTGACATATGACATTTTTTTTCAAGAAAGCATTATTTCTTTTGGGAGAAAATGATCAGCTGACACCTTTATATATATATATATATATATATATATATATATATATATATCAATGCAGTCAAGGGTAGGGGAATTGAATGTGAAATGTACAGTCCCAAAAGTTTTAGCTCCGCAAAACTTCTTATCGTGGCTTTTCCATATATTAACCCATCCCAATGTGAAAATTCCTCATTAATCTCTCACCCACTTTAGCCATTGCATCCTTTCCTCCCCTGCCTAAACAATGTATTAATCATCAAAGCAAAGGGGGTTTTAGATCAATTAATGAATACCTGAATGCTATTTTATATTATGGTGGTCTGCAGAATAATAATATGGTTTGGGCTTTATATATATTTTTTTTCATTTGTAATTTCTATTTTAGGGGTTTTCATTTTTATATGATTCCAAAATGACAATGACGTTGGCTTGAGGATGATTTCTAAGTACAATAATGTTACATGTGTTATGTGGTACGTTGAACATATTAGATCACTGAATGGCTCTAGATGCAGCTAATTATATGGTGTAATACACAGTGAGAGAGATACTGTCAGTTAAATCAGGCACTCAAGTAGACGGATAATGTAATGAGAGTATTTTGATTCTGCTCGAGGCATTTCTAAGACACATGGAGTTAAATATACTAGTATGAGAGCATGGGCCGATGTTTACTGCCAGAATTGCTGTTCACATGAAATTCATTGTGATTGCTAAATGTGTTGTTTGCATATTAAAGCCTGATGATCCAATCAAATAACATTTCCGCATCAACTTTGTTAAATATAAATAACTATGTAATGTTAGTTAAAACAGATAGGATGATCCAGATAGGATTGGGTGTTATGGATGGATACCTCTTTTGGAGTTATATATGGTTTTTTAGAGCAATTCTAGGGCAAAGTGGAAACAAGGAGGGACATTATTATACAGTATATATATATATATATAAATATATATATATATATATATATATATATATATATATATATATATATACTATTTTCACGACTGTGCACCAGAACTTCTCTTAATACATTAACACCCATGTGCTCCAATTTATGTACATGTTACACATGGATATCATTTTCAAAACAGATCTGGGGTATGTATAATGAGCAGTCATAAAGAACACCCTATTAATTGCTATGGTGATTGCCCCACTTGTATCCATTTCTTTTAAGAATCTCTGTTTATACACACCAGCCATTACACGTAACTAAAAGCAATTTGTGAAGCAACGCGGAATAGGCATGTGTTTTAGAATGCTTAATGTAGGATTACTCTTCAGAGATAAGGGACATTACTGTCCTTTTTTTTCCAGTCATCTATGAGACAAATTGTGCATTCTCCCTTGGCCACAAGGTCTGTATCTTGCTGACCTCCATCTCTGACAATAAAATGCTAACTTGCTAAACAGGCTAACCTGCCATCTCAAAGAGAGGAGCCTGGTGGGTTTGCTAGGCAATGATAGGCTAGGGTTTCTTAATATATTTCAATTAAATGACTAGCAATGCAAACAGAAAATATGTGACTGTTCATTTAATCAATGGTTTTTCATTAAGGGCTTCTTTGTAAATAGTTAAGAATTTAACGGTGAGAGTATACTGACCAAATTTCAAAGAACAATGCCCCGATAGAGGTTTCTGTCCCCAGAACTCGTATCTCTAAAGATAAATTATTTTTTCAAAAACGTGATTTTTATGAAATTTTATTAGATAAAACATGTTTCTGATTGCACTACTATTATTTATGCATTTCTTTTTCACCCCATCAAACACAGTACATATTGATTAAAAATAATCTCATCATCTCAATTGATGTTAAGTTTATACGTGAAAACAGGTCGCACATATAAAGGAGATTTTTTTTTAATGAACTGAATGGTTCTACGTGAAGTGTACAAATCTGAAGAACTTTATAATCAGATCCCTTGGGGTCATTTAAAAACATTTTTGTTTAATTTTAACTGTGTAATCAAAATATTGTTAAAAGAATGTAATTCATATGTTAAAATGTTTAGCACACATAATTTAAAAGCATTACAGCAAGTAATAGGACAATATTTACCTAAACTTGTTGATAAAGCGTAAGACTAGTAAGACATCTAATTTAAGTATGTAATGAAACATTTAATTTGATTTTAGAGTGAGAGTGTGGTTTTAGAGTGTCAGGGATGAGCCTAGATTTGTGGTGCAAGGGAGAGGAGGGGGATAGTATGTATGTATAATTGTATGGAATTAGAGGGAATGGGTGTTAGAGCGAGTTTGAATGTTAGTATGAGCATGTGGGTCCTGAAAAAAATACCACACCCAGGTGTCACTAACCATACACTCACCCCTGTATGGGTCACTTTCTCCTATCTTTGGGCAGGAAAGTGGTGTTTGGCCACACCCAGTTCTCCTCCTACCAATCCACTTAAGGCTGTGTGGGCTTAGTCCCAACGCTATGCATGCCTTTTCCTGCCCCATCCATGGCTAGCCCTGCCTCCTTACATAGCCACTTCTCCATGACAGGAAGAGATCTGGGTAGCCTACTCTGGGAAGTTCCTTGTCTGTTCAGAGAAGGACAAGTCTGGCCAATATAAGAGAACACTGGGGAATGTTAAGGTAAAAGCAAAGTGGGTCATAGATCTCTAGCCTAGTTTTCATAAATATCTTATTAGAAATTACCCTAAAATTAAATATATATATATATATATATATAATCGCAATCAATGGTGCTACAAGGAATCAATTAGAAAGGAATGTATGCTATATATTATACCAATTGGTATAGCTATACAAGTCATCTGATAGCTATCAGTTCTACATACCTTGATAATGATGCCTGTGTTATCCCAAAACCAGTTGGTCAAATACTTAATAAGTTGCTATTTAGTATACTTTTCTGCACTCTGCAAATTATTGGACCTTGATCGACTAATGATTATTGAGGCACCAATAACTGAATTTTATTAGGACAGGAAAGATAACCCCTTGGCTAGTAAAACACAAAAACATACAACATCTATTTGAGTCCCACTAATTGGTATGGTTGAATACTTGTAATTGGCGAATCTGATCAAATTTCTTGATTTATTGATATTAGCAGATTGGATTTTTTAGTTAGTTTATTGCTATAATACTTTATACTTATAATATTATATATATATATATATATATATATATATATATATATTAATATTTTCCCTGTCAGACAAAAAAACTGTTTGCTTCTTCTACCTGTGTAATTGCCATCACTACTATTTCATTGTTCTACAGACCTGGCTGTTCTTATAAATGTACTCTCGTAATTGTGGTTGCTTTAGATTATATCTTAATCAATGGCTTCAAAAAAAAAATATTTATGGCATGTTCGTGACAGTTGAATCTATGAAGAAGATTATATAGAAGGGGAAAAACTAACACTGAATAGATGGGCAGAAAATCAATAAAGGTGACAAAAATCGACACAACTGAAAGCAGGTAATATTTGAAGTAAAGACAGTGAAAGTGTAAATGATGAAGCTACATAATGTTTTTTTACAGGATGATGCATTTTGTAGGAGACTAGTGATTTAAACGTCAAAGTTCTTTAAAATACAGAAATGACATGTTTCATATCAGATAGATATAGATTGATTTTTAAATGCATTGGAACAAATATACAATATATAAAATCATGGTAGAGCTGGCAAGGAGGATAGGCGGCAATAGCCACCTGGGATGCTTTGATTTGAAGGTTCTGGGTCACCATCAGAGGACTTTTCTGTGTTATATGTGCAGTTCCACATATAGCCACTTGGGGCCTAGGCAGCATTGCACCCTGACTATCCATTCTGTGCATCCTTTAAGCAGTTTGTTTTGTCAAATATGAATTGGACTTAACTCGATTCTAAACATTGACCATTGTTACCCTTGTTATCATTAGCCAAATGTTTTTGGACATGACATAATTGGGCTTCTAGCTTGGGCTTGCCTCCTGGGCTGAATGGTGCCAGCTGTCCTTTGTTTTCAATGTATTTATCTATTTTTTTTATGTTTTGACCTATGACTGGCAACCCAGGACTTCTCTTCTAGGTTGTCATACTAGTCATACTACCAGAGATATAGTTTGCCTAGGGCACTAGAAATACTAGGGAACAGAATCAGGGAACCATATAAAGAATACTGACCTTGTTTTACCATGTACTGCACATTCTTCTGAGAGTGTTAATAAATTATGTTAGATTCAATCCCAATTTATTTCAACAGCTATTCCCATTATTTTTTCTATTAAAGTAAACAATGAGTTTTAATTAATTTTCCTCATTGATTCTTCATATAAATCCTTATGAGGGCTGAGGGAAAAGCAAATGTGCTTTATCACTATCTCTCCATCTTTAAATGCCAAGTGCCGGCATGTTGTGTATTGTTGAACTGATTAAATCTCAAATGCACATTATTATAGATTTGAACTTCATTATTGGTTAGACAGAGTGTATACGCTCTTTAATTTATTCTTTACTCTCTGATAATTAGAAATGAATTGCAATCTCTGTATTGGACAAAAGCTATGTAACCCCTTCCAATTTGTAAACCATGTACTCTGTGATCAATACAAGGAGCGGGACTGAACTGACTCAAGGCATACATTTTGGAATTCATGACATCTGGACTTAATCCCACACTAGTCCCTTGGCTCTCTTCAAACAATAAGAAATGTCACATTACCAGGATTTCTAATGCCATGTTCCACATCTGAAACAGCTATTACCCCGAGGAGGACCCTAATTTACATTTCTTGGTTCTCATGGATGGAAGTCATGGAGGGATGAAGGGAGGGAAAGCATGTTCTTGAGACATAGCAAGATTCAACATGCAGTGACAAACTGTCACAATTGTTCAGCAAATGACACTTCATAACCCACTCGAAACAAGTAATTATAGAAATAGGTAAAAAAATAAAGTAGCTCCGGTGGGAAAATGATCAGAACGTTAGGCAAAAGAAACTATATGGAAGCAAAATGGAGAAAAAAATAGCAACCAGTATGGTTTTTGCTTGAAAAACAGCATCTCATCTTAACACATCTAGCATGATAATTGCACACCCAGCCTACTTTATGTATCTGTTAATTAGAGAGATGGAAAATGCATATCTTGTGTCTTCTTTTTAAACTCTAAAGCTGAATTTCTAATTTTGTCTCAAGCTGGGTATTAATGATAAGGAATTATGACAGATTGTTATTAAACTTTAACTGCTGCGGGAATGCAGATAAAAGTCTGTCTAACCTTTACCCACAAAGCAGATCAAACAATTTTATTCTTAGATGGAAATTCGTATAACAAATAACTTGAATTTTATGAAATTTCTCAGCTTCTTCACATACAAACCTGACATCCTTTTGTACTACGTCTTGCCTACGTTCTGTGTTTAAAATCATTAGCGAGCATTGCATGCATTATCTCCTAGTAATTTGGAAGTCTCACAATAAAAGCACAACTCTGATAAGCGTCCGTATATATTGTGAATCTGCAGTTCGTTTAAATATCTTAGGTGAACAAATTATGCGGACAACGGCACAGAGGGATGCTGAGGTCTCATGTGTGCAGACATAAATTCATATTAAATAAATGCAAGATTTGCAGCATGCTCTGAGAATGTAAGCACTTTGGCCCCTTGGTGGAAATGTGCTAACAAGTCATATGGGAGAAAACTCTCTAGCTCATCCAAAGAGTCCAGGGGCTAACTAAGCCCTTTTGCAGGTACGCTCACACGAGCTGCACATTATTACTGCTGCCAAGCTTAAAATACTCTGTCGCAATGAAAGATAATAATTATGGACATGTGTCCATAAATACTTATTCATGGAAAATACCTATTGTAAAAAGCTCTACTAAACTGATACTCTAATAATGCAATGTGTAATTCACCTATCTATTTTCTACATAATATAACTGAACATAATTGAGAACCAATTTCACAAATGTTCCAAAACATAGCAATTTAAATTTAAAAAAAACAGGTATATGCAGGGCCGGACTGGGACTGAAAAGCAGCCCTGGAAAAATTTGGAGACCAGCCCCATATAGTTTATCTCACGGTCGCGCTCTTTAACCACACGCACCCCTTATACACACCCGAGTCACACTATGTGCCATTCTATTTATCTCATTATTTGTATTAAAATGCCAGAAAGCAAAAGTGTTAAAAGGCCCTAATAAATGAAATACATTACACATAATGGGATCAAAACATTTACTACTGCGAACATTTTTAGATGAAAAAGTTCAGTGGAACAAAACAGTGATCACATTATTCTTCACGATATTCTGGTAAGAAACTTTTGTTTCTTTATTAATTCATGTAGACTGTTTTTTTCATATTTAATATAAGCTATGATTGAGACATGTTTGTTTTTTTCCCTTTTATTTGCCAACCAACCCCCGAGTTATGCACATCTGCCCCCAGGCTTGCCACTCTGCCCCCTGATATGCCTTTTAACCCCCCTTTTGCCACTATACCTCCAGATATGCCTTTTGACCTCCTCTATGTCACTCTGCATCCAGAAATGCCTTATACCCCTCTATGCCACTCTGTCTCATGATATGCCTTCTAACCTCCTATATGCCACTCTGCCATATAGGGGTTACAAGGCATATCATGGGACAGAATGGCATATAGGGGGGTATAAGGCATTTCTGGAGGCAGAGTGGCATAAAGGGGGTTAAAAGGCATATCATGGGGCACTCTGCCTCCAGAAAAGCCTTATGCCCCCCTATATGCCACTCTGTCCCATGATATGCCTTTTAACCCCCATATGCCACTCTGCCTCCCTGATATGCCTCAACCCTCCTATATGCCCCTCTGCCCCGTGATATGCCTTTAACCCCCTTTTTGCCACTATACCTCCAGATATGCCTTTTGACCTCCTATATGTCACTCTGCATCCATAAATACCTTATACCCCTATATGCCACTCTGTCCCATGATATGCCTTTTAACCCCCTATATGGCAGAGTGGCATATAGGGGGTTAGAAGGCATACCATGGGACAGAGTGGCATATATGGGTATAAGGCATTTCTGGAGGCAGAGTGGCATAAAGGGGGTTAAAAGGCATATCATGGGGCACTCTGCCTCCAAAAAAGCCTTATGTTCCCCGATATGCCACTCTGTCCCATCATATGCCTTTTAATCCCCTATATGTCACTCTGCATCCAGAAATGCCTTATACCCATATATATGCCACTCTGGCATATAGGGGGTTAAAAGGCATGTCATGGGACAGAGTGGCATATAGGGGGGTAAAAGGCATTTCTGGAGGCAGAGTGGCATATAGGGGGACACACTTACATACACACACATGCCGATTTTTTTTGTTTTTAACACATACAAAAAAAATATTATACATTTTGTACAAAAAAATACATTACTTTACTCACCTTCTACTTCTCTTGACTTCCGTGCTCTGGTAGCCGCACACTGTTGTCTTCTCTCTCCTGACAGGATGTCACTGACACGACATCCGGTGCTGCAGCGAGGGGGCGGAGCTTTCACCCTTCACGCTGCTCCCATCACTCTGCGGCATCAGATTGCTGGGAATGTAATCTAAACGGCCGATGCGTGCTGATGCCCCCGGCCGGAGCTACTTTAACACTTTTTTTTTAATTTATATGGTAAGCTGGATCGGCTCGCCATATAAAGTAAAAAAAAAAGTATTAAAGCAGAGGCGGCCGGCAGCATCAGCACGCACCGGCCGTTTAGATTACATTCCCAGCAATCTGATGCCGCAGAGTGATGGGAGCAGCGTGAGGGGTGAAAGGTCAGTGCGAGGGGGCGGAGCTTTCACCCCTCACGCTGCTCCCATCACTAGGCGGCCATCGCACACGGCTGCTGGGTGCCGATGCGGCCGGCCGGCGATACTGTAATACATTTTTAAAATTTAATATGGCAAGCCGGACCAGCTTGCCATATTAAATTAAGAAAAAAGTATTATAGTAGTGCTGGCCGGCCGCATCAGCCCGCCCCTGGTCCCAGCCCACGGACCTGCCGGCCCACCGGGAAATTTCCCGGTATCCCGGTGGGCCAGTCCGGCCCTGGGTATATGCATAGATTGGGGGGGGCGTCACAGCCTGCAGAGGGACCCTGGAGTTTATGTAACGCAACAGACTACATCAGCTGGCAGATCCCAACACAGTGCTTTCTTTTCGGACAGTGGTCAGCAAAAAAATACCAAGTGCCAGGATATGATGTCTCTCGCGCAAAGGAGCTTAATATGGATAACTTTGTTCATGCTGATGTGGCACAGTTTATGGATCCCTCGTGGCTGACAGCATATAGAGGAACAGCTGTTCCCACAAATCCTCTAACATTCCAGGGTGTGTGGGCCAGCTGGCATACAGTCCTCCTGTGCCAGTGTGTGTGCCAGATTGGCCTCTGAACTCGGGGTCCCCTGAGCTCTAGAGATTCTAGGCATGTACTTACTTTATCTAGTAAGGAATAGGGCAATATCCAGACATTGGAGTACCCACTATTAGAAATAAATATTGAAACGTTTCCATACACAAGAGAAACCCTGCCATTAATGAAGCGGAAACATACAGAAAGCTCACTCTAGAGTGTATTCTTAATAATGTGTTCTTCTTAGCACCATCTGGAGCTAGAATGTATTCTCTAGCTGCTCACTAAGCAGCACCACAGCCTTTATTAATGGGTCTAAGATATGGAAGGACACACAATCACTATGGCAGAACAGTGGTAAGCTATGTAGGTTGGACATTCCCATCACATTTAGCTTTTTTTTTCCAAATTAGGTCCGAGTCTGATGGGGCGAGTGGGGGTTCCTATCTGTAAATCCTTTGTTTTGGAGAGAGGCCAACTGTGATCATTTTGGCATTTCCAGCAATATGTTCTTGTCTCTTTGTACTCCATTCATTTACCTTGTAAAAATAGGCTTGCCTTTCTAAGAGAACCGAACTAAAACGGCATATTCTAAAAACAACTCTGACAACTAAAGCACTTATCAGGGAATATACACCAAATATAACTAAACAAGTATACTGAAATCTGACTAGTGTGTGTTTGCTAAATCCTGAGTTTCAGGACCCAAATTAAAAATGTAAAATGCCGAAATACTCAAGGGCATCTTGTTGGCACCCAGTTCCTTCTTATATGAGTTCCATGCATTTACATACCATTCTTTTTAATAGTTATTGGTTTGACCATAGCCGGTGGCAGTTTTCTCATGTTGAGATACTCATGGGAACGGTCAGTTATTACATTGATGTCTGCAGGCTCACTAAGAAACCAAGGATTAATTTATGATGGATGTGGTATTAGGTAAGGGAAATGTAAAGGACACTAAAGAGAATTATGAGCTCTCAGGTCTACCATCTCTACAGGTTTGGCTTCACTAAATCATCAGGAGTTCCGTATTCATAGCAAACGTTCTTTACTTATAGAAGCATTGAACTTGACAGCAGATAAGTAACAGTTGGCCCATCTAGCCTGACCATTTTCCTGATGTAAAGCCTCAAATCTTAATCACTCTTTGGTCTTGTTTCAGATTCAGAATAGTTATAAGCATATCCTATGTATGTTTCAATTTCCTTACCGGATAAACCTCTACCACTTATCTACCACCTACCTCCATACTGGATATGAGCATCCTTCTTTGTGTCAGTATGTAAGTGGAAATGCTGGAATTTTCGAAGCCACTTATATTGATAGCAAAAAAATGCTTCTCGGTACATGATGTTTCATATTTGCACAGATAATTAAAGTTATTGCTCAGTACATAAAGCAGAAAGTACTTAAATATTGGCTCAGTAACACATTTTAATTTAAGCAATACTCTGGATATCTTTGTTCTTTCTATATTTTGAGGAAATGTTGTTATGATAAGACGGGCAACCTGCTGGAGCACCCAAGCTATGATGAGCATACAGCTCTCATCAATGGCCCAAGGATGTAATAGAAAAAGCTAGATGATCACAGTGTGCCTTTTTTAAAGAAGACTGCTAGTTGATTA
This sequence comes from Spea bombifrons, assembly GCF_027358695.1. Taxonomy (NCBI): domain Eukaryota; kingdom Metazoa; phylum Chordata; class Amphibia; order Anura; family Pelobatidae; genus Spea; species Spea bombifrons. The sequence continues at coordinate 107,077,391 of NC_071088.1, forward strand.
GCTCATTTAGCCCTGATATATTCACATCGATGTACCGCAATGCATGTAGAACATAAGGAACATTCTGTACCATAAACAAACTCAGAGGATGTTCGATGTGCTTACAACATTACATTAAAATTTAAAGTGGCACATAAAAGGGCACATAAATGTAAAAGTAAAGCTGCATTGTTACATTTGGTGAAGAAGAACTTTCAAACACCCCTATCAGTTGTTTCCTCTGCACTTATTGTTCAACTAAATGAATTGAAAGTTGAATGTGAAGCATTACAGTGGAGCAAGAAAGTGTTTTTATATGGCCAAAGCCATTACAGAAAAACACTCAAAATTGCTACGGTTTTCATTTTTATGCATCAGTGAACACCACACAAGACCAGACGCTATAAAAATTATAGGGTAAAATGCGAGTATACTATTAATTTTTAAATGATAACTATTTATTTTCCTAAAGCAATGTATGTTTGTTAAATGTGTTATTGTATTGTGTTTAAATATATTTAAAAAAAACAATTTTCCTACTAAACACACTATCTTTTCATTTGAAAAAAGGTATATCACAACAGTCCAATTTAACATGCTTCCATAATCACATTTGATGATTATAGTATTTAATAAAAACGCCTGTCTAACGCCAAGAAAAGAAATAACAAGTCAATGACTGGAATAATTTGTGAAAGATGGAACAATATCAGAAATATCTGATTCAGCATTATAGCAAACATTATATATATATATATATATATATATATATATATATATATATATATATATATATATATATAGGGAGAATGGAGTTTTTTAAGCCACACATCTCTAAAAAGAAATATTTTTGTGTAGTCCCCTCCAGCAATGAATAGGTTAATTATACCACTGGAATGACTTGTGCATGAAACCCCCATCTGGAATGTAAGTGGTTTTAAGTAGATTTGAAAGCAAACATTCTGAAGTTGGGAAATACACCTTAGAGATTGGCGGGAACAAAAAAAAATATGATTTATTAAATAATTTAGTAATAGCTCCCAGCCATATCTCCCATTAAAATCTAAAGGCCATTGTATTCTATATTTCTGTGGTCCTTTTCCTTTTAGTTATGCTTCACCAGCTTTAATAAATAAGTAATACCAAGAATAAAAAAAACATTTATTTCACAGTGCTTTGCTACAACCCTGTAGGGCTCTTTCATTCGCTCTTGGTCGAAATAGATTGAGTCAGGAGCATTCACTTCCCATGCAGACAAATGATGTTGCTGTTTAGAAGGACCCTTAGATATTCAAGGTGATCAAAGATTTTAAACTCAAAATGCCCCATGATCCTAAATTATTATGGCAATCATTGTAAATAATACATTAATGAAAACTTGCCAGTAAATTTGCATGTTCCAATGGAGAAATAATTAGTCATTAAGATAAATTATCCTCTTAGAACACAATAAGGAGAAGGAACATATTCTACCTTGTCAGAAGTTTTTAGTACGCAGCCGATGCATGGCATCCACTTGCCCTGATTATGCTCTTAATGAATTAATTTATTCCTTTTACCGAGTATTTCAAACACTTTTCAAAAATGGAAATGAAAATCCCATAGCAAAGGTGCATTTTTATCAACTGATTTATGGTGTATTGCATCTAAAATTCAGTGGGAGAGATAAACTAAGTTGTTATATGTTGGAGATATTTCACAATAGTTAAAGAAATGTCATCTTCATTCTTTGGTACTTAAACAGCTCAAAACCTTTCTTATTTTAGTGTGTATGAATGTACCGACAATAAAATGTCACTGACAATAAAGGTTAAATATGACAAAACTGCACAGGGAGAGAAAGCGGTTTTATAGGTATACTTGCCTGTACTAAGCATGGATGGCCTGTCCATTATGTTGAGCTTGGTATGTGCTTAAGGCGATTACTAACAGCTCATCGCAGAAAGTATAACGGTGAAGTTTTTCTTTTTTCCCTAGCTTTTTTAAACCACATGCATAAGAGGACTGGGAATGTTCAGGCAAATGGCCAGTGGCATAACTACAGAGGTCCCGGTGGTCGCAAATGCAACAGGGCCCGCCTCTCTGGGGGGCCTGGGTGCTGGGTGACCTCTGCAACCATTTGTTCCTGCCTTTCTCCATACCACTTCAAAATTGTTCAGCAAGAGTTCTTCCAACCTGGACAGCATCAGTCAGGGGTGGGAGGGCCCTTTATAAACAATTTTGAACCAGCACGGAGAGAGATGGGCACACATTGGGGTCACGTTACATCACCTGACCCTGAGGTGAAACTGAGCCTACTCTCACATTGGACTGAAATGTTGGCATGAGTGTCTATGTATAGGTGTATGTGATCATGAATATCTATGTATAAGTGGATGTGATTATGCACGTCTATGTATAAGTGCATGTGAGCATGGATGTATAAATGTATGTGACCATGGAGGTGGATGTGTTTGTGAGCACTTATGTGTAAGTGGTGTGAGATGGAGTGTGTGTTAGCATGAGTGGTGTGAGAGGAGGGAGTGTGTGTGTGTGTTAGAATGAGTCTGTATATGTGTCTTAGTCAGTATGAGTAAGTGTGTGTGTATTAGCATGTGTAAATTTGTGTAAATCTGTTTACATATGTGTGCCATATTGTATATTGGAGTGGAACAAATGGCAATGATTGCACAAGCTGTTTGGGGCCTTGACAAGCTAGAGCAAATATGGCACCGGCAGGCTGTTTGGGGCACTGATAAGCTGATTGGGGCAAAGGTGCCACTCACAAGTTATTTGGAGACAATGAGGTGCCCACCTCATTCATACACCACTCTGCCTCCTCCCCCCTCCCATACACCGCTCTGCCTCTCTCCCGACTCCCTGGTGTTTTGTGAACCTCCGTTGCTGACAGGCACTTTCACTGCAGCTTCATAAAAGCCCCAGCTGAAGTGAAGAGGCGTAACGGAGGCTGACAGAGAGGATGATCCTCTGCAGGAGACCTTGATTCTCTGTCAGCCAGTGGGGGTCTGCACGATGTGCACAAACAGCCTCCGTTACTCCCCTTCACTTCCGCTGGGGCTTCTACATCATGTGATGCTGGCGCTGCATCGTAGAAGCCCCAGCGGAAGTGGAGGGGAGAGGCGGAAGTTGTCTGTGCGCATCGCACAGACACCCACCGGCTGACAGTGAGGGGAATCCAGGTCCCCTGCAGCGCTGCGGGAGATCTGGATTCTAGTGTTATAATCCGATCTCTGTTTGAGGTCGGATTATAGAAGGAGAGGAGTTTTTCAGAGCATTTGCTCTGAAAAAAACCTCTTTTTATAATCAATAAAAATCGATTCAACTAATCGATAATGAAAATCGTTGTCAACGATTTTCATTATCGATTATTATCGATTTTATCGATTAGTTGTTGCAGCCCTACTCCTTATAACGCTCGACACTCTGGTAGCTGTATGTGGAACTGTAGGTAAAAGGACATTAAAAACAAACCCTGAATGTGATACATTCACTTCCAGTCAGATCCAGAGTTGGCTCTGCTGAATGCTGCATTTAGGGGCCTGCTTAGACCCCAATGCACATGTGTAATGTCTTCCTGTTTATTTCAATGGGAGCACTTTCCTGCCACTAATTGACGGGCTGGGGCTGAGAGGCAGACTATGGTGTGTGTGATGGGGGCAGGGGGTTGAGTATCCTGTATACAAGAGAGGATGGGCGGGGACTTCCAAATAGTAGGGTGGGTCGAGGAGGCTGAAGAGGAGAAGAAGAGACAGAAAGAGGTTGACAGTGAGAAAAGTGAGGTGAAAGGACAAGTAAAGCAAGAGAGAAGAAAGAAATTTGTGAAGAGAAAGGTACAGTGTGAAGAAAGAGAATAAAAAGAGAGATCAGAGACATAGAAGAGTGGGAAGAAAGAGAGAGACAGGGTTGGACCGCTGATTGGTCTCTGTTTAATGACCCACTAAACCTTAAATGTTGCAAATAAATGGTTCGCAATTTAACTCCCTAACTAAATCCCACATACTGATCATGGAATCTATGACTCTATAATCTATGAAACACTAAAAAGCTTTATTTAAATCAATTGATAATGGAGTGCACTGATATCGATGCAGCGCCAACATGCACTAACATCAATTAGAAGCTTTCCTTTTATGTTATTAGGTGTGCAGTGAGTAAAATGTGGAAAAAGGACACTCTCCGATATCATTTTGAGACACATTTTCTAAACATGTATGTTTCAGCAGTTACAAAATTAGCGATCATTTTTGGATTTGTGCTGGTGGTTTCATTTTAAGTTTAGAGTTTATATGGGTCATTCAATCGAACCCATTGTGTGCCCTTTTTATTATTATTTACACATTGTGTTACTTGTAGGCTGTACTTATTACAACTTTCAAGATAATGGCATGTAGGAGACAAACTCTGGTAACTGTGGTCTCTAGACAGCTGCAATTAAAATCAAATGTTTTCATTTTTAAAACAAGGAAACCTTACAGTAATAATGTATTTAAAAGTATTGATTAATTAATATAATAATGACCACTATTGTAATAGGTATTATTCACTTTAGTATTGAGAAATTATATGACATTGCCGTAGCTGCTCTTAAGCATGTGACATTATGTTTTATATTTTGCTATAAATTCAACTATTTATTAGCAAACAATATAAAGCAGAATTCCATTAGCCTGCTTTATGCTATACAACATATAACCGCATAAAGGCTTCTTTTTTTATTGTGATAGTGTCCCTTTAATGGGGGAAATTCTGTTTCGAAAATAAGAGAAAATGATTTGACAGCCAAGCTCTTCCACTGAAAATAGTGATCCTCCTGTTTAAATTCCAACACATTTTTCTCTGTAACAATCTACACATAATTTTCAAGTCATATCTGCATATTGCGTAAAATAAAATATTGTGATGATCTCAATTGTAGGTAACGACCTAGATGTTTTCATGTGATATGGAGAAGAGAGTGAAAGGAGATTGTCTTATCACGCAGAGGTCTGTCACCAGTGCAATGACACTTCTGTAGAATTTTAACAAGGCATTCAAGTCATCCTCCAGGGCGAACTGGTCATCTACCTAAGACATCAATTTAAACACATGCGGTTGAAACGTCTGTATACAAGACACTGCAGTAATTGGGACAGATAAATGCTCACATGGGTTCAGACATCTTTGGAACCCATAGCTGTTTCACAATATTATTAAAAAAAAAATTGAAACAAAAACTAACCTCGCTGTAGGATAGTATTGATGGCAATAGAGAGATCTCTTCTCGTTCTAATTTATTTAGTGTTCTGTTGTCTGTTTCTCAAGCTGGATCCGACATAAAATCTTTATAGTGTCTTTTATCCATTGTGCCCAAGTGTCACACTTCAGACCTAAGACAACCTAAAGCTTTAAAAAAAATGACCCAATGATTGTCAAACCACATTCTAAAGTTCTGGGGAATCTGAAATGACCCATGCTTGTGTTCCTACTGGGGATTTTATCAAGTGTGAAACAATACAAAGAAATGTCCCAATGCATAGCGGTCAGGAATATGATGCCGCAATATAGAAATAATAATATTACTCTAAATTAATGATAACGCCATGGTGGCCAACAGAGACATTTACTGAATATATGTGATGTACTTTAAACCTATACTCTACAAAAAAAGTCTCACTTCAAACAGAATAGCAAGAATAACAAATGTTATAATGTAGAATACGGGGTACAGCAGGTCAAGAATGCATATCTGTCCTAGATGTGATTTTAAGGACAATTTTTGTTTTGCGAAGGACATAGTGGATAAGTGAAACAGCTTTCCAGTTGGTGTACGGTGGTAGTGGTTCATACAGTAAGGGAATTTAATCATAGTATTAAATAGTTAAATGTAATCTAAAACAATGAGCTGACTAGATGTGTAGAATGGGGCTTACCTGCTGAAAAATCCATGTTTCTGCTACTGAACCCATATGACTTGCATGTATATAATTAAAAAAAAGGTTTAATGCCCAGTAGCTTCACATATAGAATGCTGGTGCTTTTTCTAGTTCATCACCTCTACTTACAAGGTATTTTGTTTAGGTAAAGTAAGAGATGAATGGGAGTGGACATTACATGGCACTTTTTGCACCAGGAACCCTAAGGCACGTCTTGTGTACAAACTTCCTGCAAGCAGCCCGTTCTTCTTGCTAATCCACTCATTTCAATTTGTCATCACAGATTAGTGCCAGAGTAACTTTAGTATATTGTAATCTTACAGACTGTTATATCTAAAAATATTGAAATATGTTGGTGTGTTAGGGTATATGTTAGGGTGTACAGGGGTAACAAAAATGATGAGCATTGAGCCCTGAAGAATTCAATGAAATTAGGAAATGACTTTAGATAAATCACAAACAAGGTTAGAAAGTGTTAACTAGTCAAACTTTTCTAAATTGTTTCCAAGGGACCATGACACTTGTAGATGCCTTAATTGCCAAAGAGGGGCAAAGACAAGGGCAAAGTGACAGATCTTCTGTCCTTCCACATTTGACTTCTCTAATTATCTCCCTCATTTAATTTTACTCTTGGCAAATAACTCCTCTTGGTCTTTCTTGCAGAAACCCTTGCCTTTCTGCCCCATTGTGAAGAGAATGATAATGAAGCTGTTACATGGGTGGAAAAAAAGATAGCAGTGCGTAGTAAAGATGGTAGACATTTTTTATTTAAACCTTATGGTGACCTCCTACCGCAACCTCTAACAATACGCTTTCTTTAAACTCACTAATCAAATCGCAGAATTATACACAAGGCCACCCCTTTTTCCCAGCTCTGTCTCTAGCATTCACTGTATTCATGGATTAGTAAAAGGGTGCTCAGTATTCATTGTGTAGAGGAGTGGTAGCCAGAAGTCACTGAATAGAAATGAGATGCCCTGTATTCATTGAATGGAGGGGTGTTAGTTGGTAGTCATTGAATAGAAAAGAGGTAGCCACTAGACACTGAAAAGGGGAGTGACTGCCAGCTGTCATTGACATATGCTGTGATGGCATTTAATGATGACACCCTAATTTTAATTGTGGCATATATAAGATCTTCACTTAATTAACTATTTAGTGATTACATTGACTGGTCAACTATATATCAATATGTCTTTCATTTACAATTATGCTAGCACCTAAGATTTACAGAGCTGTTGATGCCACTGGAAAGAAAGCATTAGTCCGCATATCCCATTAAACGTTGCTAAAATGTCCACAGCCAAGCTTCAGAGACACATTCCTTAAAATCACGAAGAAATGCAATTTAAGCAATACAATGTAGGCGATGGCATTATTGCATTTTAAAACCAAATTTTACCAGGGGCCATAATAAAAAGCAATTTTATTACTCATTCATGTTCCTTGTCCTTGGTAGCAGTCACCGATAAGCAACATTTAAAGTTTAGTGAAAACGATTACGGTGCTTAAGACTTTTCTCCTAACCATAATATTAATAGTCTTCCAATATGTATCAGGAGCTGTCTTCCTACTCCTGGATACTAAAGGGTTAAGGACCCTCGCATCTGGTTCCTAAAGTCTTGATTAAATCTCAGACACAAATAGCTTACGTGGGGAAACTGAATCCCTACCAAGGGAATTTAGCACAGAAGGAGGATGTAGATGATCTTATTAATTCAGGCCTACATTCCAAAGTAGAGATTGAGCAATATAAATGGATTTTATCAAATCTATGCATTTGCTTTAAGGTTAATACTCTTCCGCAATCACTGCCCTGATAAAGAAGATGAGTTTTACTCCATGTGACAGACTATTTTGCCTTGATACTTTTTTGCAAATGGACTTAATCCTTATCCTTGAAGATTGAAAGGTTTCTTTTTTCTCTCTCGCTCCCTGTACTTCTTTCTTTTTTTTCCCCCCCTTGTTCCTTGGAAGAAAACACGTAAAGCAGAATGGTTGACGTTGACCTTGCAGAATGAAAAAAAAAAGCAAAAGAACCAGAGCAATGAAGCGAAAAGGGGACAAAAGTCAGCAGCTACTCAAAAAAAAAAAGAATAAGTCGACAAAGAGGAGGGGAAGAAAGGAGTAGAAGCACAAAGCCTTGTACATTATCATTGAAAAGTCATTAGAAATCTGCTAGGCACATCGGCACAGATTGCTGACACTAACATAGTAGAAAACCACATTTTCTCCCCATAATGCTGGAAATGAAGTGGAATAAAAGTGGGCTGTGCTGATTGCTGACACAAATCAAAAGACAACAACAATAAAACAAGAAACCCATTCCTGTCAGCATTGTTTTCCTTTCCTAGAAAGGATTTCTCATTTTCTTTTTTTTTTTCTCTCCATAACAAATCGTATTCATGAGTTGTTAACTATTTTGTTCAGCAAATGGGTTTATCCAAGTGACTTTTTCCTGTATAATTTAAAAAAAAGAAAGCCAGATGGCACCATAGAAAGCCCCCTTACATCCAGACCCTACTGAGCCTATTTTATATCTGGAATAGAGGCATCAACATGGTCAGAGCCAACACAGAAAAAAATAGTTATTGCTAGAATGACATGAACATTGTAATTGTTAGTAAGTCCTCTGTGCTATTTGCAAACATTCACGTTGCCTTGGTACAGACTGTGGTGCCACGTGTATGGCTAGGAGTCTACTATTTACACTGTCACCTGTGGCCTAACCTAATGTTACGCAACTGAGTATCAGCAACTATCCATATGCTATTTCAGATTTTGACTTGTTACTTTACTAAGAGATATACATGAATGTTGAATGTTATTTCCATCATACAATTTAACCCCTTAATGACAAAGCCTGTATATGTATGGGCTCAAAATGCATTGTTTTCAATGGGTTTAAGGACCGCCCATTAAGGGGTTAATGCTTTGTCCTATCTGTGTAAAATAACATTTTGGAACAGAAATGCCAAAGGTAAAGGGTTAAGATTTAATTATTTTCTTATACAGCACAACTCTTAAGAAAAAAAAAATTCAAAACAGTTTTGTATCTATTACTTGATGATGTCAATTGATTAGAAGTGACAGTTTTTCAGGGCCAGACCGAAAAGCAGCCCTGGAAATATTTGGACACCAGCCCCATATATTTTACCAAGTGATCAAGCTCTTGTGCCCCCACGCCTCACCCCTTATACATACCTATCTGAGTCATGCTATTGGCCATCTAAATAGCTATAAATGATACTTTTTAAAACAGCACAAGCAACATATCCCACAGTACCATCTATGCCCAAAAAAAAAAGAAACATGCCTGTGCCGTCTTTGCCCCCAAGTTTGTTGTTTGTTCCATATTTTACCCCAAATAGCTTGTCTGTGCCATCTTTGTCCCCAAACAGCTTGTCAGTGCCCCCAAACATCCTGTATATGTGATATTTGCGCACAAAACAACCTGCCTATGCCATCTTTACCCCAGACAGCCTGCCTGTGCCATCCTTACCCCCAAACATTTACATACATCCATGCTAAGACACACTTATATATTCAGTTATTCACCTATTTATTCACTCATTCATATTCCCTCCCACACTCCCTTACCTCACATGCAAGCATCACAGAGGTAAATTGTGGGCCTGTGCAAGCAGATAAGGGGTCCCAGTGGTTGTTATGCATTAATAACATTAGGTGGCCATTGTGCTGCTCTACCAGTAGGCCAGTCCAGCCCTGCTTTTTTTCTTTAATTCAATCCTGGTGTAACATTACCCATGTATGTATTGAAGGAATTTAAATATGCACAACATTTGCAGATGACTTTTTCGGATGTAAGATGAGACCAAAGCCTGATTAAGGTCTTTAACATCAAGAAAAATGGGCAGCCTGGATAGGCCAAATGGCTTTTATCTGCCATCAAATTCTGTGTTTCTATACAATACCCATGAATTGCCAGGGAGAATTTAACCCACCGCATGCATGAGAGGCAAGCAATTATTTGCTAAGCAAATGGTGTACACTAAATTCAATTTGAAAGGAAAGAGTAAAAGCTATGTTTTATGTCGACAACAAAATCTAAAGCACCATCTGGTCTGTCTAGCTAAAGAAAGTAGATTTCTCACTGTACAACCATTTAGAGATTTTCAGCAGCGATACAGCAAACAAACACATATTACCAGAGATTATTTATCTCCCAACCTACAACTGATAAGTATCTTGTCCAAACTAGTGCAGGATAGTTTATCTACAAGAGATTAATGCAATCTATCTTCACTGGTGTCGTTGTTCTTCTCTTCATCTGTTTCCCAGTTTATTCGTAATGCATATGACTTTTAATTTGGTTTATGGTTTGAATCATGAAGAAAAGCAAGTACGTTATAATACTTTTGTGTTATCCATCACATACTTCTTATTTTGATATCTCTGTCGACATATGTTTATTTCTTGCTAACAATAATCCTAAGAGAATACAAAGAAGCATGACATCTTCTAAAATAAGTTCAAGGTGTTATGCAGTTACCCATCCTCAGTTTTGCTGGGATTTTCTACAAATCATATACAGTATGCCATTGCTTATATGTGGATTATAATTCAAACACAGTAGCCACTAACGTTTTGCAACTATTACACTGACAAGATCGTGGGAGCACATTCTGTATATATAATTTATAATGGTTTTCCTGCATTGTATTAAATGTTTCAGTTCCCACTAGGGAATGTATATAGATGTAGAAAAGTCATCTGGATCTCATTGTTAGGTTTCAAGATAACATTCCCATTATTCCCATAGCTTTACACATTTACAGAAACGTCAGATTGAAGGTTACACAAGGTAAGATGGCAAAACAATAATACACCAAGCATTTGTCACCCCTGACGTAAAATAATGATAATTCTCTTATTAGTGTACATGGTTAAAATGCTTAGTGAATTTAATGCAGCAAAGATGCTGACTGCACATGGGGTAACCATGGGCCCTGCCCTAGATAAGACCTAGGACATCACTGTTGATACCCTGTGAAAGTTGGACTCTCGGTCTGAGATGACCAGGGGCTACCTTAAGAGTGCAGGTTGTCTGCCTAACAAAACCAGGCCTAGCCATTGGGAAAACTGGGCCACTGCCCTGGTGGTGTCCAATGACACTGCTTCCTTACTTTTACTGCCACTTGTCAAGCAGATCCAGTCCTTTCATGTATGGCAGCCAGCAAGATGTATGCGGTTGAACACTGCCAGAGTTTAAGAGAAGAGGGTGCAGCTGCACATACATCATTTAATGGCTAGAGCCAGGGCTGTATTTAACCTCCAATCTGGTCCCGATCATGACCACCATGACTTTTTACCATGTTACTATGCAAATAACTAAGTGGTATGTAAAAAGCAGAGAGCACTTCGAGCTAAACTTTTCTCATGGTAATATTACAAAATATAATTTATATATCTTGTCCCTGAAAGTGAGGATATCTGTAGAGAAGAGAAAGGGTTAACTATACAATCAAAAGCAACAATGTCTTTGTTCTGTCTTATTAGATCCCTAGGTGGATATATGCATTTGATTAATGTAACCATGCTCATGTTCTAGATGCATTCACACCCTGTTCAGTGTCTTTTAGGTTAAAGGGATTCTCTCAACTAAACAGTACTTATTGTGAATGCAGAGTATGCAAGATTGTCTATAAGTGGGGATAACAGTTTTGCAAGCAAATGTATAGCTAAAAATACATTTAAAAAAAAAATGAATTGCTTACCATTCAGACCTCACCAAGAGGCACCATATGGCAAATAACTTGCATATAGTGTCACAAAGCTAGACAAAAGAACCTCATCTTTTTACGTAAGAAGTGTTACACATTTGAAATTCTACTACTGCAATGCATATATTGTTCAGGGCACTTTACTAGGATTAAGCATAGGCAAAATGATTGACTTTCAAAAACACGTCTCACAGGGAGCACATAGTTTAATATGTAAGGTAGGGCTGTAACTGCCATGGGGAAAGAAGGGCAGCTGGCCCAGGCACCTCAAGTTGAGGGGCGCTCTTTAGCTGCATGACAGCAATCCTCCTGCACCCCTTCTGGTTCTTCCAGAAGGAAGTATGACATCAATGTGTCTTCCAATCCTGAACCAGGCAACAAGGGCCTTAGTTATGGCTTTGATATAAGAGCCTCCTATCCATATATATTCATACTGTTATATGTCAAGTACTCATTGGAAATACACAATATCTTGTCTATAGTGCGTAAAAATTCATGGAGAAAATGGTATCTGAAAGAGTCCCATTATCATCAGTAGGTTTCTAATAAATCTTCGTTGAGGTGTGTGGAGTCTCTCATTTGCCAGAAACCATAAGAAGCATCTAGTTACTGAAAAACCTGTGCATTTTAAAACTGAGATTTTTGTGGCAATTAATTCCCACTCTAATATAATTCTTGCTCTGAAAATAACCCACACAGCTGCTTTGAAGTGTAACGAAATACCACCATAATCTTTTTTTCCGCATAACTGCATACATTCTCTCACATATGTTTTTTTCTTTTGCTACTTTTGCAATATTCTCCACATTGTTAAAGTTTCACTTTTTAAAGGGGCACCGCAACACTTACAGAATGTGCAGCATAGAAGAAAGTAGTTAGGTGTAAAAAAAAGATGTCACAGTGAACTGGGTGACCTAGAAGTATCCCTGATCCTTGAAAGCTTGAAAGTTTTAACAGATCGTTGTACAGAAAGAGATTTTAAGAGTTTAGCATTCTGAGAACCCTTTATTGATTTAAAAACAATTTGACACAAATACGTTAATGCACTCATCAGAATAACGATCTTTGATCAAATTCTCCCTCAAACAATTGTAGTGAAGCTTCCCAAGGTGCATGCGACAGCCCTTACCTTACAACATTCTGTCCTCCATGTAATGTCATATTGTGTAGTGGCACCTTTTGAAGTACACAACTTGTGCTGCTGTTGATTTACAAATTTCACAGCAGCCACTGGGAATCTAGTTCCATCTACACAAATTGGGCTGGGTGGTAGAGCCAGAGCGTGATCCAAGCCATGTCTCTCACTGCATGCAGGTGGATCCCAAGTCTCAAGACATTACTTGTATGCTTGTACAGAGATTTGCTAGTCAACTATGTACAAACATGAAAAAGTGCCCCTCTCAATAAAGTTTGCAGGGAGCCCTGATGTTCTGTCTACTGACTTTCCATTCCTACCTCTAGAACGTGAGCAAATAACTAAAGTATGTAAATTGAACAACTCAACACTATCATTGTCAAACTTATTGTGACCAGGAATTGCATGATTTGTTAATGAAGCTCCGTGTTTTTCTTAAGACTGAATATAAAATACAAAATGTGTACATGAGTCAAGCAGCCAAAACAAAACCTGTGTATCAACCTATTACTGGAATATATCAACTTCTACAACATTAACAATGTAACACTAAATATATATATATTATTATCATGTTTTGTAGTATATTTCTTTAAAGAGTCTCTTTTAAAAATTACTTGTCAACTTGCCATGTTCATTAAATCCGCTCCCACTGCTTCAGCAAATAACACCCAGCTGGCTATAGTGGCAATGACACGTACTGACATGCCAGCGGGAACACCAAAAAGTGGTAAAGTACAGATGGCACATAATAAGTGCTAACTTGTCTGTGTTTGAGATGTGCTTACTTCTCCCCTCTGACATGATTGTTAAAACATTTTTTAAATGACTCGCTCTACAATGGGATTTTGCGGAAGCCTAAGGAGATCAAAACATTGACCTAAGCCGTCTATCAGCCCAAGTGATTTCATGCCAAGCAAGGATGGGCCTAGAATCTGAAGTGCAGAAGATGGTTGGCCTGCATACCCTATAGGCGGTCTATGCCTGCCACAATCAGATTTACATTGTATGTATATTGGGAGTTAAGCATTAGTGTGTTGATGGGGATCACTACCCTAAGCCTGACCCAGGGAAAAGCCTTCAGCTGTTGCCTATCTACCTTGTTTAGGGTATGACATCATATCTGACATATCTATACTAGGTCATGCGGCACATGGTATCTGCACAAACGGGTATCTGCACGGACCTCCTCCGTATAAAGAGGCCAGTTTCAAGGGAGATCTTTTATCTTCGCAACCAATCTGCACAGTACACACACTCCTGTTTTATACTGTACATATAACATGCTGGACATATTGTTTCCATTTTTTTTTCAATAGTTTCTAAAACATCTCCCATATCTGAATCAAATCATGTAATTCAGCGTAACACTTTAATGCAGTGTTTTAATAGGAATTGTTCCATTCATAGCTCATCGGTCTTCATTCTTTTTATGTGTTCCTCATTTATCCCTTTGTATTATCTTCTCCCTAATAACATTCACATAACTCTAAATAATTAGACTCATTCCGATAAATCCTTTCCATTATGTTTCAAATTGAATTTGAATTCAGTCCTGTGCAGGAGAAACTATCCTTCTCATTGTTCAATATTTGATTTTGCGAGCTATTAGCAAGAATCAGTTGTCTATTCTAATTTGCTTGATTTGTCTACTGTGTTCCGCACTATTAGTCACTCACTTGTTATTGATACCTTCCCTACAGCTGGTCTACCAACTTATTATGTGGATATTTTCCCATTCCACACACATGATGGGTGCATTAGCACTCTGTAGTTAGTCCTTTAATGCTTTCATCTGGTAATAGATGTACATCTTCTAACTGGAAGATAGGAAATATCGCTGTAAAGCTGCTTGTCACTCCCGCTTGGAAACAGATCCTAGCATGCATCAAAATTACGAAATCAAACCTATGAAATGTGGCGTAATTAAACCGCAGTTCATTTGACGGCAGTAAAATAAAAATAAATTTTTTAAGAACAGTACAATGTAGCCAGCGGTTAAAGTGGAGAAAAGAGTATATATGAAGGGTAAAAAGATAAAAGAGTATATATGAAGGGTAAAAAGATACACCTAATGTTAATTAATGATTTCAGTTGTTTCACTTGCAATAAGTAAGATACACAAATCTAGTTATTCAAAGCTATAGCAAGTTTATGTCTTGGTGTTATGTTTTGGTACAGTAACAAATACATTTTAGAGAGGATATTTATGAGGCTTGTGATTTATTGCACACCAGCTATTTTCTGTGCAGGAGATGTGAACGCGACTCCCTGTACACGATATACTTAGTGCTGGTTAGCCCCGATCTGGCTCAGCAAACTCTATGGGCAGAAGGTCTATGTGTGAAATCTGTGGGACCATATTCTTTCCACGGATAATCTGTGTCATGCAGCCAATCAGTCTCCAGACACTCAAGGGTTCCATCAGACAGATTTATTGAAGGAAACGGACAACAACGTTTCGACCTCACAATGAGGTCTTTATCAAGTTGGCCCTTCCTGGCACAGCTAAGCACCTGAGTTCCTGTGGGGAGTGAGTGCAGATTCCTGATTCTGGTGACATGCAGCCAATCAGTGACAAGAATTGGCAGATCATATTGGAGGAGGAGGGCAACCGCAGAGCTGCAGCTTCTAGCACAGGTAAGTGATCTTTTTTTGTATAATTAAGTGCACAGAGAGTACTTTAATATGCATTCTTTTTTAGTGGGACTGTCAAGGACAACCTGCTTTAATTCTAAAAAAAAAATTGATTACTAACGTACATTTGCAGATTTCCTACTCTATCTTTGATATGCAGCAAAAGTGAGTAAAATGACTTTATGACTCTAAAATCATCATTGCTAACCTTGTGTCGCCTGTTTATTAAAAGAAAAGGCAAACTACTTGTCTGAATGAACTGGAACAGTTTCTGATGCGTTCACAGACCATAAAAATCAGGATTTATGAAGTTTGGAGTTGATGTTCTTCTTTTTCTTATTCTCTTTGCCCTATAGCAGTGTCCTCACAGCACACAAAAATCCCGGCTGTTGGGTGGCATATACAATAATAATACTAATGCACTCATTTAGTACGTTCGACAAGCCCACATGCTCATTGCTAATCTCTCACAATATTGATCAAAGTCTTCTTTTTGTTTGGTTGCTAATTATGAAAATGGAAATAATCCCTTTTAAATAACACCATCTATGTAACTTCCCAGCTCAAATAAAATGAAAACACTGCTTTAAAAGAAATCTCGAGTACATTTTTTGCATGAAATATTGTAATGCGATGACAGCATTTTTCATGATCTGATTTACTTTTGCTATGTTATTAATTTCTATGGAACGTCATGTACCTTCTTTTTATATCCCAACAGGAGTCTTGCACCTCTGATTGCAAATGTGTTAGATTAGAAGAGAGTGTATTATTGGCGCTCTTCCTTCTGCTGGCTCAGAAACTTATTTTACACAGATCGACACAACTGATTATGGACACAGAGGGATAGCAAAACAGGATATAATTTTATTAAGTCTTAACTCTTTTAATCTGAGCTGTTGCCACTAGCAGACTATTGTTGTTTCTACAAATGTTGGAATTAAGCCCAGGAAATTAAAGGCAACGATTGTTTCTTCAGCATCTTTCTTGGCAGAATAGCCAGGCTTCTATTAGGTTAACATTGCAAGCCACAAAGTTCAACTGTTATGTTACTCTTACCCCTGAGTTTATTTAGTCTAGGACTGCCCAAGTAGTGATAGTTCTAAGGAAAGCATAAGTGTATATATTATGACCCATCCATTTTCTTATTGATACTGATATTCTAAAATTTTGCTTTTTCAATGGTTACTTTCCATAATTCAGTATTTTCAGTTCAATATAATGGATGGATAATTTCACCAGGGTTGCATCCTAGAACATCCACGTGCAGTGGGACATCAGAATATGTGGATGTGTTGTTCTTCCCCAATAACTTCTGTCCCATGCTGTTCAAATATAGATTTCCATAGTGTGCTCATAAGACTCTAGTTACAACATTATATAACAAATAGGCTACACTCAATAAATTGAGGGTCACGGTATAATGCCATATCCTGATTTTGTCCACTTGGAGATCCCTCTAATTAAAGAGCCTTGCCACCAGCTTGGCTTCTAACTGTACCTGAGGCCAGAAAGAGATTTCAATGCTAGTTGTCAAATGGCATATCATGATCTCCTTGCTTAGTGATTCCCATTGTTAATTGCAGGATAATTGAAAAAAAAAAAACACTATTATGGCCCATGAGATTATCAAATCCCTGATGAAAAAGATGAAAAACCAATACTGATAATCAAACATTTTGTTTCAAAATGATCATGAATTCCGCACGGTCACCAGGTCTTGAACATGCTTCATCTTAAGTGAAATATTTCCATTCATATCTTCCACTGCGTTTTGCCAAGCCAGTAATGCTTGTTACAGTCACAGCATTTGAATGATTACTAGTACATAACACTGTTTAGCGATTAAGCTTCTTATGGGATTTAAGCCTAAGGATGAATAATAGTCATTTGGATTTGTCATCTGAGGGTTTATTCATGAAACAGGGAGTTAGAGTGAGAATGTAGTTTGTTCCCATAACATTTACTATACATTATGAAGTGCCGGCCCCAGTGAGTTCCTGCCGCAGCAAGCTTCAAGCTAACATGGTAAAATTTCACACTCTATCACAACTCACCAATAATTCACTGTTCAACTAACAAACCTCTTTTTCATGAACAAAATTTCACATTTCAGTTTCCATAACGTACCTAACAATGCTGTATGGGCTTCAATGCAAAATCTAACATCAGACTTTCTCAAGGAAATTATGTAATTATTGGGCCTATCTTTTTGTGATTGAAATACTGCACACTGGAATATAACATTTACATTGTACGTCTTACATGTAACCTGTATTTGTCAGATCATTTCAAAGGGTCTTTTCATTAAGCTTTTTGCATTGTGAAGCCAAATCTGGCAAAAATAACATATAATTTTGTAAAATGTGACAATTTACCCATATTATTATAAATACTCTATTCAACTGTCATTTAAAATCTAATTTTCATACTTTCTCCATGCAATTTCACAAGAAACCTTGCAGAATATTATGCTTTGTGAAGAATGGTAAAGCAATGTGATCTATTTGCTTGCTGTGAGCACACAATTGTAAATCACACTACATACAATGCATTGGGAATAATGCAGGATAGGAAAAGTGGGCCAAAGTGGAGGACTAACAGGCTATCTTGGATGAGGCCTAAAAATCCAGGGTAAATCAGAGTGGTGTGGCCCTGCAGAAACTCACACAGGCACTGCGGGCTGCAGTGAAGACAGTGCTCTATAAAAGGGAGGGGAAAAGAATGAGTGTGTATGTTTGTATGTACATAGATCAGTGTGTAGCGTTAGAGTGTGTGAGTATATGCTGTTAGCATGAGTGTTTTCTGGTAGCATGTGCGTGTTACTCTATAATGTTTAGTGTGTGTGCCCCTTAGTATTTGGTGTTAGCATGTGTGTGGGTGATAGTGTATGGTGCTAGCATGTTTGTGATTACCAATGTATGGTGTTAGGGTGTCATGGGTGAGCTTATGGTTAGTGGTGCGAATGAGAGAAGGGAAGCAGATAGTGTGTGGTTGTATGTGTAAGTTTGTGGTGTTAGGGTAAGTGTACATGTTAGTATGTTTTAGTTACAGGGGGCACTGAAGAAATACTGATCCCAGGGACTACCAACCCTAGTCTCATCCCTGAGGAACACTTTTCATGTGACACAAAAACAGAATGGTTTTACCATAGAAACCTAAAAAACTGGATCTGAGTTTTAAGATGTGATTATAAAATATAGACATCCTTATGTGGATTTCTTTGACATAAAAGTAAGTGTTTTGTCTAAGGGGAACAGTACCTTTCTAAAGTCAATGTGAATTCAAGGAAGAATAGGAGCATCATAATGTGTTGGGATAATCATGCAGATTATGGGAAAATAAATTTTAGACAGCTGTTCCACCTGGGACACATAAGGTGGGTTTCCAAAACACAACTGTGGAACGTCATATGCCTGCACTCCCCCTATTATAGACATGACACTCCTGGGAACGGTGCGTTAGAGAGGCATCAGCTATGCCCAGTTCTCCATAGTGTTATAAGGCACTTTGGAGACATCTCCCTTGTAACTCACCCCATATGCCAATTTATATAGCCAAATCAAGAATCTCAACTGGCTGGGGAAGCAATTGCACCGTGCCTCCCAGGTTAGTCCCTAACTTAAGCAATCACTTTGACTACCACCACTGTGGTAGTCAACACTACCACTAGTGTTGACTACCATAGTACATAAAAGGACACAAGTCTTCATGATAACTTGCCGAAGTCATTTGTTCCTATAAAGTGTAATTTGGCATATCTATAATATAGGGATATTTATCAAACAAGGATGTATAACGAAATAGCAGCACTATCAAGTTTAAAAGTAACTCGTACATACACTTTTATTTGAAATAGAGGGACAAAATCTAATACTACTAAAAATAAAGTGTGTTTTCATGTTTCTATTTTGCCAAGGACATAAGAGAAAAGCTTTATTCACTATTAAAGACTAGAAACTGTAGCAGCATGCCATATATCAATATAATTTATATCACTATAAATTACTGTACTCCATTTTTTCTGTTGTGAATAAATTGCTCTAGCAGCCGCTTGTAATTTACAGAAGCCATTATTTGTCTGATTTTTGATGCTTTGAAAATAAAAAAAAATAAGCATCCTTAAAATAACAGCAATGCGCTAAGCTTTTACCGATATTGAAAAATTTTGACATTAACCCTTGTGTACAGGCTTTTTCAGTAAATCACATGAGATCAGCTGTCTGGCCTGAAATAAAATATGCCCTGCCAGTGCTATAGAGTGGGAAGGAAAAAAAAGGAGCTCTTTATCAAAAGCACATTTGCATATTCAACCTCATTAGTATCTTCGGTACAGCATTAATTTGCTTAATTATGGACATTAAGAATTCAACATGGCAGCTGATTAATTCATAGGCTAAAATAATAATAAAGTTGAGGCAGTAAAATATATAAATTTGACTGAACATTCTTTTCATACAAGTAGTTTGTTTTCTACACCATGATGAGCAATTTTGGTAAAGATTATGCCATTATTGGCTAACTGAATTGCATTAGAACCCTTCTTCAAGCATCTGTCTATTATTCCTGAAACTTGAAATCTGATGGAATTCATACAGACAAATGTATCATCTTTACCAAATGTGCTTGTTTTCACTCCATGGCTAACGTGGTACAAGGTTATACAATGCACATAACACAATTTTTACATTTTTTTTCTCAATTAATAATAAATAATAATAATTAATAATTAAAACAATCAAGAAATAATTTAAAATTGTATTTCCAGCTTTTATACTCCCAAAATATCAACAATTTAGAAAACCACTTATATTGGCGCTGTCACAATTTTCCACGTTTCCCACACTGTATAAATTACTTTTTACTTTACTGGGAGGCTAATACTTTGAGGGAATCTAAACACGGGCAGACCGGATAAGCCGAATGGTTGTTATCTTCCATCAAATCTATGTTTCTTCCCAATTTCTTTCCAGTATTGATTAAATACAGTGGTTGCTTATAAAGTTTGACAAAAATGTCATGACCATAGCAACAAAGGTAAAAAGTCTAATCACCAGGAGCATTACATGCATTGCTATTCTAATAAGGAAACTTTTCTCTAGAATTGCTTGTTATACATAACCACCTACAGCATTCCCTGTATATTTTTCAATTTGTCCGCTAGACATGCCCCACTTTATTATAAAACTACCACTACTGGTATTTTTTAGCTGTTGGTTTAATTCTGTTAGGAGGTGCAGAAATCAATCATTCTGCCAAGATTTTCATGCTTCTTCTGACATTTTTTTAATGCGCTAGCAGCTTTTCATTAGATTTTTTTGTTTTTTTTGCAACAAGTAAAAACTTAGGCACTGAACTCCAATGAATCAACAGTAATATTGATCGTTGTATACAAAAAAACCGTATAATGAATAACACATTTTCAGGAGCCTGCAATTCTTAATTGTAGTATGAGCATTAGCACAGAATATGAGTGCAGAATTAATGAAACCCTGGATATCAACTGTATAGTTACATACTTTATTTTCACAACTAAGGAGTTATAAGGCCAGGTATTTTAGTAGATAGTGGATAACAAGTTCTCATAGGTACCCTAAACATTAGACTCTTAAGTTAGGGGAGGAGTACTGTTTTACTCCTAGCATTTGCCATAAAGCTTTCATGTTTTATTTCAATAATGCTGATATCCCAGAACATGGTGGACATGACTGGAGTGTGAAACTAGGCGGTGGTGATAAGAAAAACACAGATAATGATTAGACCCCCTACAATAATATTTAGAATCATTTAATAATAAAAAAAAGTGAACTGATACAAGGGAACTGTATCCGCTTTTGCCTTTATCATGGGACCTCAAAATGTACTTTGTGGGTTAGTACAGGAGACACAGAAGAATGTAATACACTTGGAGATATGTTGGTTAATCTGAAGGCTATATTGGCCCATCAGCTGCAAAGTTACAAAATGTCTTGATGAATACTATTGAGTGGTGACACAGTTGTCAGTCTTGTACATTATGTATCCCATACTGAAAATATGGCGGTCTATGTTTTTGTTATTTATCATGAAAGACAGCGGCGTATTATGGACTAGGCCAGGGGCGTCCAACGTGCTGCAGGACTACATCTCCCATACTCCTCAACCAGCCCCTTAGCTGAAAGAGCATTATGGGAGATGTAGTCCTGCAGCAGCTGGAGGGCCGCACGTTGGACGCCCCTGGACTAGGCTCACGGCTGGATGGGACCTTGTGACCAGCCCATGTGCACTACAGAAGACTGTGCCTGCATAGCAAACTTACTCTGCACCTTAAAATGCAGCCCACTAAATATGACATCATATCCTGGTTCTCAGCATAGAAGTGAGAGGTGGCTGGGGGGCTGCACTGGATCGAGTACAAAGTGTGATTTTCATCAGAATATGTTGTCTAGGGAATAAACTTCATTTTCTGAATAAACCACATCTAACATATGCCATAACAAGATATTTATTTATTACAATAATGATTCCGAACACAGGAAGTGGGGAGAACAATCAGGAAGTCAAGAGGTAGACTGAAGGAAGAACTCTTCTTTATTGCAAACAGGAGTTTGCATGTTAATTAGTGAGGCATTTGATCAATTATCATTGGTGTTAAAACAATTAATATTAGTATTTGGAAAATAAAATGTGTGGGTGTAAATGAAAGAGGTTTACGGTCGGCTTAATGAGAACATTGTTTTTACGGTAACTGGTTGCTTTTTTAGAGCTGACTCGTACTTGAACTGTACAGGATTAATTATAATTGTAAAAGAATCAGAGGGCTCAATTCAACTAATTGAGAATAAATTTATCTTTGTTATTTTTTCATCTTAAATTTACTATAGCCGTTTATGGTGAAATCACTATTCAGTGATTATCAGGCTATTTAATCTGGCCAAAAGCACTTAAATAGTTAATGTCAACAGTAAAATGCATTGAACACGTTCTCAATTTTGTATATGTTTTGTGAGTCGTTTTTTCTTTTAAATTAAGAGAAAAAGGGCAGATTTTGACACAACTAAAATGGTTCAAGATTATTGGCACATACACTTATAAGTACTTATCTTTTATTTATTATTATGTCTTATTTATATAGCGCCAACAGTTTACGCAGTACTTACCTATTACATGTTTTAATTTAAACAAACTTTCTCAGATTATAATGAGATCATATTTTTCTCCACTAATCTTTTGAGCAATTGGGCACACGCGTTTGTTTCAGAGCCACTGCTAGGCATATCCTTTCTGGAACTTAAAGGGTTACAAAGAAAACAAAAAAAAACACAGCTAATGCATTTTAACGAAGTACAAAATGTGCAATGTGATTGTATGGATTTGAAATTTGGAATTTGTATGAGCCTAAATGTTACAGATTGTATTGTTTTCCCTTCGTTATAAATGCTACCACCTATGGTGCCCTCATAATTGAAAACACTTCTGTTGTCTCTTTCATTGAAAGAAACACGGAGCAGCTTTCATTACATTCACCATGGAAGATATTCAATTGGAGAAAGATCAAATACTAAACTAGATGTTGGCTACGTAATCTGGCACGGCAGCTTTATTATTTAGAATCCTTAAATGAAAAAGAATCCTTATATTTGCAAAAAAGGCAATGTAATATGTTTATTATTCTGTAATGCAACTGTGTGGTTGCAGAGGGGCTTAAACCAAAAATCTGGTAAAGACCTCAAAATATACACACAAAAAAAAAACACAAAAAGGAAAGCAAACACAATTATATAAATGGAAATTTTGGAGTTTTAATGACCAATATGTACATTCTTGCACACCAATCACATTTATATGGCAAATAGTGGAATGGAATCCCATATATTCAAAATAAACAGTATTTGAATACGTTCAATAGCATTTGTGGTTAGGTTAGTAAATATAGGTTTGCCACGGTAGGGTTTTTCCCCTTGAGCCAGTGACATAGCCAGGCCTAGGCCAGCTGCTGTACTGTGGTGGCAGTACCCCTGCTACAAAACCAAGGGGTAGATTGGACTCTTGGGTGATCATGCCCACCAATGTCCTGCTCCACAATGGGCCGACTACAGGACTCCTAACCAGCCTAGTAATGCTATGGAGGCTGTACCGGCTCAGTACAACCTCCATACTCTGCTTTTAAAGGTGCTGTATGGGACCTCATGGTTAATTGTCTGCTCAATAAACATCTCCCAGGTTACAGTATTTCCCACAAACTCAGTCCTCGTTGATTTTAATTGATTTTAATAGTGATTGATCTCTGCTGCACGATTGACGGGAAACTGCCAAAAGATTCGTGAGGCAGGAAAGTTTAATCTCTGGACAATACTCTGACATCCATGCCTTATTTGTTAAAATGCCCATTTGTGCACAGTAAATAAATAATTTTCTAAATATATTAATCTTAAAGAAGGTTTTCTCATAATACATTGTACAGTATGGTGGAAAATATAATTCAAGTATGCAATCAGCATTATTAGATGCTCCCAGTGCACTCATATTATCCTCTTTGTAAATTTCCCTGGATAAGGGAGCCAAATCCAGTCCAAGGAAATGCAGCCAGAATTGGCCATAGCTAGTTCTCTGAAAGATATGCTTCTAGCATTTTCATCTGGCTGCTTGGCAGTCTCCATGGGCAGCTGTACTAACAGCCTGGCTCTTGCCCTGAAGCATGTCATGTGCTCATATGTAGCGGTGCTATTAGCTAAAAGTTCCGTTCCTCCTGGACACTATTTCCCTTTCATTCACCTTGTGTGTTCTGATCTCTAATGGTAAAGAAATTACATGATCAAATCACGCGTCCAGTTCAACAGCTTTAATATTTTAAGCTTATATTAAATTTATTTTTGAAACAAGCAAAAAGTTCCTTTACAGTGATAGCTTTTTCATACAGATTTGAAAATGTACTTCACTGTGTATCAACAATGTTGCATTTTTAGCCTAAATTATTCATTCTATGATTTCTCCAGTTGTAGCGAATATTTTGTGTTACATTTTAGCAGACTATGCATATAATGAGCGGATACACCATGTTATTTCGCAGAGTGTAATCTTTTGTAGATGGGAAAAATCTGTATCATCAAAACCAATATCTGAATGCAAGTAAATATACTACGAATAATGATATCCCTTGAAATGGGATTCATTCTTTTCATCATTCATCATTCATTGATAAGAATATGCATGATATAGCCAACTGAATGGCACAACAAACACTTGCATTTGTTGAAAATAAGCATTCAATTAGTCCTATTTATAGCCTGTCAATTATACCCTTTGTTCATTTATTATAGATATTATAGTTATTATTCAGCCAATAAACAATGTTAACAGACATTTTTACTAACACAACATAAGAAACAGAACATTTTCAGTATATATACATATATTTATATATATATAAACATAAAGATGTTAAACAGTTTCTATTGACTTAAGTAAAGAACAGTGGAAACTCTGAAAATCGGGTACAAGGTATATTACAATACTCTGGATCCTCTTGCTATACATCTGAAAAACACAATAGGCAATACAATAATTCTGCATATTTATAAACCATAAGAAATCCTACAACATAATATGACATCAAGGACATATATGGGCCTATGACGGGCATACCTGGAGACTCCGGGTGAAGCGCTGCTTCTCCAGTTCAACACCCGAATCCAATGGAGCCGAGTGGGGAAACTGGTCCAGACAGCACTTTTGAACGCTCCAAGCCCTTTTTTTTTTTTAAAGCGGAAGAGAGAGAGAGGGACGCTGAGTGGTTCTCGCTTACCAAGTTGTCAGTACCCACTCGGCGCCCCTCTCTCTCTCTCCTCTGCGGCCAGTCTCCCTGTTCGGTCTCGGTGCCAGCTTCTAATGCTGAGCGCCAGAAGATGACATCATTTCCGGCGCTCAGCATTACAAGCCGGCACCGAGACCGAACAGAAAGACTCGCCGCAGGAGTGCTGAAAGGTAAGTACAAGGAGGGGTAGGGTAGATAATCAATTTTACCCTGTGAATGGGGGTGTTTCTCATGATGTCAGTGGGAGAACCCACTGACATCAGTGGGAATGCCCCTGAGCAGTGCTGTATCTGCCGCAAGGCAGACAAGGCCACCACAAACTCCCATCGAACGCCCCCTACAAGTGTTCCAGCCAATGGTGCGCGCCCGCACCATTTCTTGTGGGCGGCACCGCAGGATCTGATTGAAACTCACTGCGCCCACACTGCTCAGCAACTCATCTAACAGTAAGTATAAAATTAATATTTGGGCTGCTGAAAGTTAGGGGAGGTTAGGGTTAATTTAGGGGAAGTTATGGTTGATGGGATGCTTAGGGTTAATTTAAAGGCAGTTTTGGTAGATGGGGTCTTTAGGGTTAATTTAGGGGCAGTTATGGTTAATGGAGTCTTGGGTTAATTTAAGGGCAGTTATGGTTGATGGGGTCTTTAGGGTTAATTTAGGAGCAGTTATGGTTAATGGGGTCTTTAGGGTTAATTTAGGGAAAGTTATGATTAATGGGGCATTAAGGGTTAATTTAGGGGCAGTTATGGTTAGGAGTGGGCCAATTTTAGATTAGCGGGGTGCCCAAGTTTAGTCTTGCCTAGGGCAGCACAAAACCAAAATACACCACTGCCCCCGACGCTAGCAGAAATGCACCAGATGTCACGGGACTGCCCACCGGCATCAATGCACCAGCTGACGTCCTTGGCCAGTCCTGGCCGCATCCTGCAAGGGAAGGTTCAGGGTAGCCAGAGCTGAGAAGTTCCCAGGTGTGATGACGGGGTCCTAGAAGTCCACCAAACTGAATCCAGTTGTACTGAAATTAACAATAGATATCCCAAAATGTGATTATAGAAAAATACTTTACTTGCAATGGGGAATATATTTCAGAAAATATGCCTCAATCAAAGAGGAAAGTTTGTTGCTCTTTAAAGTTGTGGTCCTGCAAAGGTCTCGCTCATGAACAAATATATCCAACAACTTATTTAAGATATACCCTAGAAACTGAGTAATGGGTAGAGAACAAAAAATGAACTGATAAAAAATGTTGGCATCTAAAAGCCTTCTCCAAATAAATGAGTTCATTTTAGAAGAAGGGAAGGTAATGGAAATATAAAAAATAATGAACTTATTTTTTTGAAGGAGTTCAATAATCTTTCTTTGCAAAGATCAATAAAATGTTACAACGACTTGATAATTACATGTCATCATAAAACAAGAAAATTTATTTTCCAGTTTACAATATGAATTGAATTAAATATTCATGGATTTGTGTATTTTGGTATTGTGCACATTTCTTATATAAATTATGTTAGTGTGTGTCTTATATAATAATATTGTATTATTCATATAATGCTCCTCAGTTGCTGATAATGCAACTTTCTAGATAAGAAGTTTGAACTAATGACTCATTGAAAATGTAAATATTGGGAACACTGGTTAAAAACATATGGTTTTCAATTTTACACTCTGAGTAAAATATGTAATTGAACACTCTAGACTTCAACCTCTTAACACACACTACATTGTTAATCAATGCTACTGAATTTATACTAATGTGAGTCAATGGGGTGCACACACTGCCATATTAATCTTCAGCACTGCCCTAGGCCTAACCCATGGCAGAGCCACCAGCCACCCCATGTGCACCATCATCCTCCTGCAGGAAATGACATCATATCCCAACACTAACCAGTACTTCAGCAGTGGTGCTACTGAGTGATTAACTACCTTTAACGCGCCAGAGAGGATACCGCTCCTCTAGGCCTTTGCCTCGTCAGCCTAGTTCAAAATATGCCATTGGTAGCACAGGGAATTAGCATGTCTACAATGAACAGACCTGCTAAGGTTAAATGATCTTAACATATATAGCCTGGAAGAAAGACGAGACAGGAGGGATATGATAGAAACATTTAAATACATTTAGATCCTTTAATCAACATGATAAAGGAAAAGAGATTATTTAAAAGAAGAGATACTACCACAACAAGAGGACATAGTCTTAAACTATAGTTATTATTCAGCCAAAAAACAATGTTAACAGACATTTTTACGGGTCTCCAGGTGAAGCGCCGCTTTTCTGGTTCTCTGGGTCAACACCCAGACATGAAGGGCAAAGGTTGAAAAGTAATATCAGGAAATATTACTTTACTTAAAGGCTAGTGGAGGCATTGAATAGCCTTCCAGCATAAATAGTAGAGATGAATACAGTGGAGGTGTTTAAGCAAGCGTGAGATAGGCCTAAGGCTAAACTAGATATAAAATAAGACCAGGGACTAAGGAAAGTATTCAGAGGTTGAGTAGACTAGATGGGCCGAATGGTTCTTATCTGCTGTCACTTTCTATGTTTCTAGGTTTCTATGTATTCTAGACCATAAAAACTGTCTAGAAACATGTCTAAAGTGATTCTACTAACAAATGTGCCCAACGCATACACAAAGTATTATAAACACAGTCTATGCTATAGACAGGATTATAAATGATACTCGGTGTGGGAACCCTAGACTAGTAATTTTCTCCTGACATACACCTCACAAATCTTTAGCATCCCAAAGCAGTAGATTGTTTTGACCAGATTAGGGATTACCTCTGTTATACCAAAAAACAAACCTTGGAAAATAGTTTAGGTCTAATGTAGCATATCAGACCATACTTATAATTTATTGAAAACCCTAAATTCCTTTACAAAACCATAACGTATCTGTACACTTGGTGGTATCAAGCAGGATTTACCAGGATTACATATTGTTTTGACATGACTCGGCTCCAATCAATTTAAATTTACAAAGTACGAAGATTCATTCCTAAGCCTTTTTTATACCTGTCTTATCCTACTTACAGTTAAAGAGTTTTTTTCAGGAAGAAAAAAACGTATAGACTTGGATTGGTCCAATTACTTCTAGAAGGTCATACAAACAGATGTGATGGCTGAGAACTCCATTAGATTATTGTACTCACTGTCATAGAAACATACAAACCTAGAATTTGATGGCAGATTCAGCTCATCTAGGCCTTCCATTTTTACTGGTGCAAAAAATTCAAACCTTAAACAGTCCTTGGTCTTGTCTTAGATCCAAGATAGCCATGTACCCATCTAATGCATGTTTAATTTCACTCGCCATATTAGTTTCTACCATTTCTGTTGGGTGGCTGACAGAACCAACTTGATGAAGAAAGCATGGAAATGTTTTATGCATTCTTACATACCAAAGAGTAATACACACGGAACACGCTTACCCTCTCATAAGTAATATTTAACTAAGGGAAAACGCAAACTTTCCAAAGTGAGACACAAAATAGGTTTATGGACGAGACCTTGCACACAGGGTTTTTGAACTCTTGAAGACACTGTGAAAAATATAGTATATAATATGTTTGAAAACACAGCATGGCATCCACTGCAGTTATTACATGGTCATATCCCCATTCCTTCATTGCCAACATAAAGGCGACAAGAGGACTAAGGTTACTATAGACAGTAAGACTGTTGTGGGGGATGGATTTTGTAGTTTGTATGGGGACATAGATGTTTGTGCTGAACTGTTTAGGATGTATTTGTAATTTGTGCATTTTTTGTCTTTTCATTCCTTTCCATACCTTATGTTTCTCTACACCCCATTCCCTCTAGATTGTAAAATTACGAGCAGGGCTTTATTTACCTAATAGATCAATTTGTCTTAGTCTGCAAATCCTAGGTTTGTCAGACCCCTTGAAAATATACATTGTAAGAAGCACTGCTTAAATTGTTGGAGCTGTATAAATAAAAGATAATAATAATAACCACGCTCCCAATTGTTTCTGCTAATTGAAAAAAAAAATGAATAAACTATTTTTTATAAAAAAAAAATAAGTATACCTCTTTAGTGAATGCAGAAACTTGAGATTTTAGAAACAGAGGAAAATGATTGAAAGTCGTGTCAGAAATATCAATATGCATGTCAAAGACTTTAATGATATGGATTTCATTTTCCAAAAGCCCTTTTCACGAGTCACCTTTTTTCTTTATATTTTTCTCTGATTTGATTTTATTGTGAATTTGACTTACAACACAATACAATATAGATTCAATTACAAGAGATCTTGCAATCAATGACATATTTAGCTAAAGTAACCTTTCAATGTCAGTTCTCAGCTGCTGGAGGGATAGCTACCTTTATGATTTAAAATATAAATGATTTATTTTTCATGGCAAATATTAAGCTCTCTGTTACCATGTTCTATTCTCAAATGCAAAGATAAAATCAAATGTATAAGAATAAAATTGGAGTTGCAAACTATTGTCGTTTTCATGAACTTTGGAAGCCATGATATAATGTTATCCTGTTTTGTTTAATATATTGTGCCCCTTCTTGAATCAACATTTTTTTTATTTTTTGCCCAGAGATCAATGTTTTTTTGTAGTCCTTTATGAATTCTCCAAAAAATCTAGCAAAATCAGTAAGTTACCAAATTGGGGTCCTCAAAATCTCTATTGGTTTTCCCACTAGACGTCATGAAAAAAGCATGCAGTGTGCAGGATTACAATTAAAATATGTATTCATGTTTGGGAGCCTAAAATGCTAGGACAATGCGGAAATATTGGATTAAAACATGTTAAAACAACTAGACTGACTTTGCAATTAGAAGTGCATGTAGACCTGCCGTTGGCATCCACAGAACACTTGTAAATGTTTAGCGCACATCCTATAATTTCAATTTCTTTTTTCATTTTTTCTTCCACGTTTCTCATTTCTTTAAACATGGCAAGTCATTTTAAAGATTACTGTTATTTAAATTCAATTTCAAGTAGTGTTTTTGAGACTAATCAAAATTACTTGAATACACATATTTACATTTAAGCATAGTTTCCAATTGTACAGTATAATTTTCTCTTTCCAAATGGGCCAATTTGCATGAAATACTATGTTTATGAATGGTGCGATAATGGAATCAAGTTGTCAATAACACTGAGCAATGAATTCTCCGTCTCCTCTCACTGTACAACCGCACAATTCAGAAATTGTTTACATTAAAAAGCACAATGATAAACATTAATAAACAAATATGCTTAAGGGAAACTTTACGTTGTATCTTTACTTGTGGCTACTTATTGTTAATTTACAAAAATCGCACTAGTTTGATTAGACAGTGTTGTCCTGTTTAAAAGCTACCCAATGGTGTGAGCGTAAAAGCCAGTCATAGTTCCACTAGGTAGAAAGCTAAAGAGCAGCAATTGATTGACAGTACAAATGTGTTGATTTAAATAATGCTCAGTGTGTCTAAAGCAAAGCCTCGTGAAGGCTGACATGTATGACTGGAGCGGTGGTTTTCCCTATGCACATTAACGGCGAGGGCTTAGTCTGATATACAGAAAGACACTTCTCTTCTGTAATGGCACAGTAAACAAAACATTTGGCGTTCTTCTGAGCAGTGGTGTATTTTTTCGTCTATGGTTCCAATAAAACATAAGAGGGTGAGAAGGCTCATCAAGAAATGATTCAAGTTCCTGGTACAACAGCAGATTAACCCTCAGAAAATGAAAAAATAAAATTGCATATTTTTATTAAAATATAATACATTTCAATCCTTGGCACTGCCTTTGTCTCTGTTCTCTGCCTCTCTCCTTCTCACTGCGATTGTGAGCTGGAGAGAGAGACTGAGAACAGTAACAAACATTATTACCTTGGGATCAAAAACCAAGATGGTGTTTGTATGTAAGAAAACAGACATTTCTATATTCTAATATCACAATGACATGCCTATTATTTGTGCTCTTCCATCTCATAAATATAATGAGTGTTCACAGACACGATCACAGGAAAATGTAAAAAAAAACACTCATTAATCATTGTCACATAGACTTAAAGTAAATTATGTCTTCTGCAAATAATGCTTGCAAATCACAAGTGTTTAGTATAAGTCAATATAAATGTCACCCCCTAGCAATACGATCCCTTAATTGTTTTTAAAGTGTAGTTCAAATAAGGCTGACCTACAGGAATTGTTAATAGTGTTAATAAAATGAATATATTTTTGTTTTACCTAAATGCAGAAGACGAATTTCATAAAAAAATTCTAAAAAAGCATCATATGTCAACTTTATACAAGTAAGAAATTTTACAGCATATTCCTTTGCGATAACTCATAAAGACTCATGATGGCAGAACTACCGCAGCCCAGCAACAATAAGGGGTCCACCATAGCATCTGATAAAGAATTGTGTATTTCAAAGTTATTACATACAGACTAGGTGTTTTATGATATTTAAACCACAACACACCATGCCGTATAGTTTCATTGCTGGCAGATGCTGTAGTCCTCCCTTAGATTATTTCAGTAATAGCGTCATATTTGTTCCTGACTATCAGGAGCATTTCTTGGCTGGGTGATTCCTGAGGCCTGACTCAGAGCCCAACCAGCCACCCCCTTCCAAGCACGCTTGTGTTATGCGCCAGGATATGACTTTGTATTCCACGGTGCATGCATGGCATAGAGTATGGTCGATATCGAAGTTTTGCCGACTAGGTATATAGGAGCCGTTTACAAAGGAGATCAGCAATCTCCCAAACTGCCAATGGGAACCAGTCAATAAAGCAATCTTCCTTAGTTATGCTGTAGAGGCCTAGGCCTAGTAATGTTAGGCCACAATACACCTCTACTGATAATTATTATGAATATTACATTCTATTTGAAGAGCTCTAGCAGCTTCTGTAGTTCTATTAAAAAACTAATAGATGTCGAAATATGTTGTAAAATTGATACTTCTTTCATAAAGAGTCGTATTCTGTCCTGGTGTCGCCATTACTTCTTGAGAAACAAAAAATGTGGATGAAAGGGAGGGTTTAGAGGATTATGTTGATGATTTGTTTAGAGAAATATTTGTTTCAGTATATATAAATGTAACCAACATTGTTAAGATCCAGTTTCTGGGAACATGATATGGGTTACAGGAATGTGTTTTGTCTTACAAAATGTCATTAAACATTTACAAAATGTATATTATATGTAATCAACTGTGATTATAATCTATCCTGTCATTTCAGCACGGTATCCCCAAATTATTCCTCTTAGTTTACATCCATTGCATTTGGTAATAATAATACTAATAATAATACTAATAATAATAATATATATTATATATTTTTATTATTATTAATATTATTTAGTATACGTCTTATATTACATAAGAGTATGGTAAAAGTAGAATTGACAAA
Organism: Spea bombifrons; assembly: GCF_027358695.1. NCBI lineage: Eukaryota > Metazoa > Chordata > Amphibia > Anura > Pelobatidae > Spea > Spea bombifrons. Next base: position 107,109,982 of record NC_071088.1, read on the forward strand.
CCGATACATTGTGTAAAGAGGGCTCTGCTTGCAAGCCTATATTTAACATAGCATAGTAATTGACACTAGGAAAATAGTTAATTTTGCTCAGTCTCCAAACCAACCTTAACTAGATATTTAGTGGCATAATGTGGCACAATATATTGTAGTTCTATTAGAGGGTATATTTTATTACTTCTTATAAGAAAATTGGGGAGTTGGGTTACCCTGATACGATTGATGCCTTAATTGTTTTTAAAGTGTAGTTCAAATAAGGCTGACCTACCGGAGGATCCATTAAAAAGGTTTCCAAAAGCTTCAATGTCACATTGTCAGACCCAGTAGTTTTACACACAATGACACAATATCAATATAATATTGTGGTAGGCCAAGTTCTTTTTAAGATTTGTGCTGAATAGTTTTCAATAAAATGTGAATCAGGTTTACTGAAGGCATAGTAAATAATACTAGCAAGGTGCCTTGTATTATACATCAAATAATCTTGATTGCCGGTTTATAATGATTATTATTATCTTTTATTTATATAGCGCCAACAATTTGTTCAGCGGTTAATACAATACATATATGCAAGGGGTATGACAAGATGAGAATTGACAGACTAAGACAAACCGATACATTAGGTGGAGAGAGCCCTGCTCGCAAGCTAACAATCTTGAGATTAACAATGTAAACTAAAAAAAAAAATAGCTTTCATAATTTAGTGTTCGCAGGATTTAATATGTATAGGAAAAGTCGTGGCAGCATTCATAACCCAACTATGATAAATGTATACTTTACTGTGCCTGTTCTCAAGATTGACCAAACGATGACTACTTGTTCTGCCTCTGATTTAGTGATTCCAGCAAAGGATAAAAAATGAGCTCTTCACTGAGATCACACCGGTTTCCACTTTTGAGACTGAGTTGTAACAAAAGCTCTTTGCCTGATTTTACAGGAAGAATATCATTTATTAAACGTTTTCTTGTCTGCATTTGAAATGCCTTTTTTTTTGCTTTACCTGATAAAAAACTATTCTACTGGCTTATATTATATCAACAGAATCTGGATGTTTTATATTCTTCAGCAGAAGCTACACCGAGCAAGCTATTAACCAGCAGATGTAATTAAAATACTGGCATGTCTTGCTTGTAATTGACATTGTTTAAATTTTTTTATGGGATTAAGTCATTTGTAGTGTTTCTTTGCTTGTCTCCATGCAGGATACCAAATTTCTATAACAGGTTTTTATGCATTGAGACTGTTGATCTTGTTGGAGTTGGGAGTTCAGTAAAACAGTTAATCCTTTATTTACCATCATGCCTTCCAATAGCAGGAGCGAAAAAAGATAAATAGTGGAATTCTAGATGCATTATTTCTCCCCACAAAAGCAATCAGCCTCCTAATCTCCATCAGCCTGATTTATGCTTGTGGGTATGCCTTAACCGTACACATCAGCTATCAGTAGCTGAACAAAATCTGATGAATTATACTTTTATAATGCACTGAACTAAAACCTCCTGTGTTAGAAATGCGTCTGTGTCCACAGACACCAAAAGATGTGTCAGAAGTCGATAAGTGTTTAAATATATTTATGTTTGGTAGAATGCTAAACGAAAACAAAAAAAACAAAAAAAAATCTAAAAGAAGGATTAACATTAATAGGTAAAACCATAGTTTGGTTTGCTGTGAATATTTGGATTTCTGGTTCTGAGGACAACTGGAAATTCATTCCCCCGCATGAATATTACTGACCCAAAATAGAAGAACGACGCGTTAGACATCCTTTTCTTGCAGAGAGAAGCACGCTATCAGCAGTTGCAGTATCTCTGAGGAATTGCTCGTGTATGCTGATTGCAAAGCCTGGGAGAGATAAAACAATTTGCATTTTTATACTTGCTTTCATCTAAACAGGTCTCTGAGGTACATTCTAATGAAATTTTGGAACGTGAGAGTAGCCACCTCTTAAGCAATATCAGTACTGAATAAACAGGGTCCCATTAGTGAATCCCACAGCTGGAGCTTCACCGACAATAATACAATCACATAACACTCATTCGTAGTGGGGGGGGATCCAACGGTTATTTGGTTGGTATTTCATACGCACACACTATATGACCAAAAGTATGTGGAAAGTGGAAAGTTGAGTTTCGGTGTTTTTTAGGTGTTTCAGCAACACCCATTGATAACACATAGGCATTTTTCTCCATAGACACACATTGGCAGTAGAATGGGTCATGCCACCTTTGCCAAAGTCAGTTTGTGAAATTTCTACCATGCTAGACCACCCGTGTCTATTAAAAGTGCTATTATTGTAAAGTGCAAGCATCTAACAACAGCTCAGACACGAAGTATTAGACCACGTGCGTTCACAGCGTGGGAAACATATAAAGGTTGGAATTAGGTGATTACTTCAAGCATTAAACATCACCAGGGGCCATCCCAGTAATGCAGGTAGTGTTAGAAACTATAAAACACAAATGCGATGATTCTGACCTTTAATTAATACGCTTAGGCATTACACAAATAGGTAATCAAATAAAACACTGTTTTCATGGTTACGTGTTTGTGCGTATTTTTAAACCTTTGGACACCAGGCTGATTGCTTTTTCGATTCAGACACAGAGCTCCATAATGTACGTGGGCCGGTTACCGGGGAGATCTCTGACCTCTCCAATCCTGCCCATGGAGCCTGATGGCCCAATAGGTCAGCCTAGGCCAGAGTACACCAATGTTGATTATGTGACTGTTTGTTCACAATGTGTGTTTAAGTTTTGAATATAACTGCTTAATAATGTTTATGTTCATCAATATAATATTACAATGTGTGATAATACCTCTGAAAAAAAGCATACTTTCGTCACTGGGATAATATTCAAGAAATCTCCCCACATTAACAATGCATTATAATGACAACACAATTCTCAAATCAGTGAGTTGAAATGCCCAGTTCACCTAAAAATGAATGCTTTTATGAATTAACCGTTTAGCTAATACTTTTTCTTCCCATTAAATTTCATTGTATGCTTTTCTACACAGTTCTGCTACAGACTTGTCCTCACAAAGCAATGGAATACGCTTAATCAAACTATTTCTATTACAATTTATGTAAAGCAGGATTCGGGGAATTCAAGTAGTGGTTGCAATTAGGAATAACCTAAAATCAGCAGTGTTGTATAACCCTTTGTATAATGTATCCGTGATAAACCCTCTCAGGGACTTTGCATTCTTTAATAAGCAAACATTTCCATTGTCATCGCTGAGATTACAAAATATAGAGGATTACATGACTGCACACTATAGAACAAATCCATCCAAAAGTAAAGCTTCATTTATTCCAAAAGGGTATTATTATTATTATTATTATTATTATTATTATTTTATAATTTATGCAGTGCTTCTTACTATATATATATATATATTCAAAGGGTAAAATAAAACTGGAATTGACAGCCAAAAAAAAGGATACATTAGGTAAAGAGGGCCCTGCTCCCAAGCTTACACTCTAGAAGTATAGTCTTTTCTACAATGAACATATGTGAGGTCAGTTCTCACGTTGTATATTATGGAGAAAATAAAAGCAAGGTGGAAATTTTATGCAATAATAAAGATGTATATGATTGAAAACACACTTCATATGTGGAAATAAAAATCACAGTAAGCCATAAGAGCATATCTTTAGTCACTGCTTCACACTGAACACTAGTAGACCGTGGTATAGAGGGCCACTATAACCCGGGGTAGCACAGGGACAGCTGGATCCTATGCTACATACCAGTATATAGATATTGCTAACACTAATAACAGTTTTAGGGGAAAAAAGGAAATATGGTGTATCTAGAAACCACAGGGGCCCCGGTGGTAAAATATCCCAAGGACCCCTCAACTTCATCAAACAAGTATAGTAGCTTTGGCCAAAAGAGCTTGTGAGTTCTACATTTGCCCCTTAGCCCCCACACAGTTTGTCACTGACCCCAAACAACTTGTCTGTGTCATCTTTGTCAGTGACCCCCAAACAGCCTGCCTGTGCTATCTTTGCCCACAAACAGCCTGCCTGTGTCTCCTCCTCCATGCTGTGTGCAAAGTGATCCAACATGCAGGAAGTGGATGTGATGTCACATCCTGAACACTGGATCAGTCAGACACAGTGTACAGAGAGAGTGTGTGAATGTAAATATCCACTCACCAACATCACTCTGAATGCAAAAAATCTATTTACTTTCTGAAACTTAATGCAAAGTCATTTGGGTCAGGTTTAGAACTCCTCCGTAGTTAATTCAGTTCTCAATAAAAATATCTCTGCTAGCAAAAAATATCTCTGCTCCTCAAACAGCTGAAAGCAAATCCATAGGCATACAATTGGGATCAAAGTAATTATGCAGTTAATTTCATTAAAGGTAAATGAGCAATGAAAATGTGTCCTGATCCCCTTCATACAAACTGAAAACGATACCTTATACATTCCTTATATATACATTTAAAACATGTTACAAATGCATAACTATGTAATCAGTAATGAAATGTATTAATCATGTATCACAATCAGTTACATTAATAAATAAGCACAATAAAAATAATACTAAAAAAATATCTGCAAGCAATTGCCTAAATAAGTATCTATGTATAAGTACAATAGGGGCATTACCAGACAGGATTGTTTCCTTCAATATTATTTGGTCTAGGACCCCAAGACCTGCTCTGATGGCACTGTTATCTATGTTTACCATATATTATATGTATATTATGTATTTTATATTTAATATATAACATTAAAACGTGTATTCCACTGTAAATTGTTTATAAAGTTGTCAATTGTAAATTAATACTTAAACTTGTCTGGATGTGGGGTGGGAAATTCAAATTAAAACAATTGTATTTTTTAGTATGTTAAGCCTAATGTCTTTTTCATTTTCCAGTTGAGAGCTTACTTCTTAGCCCTACATCCAGGCAGAAAATAAAACCCAGGCAAAAAAAGGCCCTGTTTAAAAAATACTATTTCACATTTAACAACCTTTGCCAAGTCTCACTTCCTTTACCAGTAGGTGTAATCCTAATTAAAAATAAATTACATGCAGTAGAGAATTTGAAATGGGAAAGATAATCCTATTACATAGGAGAATATATCCTCCATCAACCCCCATTAAAGCTGTAGAATGATCAGATGAGGCCGAAAGATCTTTTGTGAACTCTTAAAACTCTCAGGCGGCTCTGTCCCATCACGTGATCCTGATGCCAATCCTGCTGTCTGAACATGAGATTTAAAATCCTACTATTAGCCCAGCTTTGTAAACAATTTAGACCCCGACTATTATAGGAGAGACCCTCACAGTCCCCAAACACTGTGCTTTGTGTCTAGTGGTTGCTGTCATGGCTGCTAGTCTGCGAAGTTGTTCACATTCTAAAAAGGAACTCTTTGAAACAGAACAAAAAAACTCCTTTTTTATGATAACAAGGCGATTTGAAGCTTTTGTTGTCTGGATCAGAAGAGCGGGGTGATTTTTTTAACACCTTAAAGGGATCTAAGGGTTGATACTTTGAATGACATTTGCTTAATCCTTGTGCCTGTGCCGTCTCCATGTGGCTAAGGATTATTCTTGGTTGGGAAGAAGGATGAATCTGGCTAGCAGTGCGCATGTGCACTGGATTAATTGTTAGGCTAGACTGTGCAGGGTCCATGTGTTAGTGATGTGCGAGGGGGGGTGGAGGGGGTGGCAGATGCTACAGGGAGGGGGGCACTCGGCAGAAAGACTGATTCACGTGCCAGAACATCCCCACTGTACATGATCACTGCGCTGGCATGGGAATTGCCCTGGTGTGGGTTAACTCCCTACTTAATGAGACAATAGTGCATACACTGTGACACCTGCCAAAGAAAGCAACAGAAGGCAGCCATTGGGGATGTGGATATGCTTGGGATTTAGCTGCTGTGGTCTACAACCATCATTGGCAAAATATATGACATTCTTCCCAGAAGCCATCAATCGACTTCCATCATAATGAGAGAGTTAAACATTGGGATTTGCTATACTACAGTAGATTATATTTGTGTGGTTATTCCTGGTTTGTGAGTTAAGGGTAATAATCCAATTATTTCATATTTAAGATCTGATTATAACGCACTGACCTGATGCTGGAGGTTGCTGGGTAGTCAAAATCTGGCTTGGTAACACAAGTGGTCAGCAACTCCCTATATGCTTAGCCAAATCTCACTATTTTCATGCATTTTACAAGATATCTGTGGAAATTATGGTAAAAGGTGAAAAACAACTGTACCGTAGATTGATAGTTTCCCATCACTTTTGTGTTAGCATTCATCAATACTGGTTCTCAAGAAATTCTTCATTTAATGGTCTTACATGAGCACAGGTGAATCAATGTGGCATGTCTGCCTTTCAGACCTGAAGCCAAATTCTAATTTGTGCTGATATGCATACTGCTCAACACATATACTCTCCCTACACCCTACATACACAATTCCCCTTACTTACCATGTAAACAAAAGTAGTCCATGGGTTATAAATAATGCAGTTTAATGTATTTGTACATGCTTGTCCGGCAATGCATAACGTCTGCCTAACAGGCCTTTTGAAGACACCCCAGTGTTGGCTGCAAGCACTGACTGTTGCTTATGCTGAAGGTGTACTCTTCTTTTTTTGTCACAGCAATATTTGTCTGATCCCATATGTCCCTTTCCAATAAAGAATATGCTGCTGAAGATGCAGTAATAATTTCTTTGTTTCAGTAATTTCTTTGTTACGCTTCAATCCGCTCCAGAGGAATTGTTCGAAAGGGATATTTATTTGATTGAGAAATTCAGTGTCTCTGGATATCTGCCCAGACAGGTAAATTAGATTAGCCAATCTTCTGCAGAATGAAACTTATTTTAATGAATGTATTTATTATTTTTTGATTGCCTTAAGACACATTTTATAATCAGGAAATGATACATAGCATGAATACTGCATACATCTTCCTAATTCGCAAAAGGTCCTTATCATGTGAGATTGTCATCTTACTGATGGCTTTATCCAAAAGTACCACTGTAGTAGCCCATACCAGTGCAGGTCATACCTCTGTGTGTGTTTCATTTTTTTTGGGGGGGGGGCATTGACTACATCAAAGAAAGCAAAATGTTGTCAGTATGTATGCAGACAATGAAGAGTAACTTTTGTAACACAGGCAGGACAATGTCATATGGTTAGATGGTTAGATGAAGGTGATTTTATAAAATCAGTTTGATTGAAATGGAGAAAGACGGAAGATTAAGAGTTAGGTAATAAATATATAACGAGGGGGGGGGGGACAATGAGAAAGAGACCAAGGACAAAAGTCTAAATGGAAATATAATTTCTAAGACTCTTTAAGTAGAGTGTCTCTTTTCCTTGCATTAAATATAGCACTCAGAGTGTGCAGACATAAGTGCACTTGCATGTAACATTCACTGCACAGACAACATGCCCTATTAACACAATGAATAATTGGGGGAATGATCAAAGTAGGACAAAGCGGCAGTCTTGAATGTCACATATAGACAGACATTTAATTGCATTAAACAATTGAGTGTGACCATAACCTGATAAAAATAGTTGATCCTCTGGATAATTAACCTTGTCTTTTTGTTGGCTTAGAGCCAGTTTTCTTTCCGATAAAGTGCAGCTGTAACTGAGGGGGGGGGAAGAAATCATGTTTAGCTCCTGAGATGATATTCATGGATACATCCTGAAAGTGTCCTTCAAGACTGAATGAGGAAAATGTCTATCTTTAGCAGGTTGTGTCACAATCCAGAGCGTGTAATTGATAGATTTGAATTTACAGTTAAATGCATTTGATAAAAGTCTTTGGAATCAGACACAAATAGGCATGTAAATGCATGACTGATTAGCATCTTAACAATATCATCCTCTAATATTAGCACAGGTTGTAACTGGAGACCAAGTGGTTAATGTTCTATTAGGACTATTTCAAAGGTCACCTTCACCGTGTATATCATCTGTTCCTACCTTTTCCAGACATGAACATCTGCATTTTGGTAGAACAGCATCAAGTCAATGTTAGTCTTTGCTATTTAACCCTTGCAAGTGACCCACGGGTCTTTAAATGTATTTTAGACCTGTTTGGCACTGCAGAGGAAAGGGATGTAGTAGGAGAGAGCTCCCCTCTCCCCACCCCAGCAGCCTGTCTAATAGTATTAGAATAATGCCTAGCACTGTATCCATATGAACATTGCAGACAACTCTATGCTTTTACTGTAACATCTAGACAGACAGCAAACTCACTTAATCCTTCTCAATCTACCATCATGTCCAGGTCCCTTAATGCCCAAGTGTTTTCTATTATAGTGGCTATGCATGAACCTGATTAAATTAATGTGGACATTCTACCTCAATTGTCATTTAATTCCACCTGCAAAAAGTGGTATTTTCACGAGAATGGTTCAATTATCACCACAGGGCAAAAGTTATGTTGCAATTGGCTCAATTTGGAAACAGGTTGATCAAAGGCAGACAGGTCTGGACTGGGAACAACAAGGAGGCCTTAGCACATTTAGGCTGTTGGCCACCAATGACGCAAGTGCAGCCGATGGCTGGATATTACAACCATGTTTTTATGCTTACATAAAATGTGGCTGTACATATTCAGTTGGTGGCCGCACACTGCAGCACCCAGATTGGTGTATGGAGCGATATTGGGCCAGTGGCCCACTGGGTATTTGTCCTGACGGCAGATCAATGCCTGCACAACAATACATTGTGGAAAGACAGCAACCTATCCAGTATGCTCAACTTCTGTCTCTATGTAATAAGGATGAGATTAAGTGTAACAGAGGACAGATAATTATTATGCTATCTCATGGTCACTACTCCTCTAGTTCTTCCATTATTTTTTATTTTTTTTACATTTTGATTCTATAAAGTCCATCACTACATGTCTGCATGAAACCACAATTTAGGATGGTTATATTTTGTTACCTAGATTGCTAATACAGTTAATGTAAATCATCCCCCCCAAAAAATATAATGGCTATTAGTTATTTGATGACATAGCTTGGTTGACATTAAGTGGAAATAAACACGTTAGTAATAGATACACCACACATAGACTCATAATAAATTTTAACATCTTTATCAAGGAGACTGTAATGCAAACACATGTTAATATACCCAGAGATATATACAAAGTTCTGTTATGTATATCACGCACGCGCACACACACACACACACACACACACACACACACACACACACACACACACACACACACACACACACACACACACACATACACACATATTAGTGAAACACACAATTATAATGCACACTCTTGTGGTAGAATAGCAGTACTACAGATACTGGTGAGGCAAAGAATTGTACACAATAGTGAAGTAGGAGCTAACAAGCAGCTAGCTTCTACAGACAGTGGTAATGAACTGGCCACAAGAATTGCATGCTACTTATAGACTGGTGAATACTGGTAGCCCAATACTAGTAACAGGCATTTGTTTTATTACAGATACAGGTATTAGCAGCACATGCCATGCAAGTCAGTGAACCACTGATGAAAGAACTACAGTATTTGCTCGATTATAAGAAGAGGTTTTTTTTTTAGAGCAAACAATCTGAAAAATACCCCTCATCTTATAATCGAGGTTGTCTTCTAATCATACCTCAAATAGGGCCAGGCTGCTTACCAGTGCTTTGGTCGCACAGTGTGCAGCATCTCTTGTACCAGGAGAACAGGAACCCAGCAGAGTCACGTGAATGCATGTCACGTGCCTCTGCTCCCCTCCTTCTTCCTCTGGGGGGGAAAAGGGAAGTTGCAGAGGGAAGAAGCCGGCCCCTGCAGAAGTCTGCGAATGAGAGATCTGCAGTTCAGGTAAGGGGGTGGGGGAGGTTTTATGAGCAAGTATGTGTGAGAAGGGAATGAATGAGTATTTAAATGTTTGTGAATGAGTGTGTGTGTGTGTGTGATAGCATGGATGTGTAAGGGGGGGTAGCATGGCATAGGGAGGCTGTAATCACAATCCTATCATGTCTAGGTTCCAGCATGTACTGGCTGCCTGGGCATGATAGGAGTGTGATTGCTGCCAGATATAAGGCATATCATGGGGCAAAGTGGCATATAGGGGGTTAAAAGGCATATCATGGGGCAGAGTGGCATATAGGGAGGTATCAGGCATTTCTGGGGGCAGAGTGGCAAACCTGGGGCAGATGTGCATAACTGGGGGGGCAGGTTGACAAATAAAAGGAAAGAAAAAAAACATTTTTTTTCTCAATCATAGCTTTTATTAAATATGAAAAAATAGTTTACATTAATGAATATTTACTAGTAAAACTTTTTTCCTATAGGGTAGTCTTATATTCAGGCTTTTTTCTTTTTTTACTAAATTAATATTCAGATTTTGGGATCCATGGCTGATAATATACTAGTAGTGCCCAGAGGAGTAACAGGGTGGACAGGCACCATTGAGACCATGGGGCAAGTTAAGTCCACCAGTAAGAAACATTTGGTGGAGGACACTTTTAGGATGTATTATTATATATAAAAATATTCCTATCCAAAACCCAGAAATTAAACACAGAAAGAGTCCAAAAAAGGCTGGCAAAAATCTTTATTACGCTTGAAACTCTGGTGGCCATATGTAGAATTGCATGTAAAACCAATGCAAACGCAAGTTAGTGGCCAAGAAGCTCTAAAACAGAGTGGCCCAGGGGGCAATCGACACTCTTCTCCTTAATACACATGCATGATTTTGGAATGCTAAGTCACTGGAAAGCCAGCAGTGCATCGGGGAATGTGATAGTCCTTCAGTGTCTGAAGAACACAGAGATAATAATGTGATATCCTTCATCGGAGTTTATTTCTGGCTCTGCTTTCACAGCCTTTTAGCTTTTCCTAGCAGAATCGTTGTGGGAACAAATACTTCAGCTGCAAATTACTCTTGGCAAGAAAGCAACACTGATTTGTTTAGATAATGCCAAACAATATGTTCATGGGATGATACTCCAATTTTTTTTTATTCCTCTATTGCTTAATGATCATCAAACAAAGAGCAGGATATATTTTAGTACCGGATTCAAACGTGTTCTTGATCAATGAAGTGTCAGAGGGCTCAGAATTTTAATCCCAGTTCTAAAATGTTCTTGTGGCATAAATTTAACCACTTGAGTGATTTTCACGTGTTTTGAACAGTAGAAGGGTACAGGTAATTTGTCATGTGTGTTTAACCCCTCATGTGCCAGAGAGGCATTCAGAGCATAACCCATCCCCTTGATGTCAGTGGATCAATGTAGTGCCAAAGGGATCACATTTATGATGGGTGTGGATCCAAAATGTTCTTGTGGGATTCGTTAACCGCTTGGGTGCCTGAGTAATTTTCACACAGTGGATGGGTTCTTATAATGCAATGTGTGTTTAACTCTTTAAAGCATAGCCCATCCCTGTGGCATCAGTGATATTTTACGAATGCACATATGTCCATAAACTCCATGTAGTGGATATAAGCACAGTGCATCCCTGCTCAGAGCTCAGCAGATGGGTTTTTCAGAATGCAGTTAACAGGGTGAGTTATGAACAGGCGATCACCCTCATAGGCTGTCCCATAGATATAATGAGATTACAATGTATGAAGCCCAGAGGCAGTCCTGATCTCCAATAATGGCCCCCTGTGTTGTAGCTGGGTTTGGGCAGACACACGCGTTGCATGTTACAGTACGTACACCCAAGTCACAGAATGTCTTCATACATTTAAGGAGGCAGATGGTTTTGGTAGCCCTAAGGTTCGTGCCTGGTTTAAACCCCTGCTGAGGTTTTGTTAGTCTGGGACGAGGCTGGTGTTGCTTCCCAGAGGGATCCTGTTAGCACAAAAAAGCAAATCCCCTTAATAAGCAGAGAGGGGCATCAGGAGGGATCGCTTACTAAATGCATTCTAATATGCGAGGAGCATTGTGCAGCACTCAGGGTCTATCATCGTTTAGTCAAAGAGTTATGGCAGTGATTGGAGTTCAATGGGGAAGCAGAATGGATACATGTGGCGTCTGCTCATTATAGTCATTTTAGCCCAATTCCTATGTGGAAACTGTTCAACTTTCTACCCCATGCATGTCATCGTGAAATAATACAGGCTTCAGTGTCTCCAGTGGGGTAGCCTGCCACGCTATTCTACTCTTCCAGTTAACGAGGGCTTCATAAGCCTTTGATATAGTCTGATCTTTGAAACCTTTCCAAATCTCTTCAAGCCTCCTCTAAATCCTATTTGGAACATTTAATTCTTTCTTTGGCCTGCTAGTGTCCAAAGCTTAAGAAATCCACTTGGGGTAGTGACATGCATACTAAAGCAAAGCTACAGTCATCTGAAAAGCAAATTGCACCTCTGATCGCCAGATCTCACGCGACTGAATTCATATTAGACGCATATATTTGAATAAAATGAATTTAGAGTAATCTTTCAATCTCATTTAGAGGAGGCTCCTATCATCATTAAAGGGAAGAAGAAAAAAAAAACTTTTATGGTATGCAGCAATTCAGATGTACTGATGTCTGGCTGTGTTTGTTTCCTATGTAACAAACACCTGTTTGTCAGTGGGGTGCTACATTGTTATACTGAAACAAAACAATCAATCCATTTTTGTTACAGTATCTTTATCTATGATCTCATGTGGATGCTTGAAAAATTAAGACCAAACAGGATTTCAGACAGACAATAAAGGCTACTCGTTCTATTCCACCCCCCCACCCACCCCTCTAAGGGTTGGCAGAATAACCCTTTTGTTGCTAAATGGTTCACCAATTCATTGCAATTCAGATCTATTCAATGAAAGCAGTGAACTAGTTAAATCAGTGCTATGGGAAGAATTCGAGAGGAAGGTGTCAAAGGCATTTCTGTGATTGGCTGCTCTCTGTGTGCATTTGCATGTCTGAGCTTATAAAGCCCCCTCCAGCTCCTCCAGACCCGATCAGAGCTCCAGACTGTGTTGAATGGGAGGGTGGCGTTAGTGCCTCACAAAAAAGATCGGCGCTTTGGAAGCTGCTATGCCTGCACACAAGTCTGAAACTTAATAGTCAGTATTTATTCACACTATTAACTAATACTTTTTATACCTGCGTTTTAATAAGCTTTGTTATTTAAAATGGCTCCAAAAGAAGGAAGATGCTGTTTTGGGGCTGTATCCCTAAGGCTTCTCTTCTTGTTCACCCTGGTTTCAATCTGTGGCTGCAAGACTATGCGTTATAGGACTTATGAAGAAGACGAGCCTGGCACTGTTATAGGGACATTAGCCGAAGACATGCACCTTAACATACCAGGAGAAGGAAGTTTCCGTCTGATGAAGCAGTTCAACAGCTCCCTCATCCACGTCCGGACCAGTGATGGGCAGCTGAGCATCGGGGAGAGGATAGATCGGGAGCAGATTTGCAAACAGTCTCTTAATTGTATCCTAGCCCTGGATGTGGTCAGTTTCTCCAAGGAGCAATTCAAGCTGATTCATGTAGAAGTTGAGGTGAGAGACATTAATGACAACAGCCCTCAATTCCCGAACCCGGAGATACCTGTGGAGGTGTCTGAAAGTGCTGTTGTTGGCACCAGAATCCCTTTAGAAATAGCCATGGATGAAGATGTTGGGTCAAACTCTATCCAGAGCTTCCAAATATCAGTTAATAGTCACTTTAGCATCGACGTGCAGACCAGGGCTGATGGGGTGAAATATGCAGACCTGGTGCTAATGAAAGAGCTTGACCGAGAGAGACAGTCTTCCTACACCTTGGAACTGGTGGCCATGGACGGGGGAAGTCCATCTCGCTCTGGCAGCGCCGTTATTAATGTTAAGGTGATGGACTTTAATGATAACAGCCCAGTATTTGAGAGGAACACTGTTATTGTGGAGCTTATGGAGGACGCCCCTCCAGGATTCCTCTTGCTGGATTTAAACGCCGCTGACCCCGATGAAGGTGTGAATGCAGAAATTGTGTATGGTTTCAGTACTCAGGTGTCTCAGGAGGTTCGACAGCTATTTAAAATCGATCCAAAATCCGGTCGCCTAACTCTTGAAGGTCAAGTTGACTTTGAGACCAAACAAACCTATGAGTTTGATGTACAAGCTCAGGACTCGGGTGCCAATCCTTTAACTGCTACCTGTAAAATCATCGTGCATATCATTGATGTGAATGACAATGCCCCGGATATAAGCATCACCCCTCTCACTTCCATCAGCTCAGGAGTCGCTTATATCACCGAGGCTGCTGCTAAAGACAGCTTTGTAGCGCTGATCAGCACCACGGACAGGGACTCCGGTCCGAACGGGCAAGTTCACTGCACTCTCTATGGACACGATCACTTCAAGCTGCAGCAAGCTTACGAGGACAGCTTCATGATCGTCACCACTTCTCCTTTAGACCGGGAAAAGATAGCCGAGTACAACCTGACTGTGGTCGCTGAAGACCTTGGGTCCCCTCCTTTCAAAACAATCAAGCAGTACACCATCAGGGTAAGTGATGAAAACGACAATGCCCCTGTTTTTGCCAAACCAGTATATGAAGTGTCTGTACTAGAAAACAATGCACCAGGAGCGTATATCACCACAGTAGTTGCAAGAGACCCCGATCTTGGTCACAATGGTAAAGTCATTTATAGACTGGTAGAGACAGAGATTATGGGTGCACCCATTTCTACATACGTATCTCTGGATCCAGCTACGGGGGCTATTTATGCACTAAGAACATTTAACTATGAGATTCTCAAACAGCTAGACCTGAGGATCCAGGCGAGTGATGGAGGCTCCCCGCAACTCACAAGTAGCGCCATCATTAAAGTCAAGGTGGTTGATCAAAATGATAACGCACCTGTCATTGTTCACCCAGTGCTATCAAACGGATCTGCAGAAGTTGGGGTCCCTTCTAGAGCACCTCATGGCTTCCTGGTCACCCAGATAAAGGCTAAAGATGCAGATGAAGGGATTAATGCTGAGTTTACTTTCAACCTTTCCGAAGAAGGCAGGAATATTTTCAGTATCAACAAACAAACTGGGGAGGTTGTCCTTAATGCTGATATCAGTGAAGCGGTGGGTCAGGTCTTCAGAACTCTGGTTACTGTCACTGATAGTGGCAGACCACCCCTTTCCACTACAGCCACTATCAATTTCCTAGTCACAGCTGCGACCCCTCCAATAAACCATGAGGTCATGCAGCCAAGTTCTTGGGAGGAGAAAGTTTCCCACTGGGATATCCCCTTGATCGTTATCATTGTCCTTGCTGGAAGCTGTACCTTGCTACTAGCGGCCATCATCACCATTGCAACCACATGCAACAAACGCAGGAAGGAAAATAAGGCTGACAGTAAGAATCAAAGAGACATCTCTGAGCTGGAGAAAGGAGAGCAGGATGATGATGAACTTATTGACAGTCAGAAGGAGAACCTTTTTGATGCCAGACCTTTCCCTACAAGCAACCCACCTTTCACTGGGGCAGAAGCTGCAGCCACCCCAGAGGTGCCCAGTACAGAAGAGAGCTTCGGGTCCTGTCTATACGATTCCCAAAAGAGGCTGCGTACAACCAATAACGAGGTAAGGGCACTGTTCGTGCGATCTTATTTGTGTTCTTGAAGGAACTTCCCAATCGCCTAGTCAGGTTTTAACCACAATTCCTATGAACCTTAGCAATTAAAAGTGACCGAGGTCCATGGGACTTGTACTAACTAAAACCGAAGCTGCCCATCCCCTGGTTGTAGAATCCTTTTTTCTATGATGACTTATCTCCCGCAGAACTATGCTCCAGCTCCTGGTTACGGGAAGGAAACGGGAGCGACTGTGACGGTTTGGAAAGGGCATTCATTCAACACCATATCCATCCGAGAAGCGGAGAAATTCAGTGGCAAGGACAGTGGCAAGGGGGACAGTGACTTCAATGACAGCGACTCTGATATCAGCGGGGACGCCTTGAAGAGAGACCTCATTAACCACATGCAGACCGGTAAGGGTCATCTTAAATCAGAAACCGGGATAGACTACAGCCACACTGATAGGTGTTTAATGTCTGTGAGAGAAGATAATCACCAATCATGTAGTGAAAAGGGTTAATAAATATATTTTATATATTTTCCATACTATACAATGGAAATGTAACGAAACCCTATCTGTAGAATAAATAATGAACCTCGGTAGCACTGATATCGGTACTGCTATAGGCTGTACATAACATGGAGCTTAGATGTATTAGATCTTAGATGTATAGAGCGACTCAATACATGATTGTACCTGTATGCATATATATATATATATATATATATATATATATATATTTATAATAGCCAAAACTCAAATATATGATTTTAATTGAGGCTGGCTTATGATGTAGTCTCCAAAGCTGTATGCTAGGTTCATCAATACCTTAAAATAATGTAGGATTAAGAATGGTTTCCAAACTGTTTCATGCTGTATAGCAAGTGTTTCTCAGGGTCAAGGTCAACACAAGGTTGAAATGGGGCACACACAAAACCCAAGCCAGATTAATTTAAGGGGATCTTTAAAATATTGTGTGCTTCACAAAGTCTGGTTATTACTAATATTACTAATAATCTAGATAGTGTAGGTAGATCCATTATCATACTTTATATGTGTTATGTATGGGTGATTGGTTAACTGGGGACTCATGAGAGACAGAAGTCTACCTGGTATGTATCCCTGTGTTTCAGAACCTCAGATGATAAAATTCCATGGACATTTTTATTTATTGTTCCCAACACAGAGCGGTTAACAACACATTTTCAGTCCTTGTTCACCCACTTACTTCAGTAAGAACACCATAGATTCTTTTCTATTTAAAGTGTTAATTAATGTTTTCATCTTTTTTAGGATTATGGGCCTGTACCACTGAGTGCAAGATACTAGGACATTCAGATCGTTGCTGGAGTCCATCTTGCGGTAGACCACCAAATGCCCACTCTTCCACCATGCACACGGGCCAGCTCTCTGTATCAAGTTTTTGTAAAAGCACGTCCCTTCCCCGCGACCCACTACACAGAGATAATTATTACCAATCTTCTACAGCACAAGCACACCTGGCAAAAACAGGTGTCCTGCCCAGTGTGTATGAGAAAGCGGTACCTAAAGACTATGAAAGCAGGACAATAAAACTTATTTCCCCTCCAAGGTCTGGCAGACTTCCTGACCTGCAGGAAATTTCAATGCCACTTTACAAATCCCCAGGTTCCACCAGATATGTGGCCCCAAGTGACAGTACCTGTGAGCAGGACGAACTTTAAACACAGATAAAGCCGCCACTGATATGGAGACCCGCAAACATGTTTTGATTGAGCTGCAAAACTCAAAGATAAATTAATATGCATAAATGTTCTTTATAATGGTACACACATTCTGAAGACAGCATAAAGCTACAATTATGTTCCTGGAAAAAGTTATGAACGTCTTCCAGCCCCCCTCCCAAAAAAAGGTGAAGAAATACCAGGTGGTTTTTAATGACAGTTTTAGTCATTTGGATCTCCTATTGCCATTTTGTCTGCAATCTGGATAAACATAAGGCTGCTTGGTGGGTCAAGCATTTCTCATCTTTCAAAAACTACGGTACTGCAATTGCAAAAAAGATAGAGATTTTAATTTTATTTATGGGAGTGGGGTTTTTTTTGTTTGTTTGTTTTTTTGCAAACCTAGTTCAATGTATTTTTGTCTTTGATACATACTTCTATTAAAAAAAAAATCTCAAGCCCTACACACATTAAAATAGCACTGGGTTTGTCATTAGATACATTAATGTGAAAAAATATTTATATTTAAAATATAATTAGAAATATTTCAGCTTCCTTGTAACTGTGTATATATATATATATATATATATATATATATACACACACACACAGCATATATATATATATATATATATATATATATATATGTATGTACACACATAGACAATGGGAGGAATCTATCAGAACATACTCTGGCCTTTTAGTAAAATGCAGCTAAATTAAATACTTTCCAATTCTTATTATTTTTACTAATACATTGCAAGCCCAGAGTGATTTGCATTGCAGCAAAATGTCGATAAATCCCCCCCAATGTGCCTTAAATTATATGAAAAGGGTAGGAATGCTATTCTGCCATATCGAAAACATTTGATATTTCAAAACAGACATTGTTTGTTGTTCATGTAATTTTTATGAAATGTGGCGTATTTATTTTTTTTTATACTGTGTTTTTGCTCTTATCTCACACACGGCTTGCCATTTGGTAGTGTTTTCTCATATATACCGTGTAATTGTATTATGTTTGTAAATATTGAACCAAAAATGTTCTATTTTTGTAAAAAAAAAATTCAAAAATCCAAATTTTTGCCAAAGGATCTATGTATACAAATGCAACTGTATACCCAAAGTCACAGAACAGATGTATATGTTACAATGTACATTTTAATTATCAGCGAAAGGTTGACTTGCAACGTGACTTGTAGTTTATGCACCTGTGTGTTATTTCATTTGCATTGTTTCCAACAAATGATATAATGATCAACCCCACTAACAATGTATTTGTGACTTCTATGAAGCAACTCACTGCACATTTTTTTCTGAAAAATAAAATATAAAATAAAATCACTGAGATACATATGCTTTATTCATGAATGTAGTTAATTATGATGCACAGATGAGTCACCAAAAATGTTTGCAATAGCACATTTGTACTGATGTGTCAGTTTAAAATTGTTTTATTTTTTGGGGTGAAAAACAAATGATAAACATAAATAGGCTTCCATTGTGGACTTACAAGAGTGTTTGCAGTTGAGCAGCATAGATAGAGCATTCCTTGAGATGATGTATTTGTATATAAAAACACTGTCACAAAGGGTGTGACCACATTTTCACCCTTCCTAGGTTATAATATATATTATATATAGGATGGTAGGTCCAGAGGGGGCCCAATCGCCCTATTAGCAGCAATGCCAATCACTGATCTCCCAAACTGGTTTCAACAGGTTATTTTTGCCTGGCACCAGGTATCCTTAAAAGACAGAGCACAAGAATAGGATGTCATATCCCAGTGCTTAAAGGAGAAATGGTGGTGCAGAGGGGGTGGCTTGTGGTGTTGCCCTGGGTTAGACCTAGCAAATGAAACAATGTACATAAAATCTTTAGATATGTAACTATATGTGCACACATACATACCAATATGTTAAGTATCTCTGCCACTCAAATGCTAGTCTATAAGATCCCTTGAATATGGAATTGCTCCTTGAGACCTGTTTAGAAAGATGTTAAAAATAAAAGCATTATCTCACTTTAGTTTGCCCTCTTTGTAGGTAACTACTCTCCCCAGCAGACCTCTAGTAATGACACTTAGGGCCAGCAAATTATCTTGGAAATTATGTTAATCTATCATTCTGTGAAGCTCGTTTGCTGAAGAGGACAAAAGGGGAGTGAAGAAGTCCCACATCTCATATCTTCTAGGAGATGCCTAGGTCTGTCTGCTTTGTGCTTCTATAATTTCGTTGGTTTTGCTACTTTAAAGCAGGTAGACATAATGACCGATTAAGATGGGCCAGTTGGCTTTTATCAAATTTTGCTTCTGTTTCTACACTCTTTAAGGCTCCCATGCCCAGTGCCAATCCTTTACCAAAAATAACATATTTGTTTCCATTATATTAGGTGTCTCACAGTAGACACTACAGTATTTAGAACATAATCAAGATTGTCAGAAATGAGGCAGATATGTGTTTTGCTTCCCCCTGTAGGAGGCTTGGATTATTCTTCAGGAACTCACTGTTTTGTCATCAGTTATATTCACTTGCAACTTCTTGGTTACTTGGCAGTTATTGACCTTGATGAAGGTTATTTTGTCTTGAAGAACAATCTCTGGTGAAATAACAATATACTTCAAGTGATTCAATCCAATCCAAAGTGCAGATTCACTCAATAAATAGATTGTTCTGCTTCATTTACTGTTTCGTTTATTCTTCAGTGGAGTTACAAACACTGGTGTATTTACACATCTAATAAGGATGCAGCTTATGTGTCTAAATGGCCCATTATACCCTATACAGAGGGTGCAATAAACAACCACCTGGAAAATGATGGACAGTTCTAAACTGGTTTTATCATTAAACAGGAAGACTAATGCAAAGACAGCCTGCTTACCAGTGATCAGAACTGCAATTTTCAATCAAATTGGTTAAGAGGTTGACCAAAATAAAAAAAATTTATTTAACCTTAAGCACATTATCATCATCAGTATAGAGTTAATATCAGTAACGCTTATTGTAAATCTATAGCTTTTACAGGTACATATTTCATAATGCACATTCCAATGAAGGAAGCATTTTAGTACAACAATAAGAAGAAATAATTTGAGATAGCACTATAATAAAAAGTGAATCTAGTAAATTGTCTGCAGATTTGAATGGGCGTTATAGAAATGAGAAGTAAAGGTAAGAGACAGGCGTGACAACTAAAGGGACGGGTCTAAAAAAACAAATGGAATATTACAAGGCATTTTTACATGTCGGATGGAGTGTAATAGATGTCAAAGATTCTGGAAATATCACCAAGTGGTAAGTGTTGTAAGTGTTTCTATTGTGGAATGGACGAGAAAGTAGACTCAAGATTCATCCATAGGCAGCAGATTAGTGGGCTTGTGAATATCTGGCTACACAGAGGTTTATTTAAGACAAGGAGATCATATGAATAAACCGATTTTATTTCCTTATTTTTTTATCTTATTGTGTTTGTGTGTTGAGCATTTAACCCTCCTCTGACATCCAAGATGAAATAGCAGAGAGACAGAGGAGGGCTGGCAATCCTCTTCAAGTAGCCCAGTAATAAAGTGGTCCAAAAAAACCTTTGGCAGACAACAAGGTGAAGGAGCACAGCCACATCTTGTCCAAAAAAACATTTAAAGAAAGGCACTAAATGGAAAAAAGTAAAGGCACACAGAATGGATCCTCTTGACATATAAATACTGCCTCTCCGATTCATCTTTGGGTAGCACTGAAGTCTGTTATAGTCTCCATTTAGTTATGATTCTTTATATCTCCAATCAGCCATAGGTATTTTTACAACATTTACTGGCCAGTGTATTTATTGTCCTCTGAAGTTTTTCACCCACTTTGATGCATTATATACATAAAGCATACATTCATGCATAAATATACATTTATTTAATGTCTGAAATACATTGTTCTGTGGCTCACCAGACACAGTAAAACATATCCATAAATTGAATTCTCTCGTAAAGATATCAGAACTACAACTTAGTACAGTCAGGCTGCATAGCTTTATAATTCAACTAACTAAACTATGTTTGCTAATAAATGAATCAATCCAAATTATATAAAAAAAAAATGATTTAAGGTGTATATTATTTTTTTTTATTCTTATACTGTTATGTGCTTCTTCATTCGAAATTCAATTATATAAAGTTGAGTTATTTCTTTACTCTCTGTGGCCATAACATTTTACGATATTCACAGTGATAAATGAGGCACAGGGTTATATATGATTTTACCTTTCTAATACTGAGAGATGGGAACTTATTGCTCACATTTCTATAAACATATAAACCATTTACAATAGATTTATTTTACTATATTATTACCTGTACTATAAACATGTCTCCCTATCTTCTGAGCATAGTGCTTTAGAAGCAATACCTCTATAAAAAAAAAAAAAAAAAAAAAGTACATAAAACACCATGAGAGATATTTATGTAGAATCAGCTGTGGTTGGCTAGCTTTTTATAAGGAATAATAGCTTTCAACTTTGAGTGTACCAGTTTGGAAGAACATTAAGCAGAAATCATTAATTCCCAAGGTTTTTGAAAGAATAGCCCAGAAGCACACGTAGAACATTCAAACAGCAGCAACCAAGCACAGAATGTAAAAAAAATACATCACAGAGGTGGCAAGGGAACAACAACTTCAAGGCAGACGGGGGAAATGCATTCAATGTAATAAATCCCAGATTCATTAAATCTATACAGTTTTATGTCTGTTCATAGCGTGATGGAGATTTAGCCTGGATGCTGGTAAACATAAACATGGTAATTTCCCTCTCATGGTTAATACTTTAGGAAGTTAATGTGTTAGTTAATTAAGAGGTGGGTTGCATCAAGGTTAAAAGCAACACCATAAACTGCCATACAGCACACATGGAAGATTACCGACAAAGTCATGCAGAGGTATATAGGGGACGTTAATGTGAGGGCTGTATGGCTACCTCCAGACGCATCTTAAAGTTAAAAGATATCTGCATAACGTCATGCATTCTGAACACTGAGAAATGTAATTCCTCATTTTACAATTACATCAAATAACGACACTTTTACCCAGATGCTTGGATAAAGGGAGCATCAGACTCTTCTCTTGAACACCAAATGCATTTGCACTAGGCCCCCCTTCCGTCTTCAAAGTACTTTAGAACGTAGAAATTGAGATATACGCTCTTAACATTTTATGCAGATAGCCTAACAAAATCATAATGGGCTTATGATATGTAGGATTGACCTTTACCAGAGCACCTGGCAACAATTGGGCCTTCTTGAAGAACTAGTCATGAAATCTACATATATCTATGACTCATAACCTCCACCGTATAATCTATCACCTTTAAGTATCATGATTTAATATAACCAGCACGTTTAATGCCATATATATGTTTGTTACAGGTTTGCAATGTGTGAAGTTCTCAAAGGCTATTGATAGAAGAAGAAGAATAAATTGCACTGGATTAATATAGAACATCACAATATAATTCATTATAAAGATGGACCTGTTTACAAATAAGTTCTTTAAGGCTGGTTTTAGTTAATTCCTTATCTTTCACGAATGCTATCAACAATTGTATTTATTACTGACCCTCCAAAACTACATTTTCTATACTAATTTTTGAATTTGATAATAATAATATAATAATAATAATAATAATTTATACTACTTTTTTGTATGCACTGCCAATCATAAGTGAGAGAAAAATAATTATATTTTACTGGTTGTGTCCATGTATTATTGATGTTGTGGTATTTCAAATGAATAATATTTTGACTTATGGTATACTAGGCTATTTCCTGATAAACTATTTGGAATGCTAAACAAGACAATAATAATCACTGCTTAATGAAACTCTCTGCGAAGTAATATTAATTATGAGAACACGGAGGTTCCAGGAGACAGTAAATTTGAGCAGAATGCATAACGAGACGGCGATATAAATTTGCTACAAACGTTTCCCTTAAAACGGGATCATCAACTTTTTCACAATTTATGTATTTAATTGGGCATTTTAATATCTGTACTTTGGTCTGTAACTCAGATTGAAATGTGTTAAACGTGCTTTTGTTTCCTGCTTAATAAACAAGCAAAAAAACTTTTAGGGGTGTGGAAAACAATAAAATGTGTCAGACCCCAACGTCTACCTTCCTAATCTAAACCACAAGTAATTGCCAAAATATAATAAACAGACATAATGAAAGCTTAAATTAACCCAAGTGTAAAATCATGGTTAAAATAACAGTCTCTTCCTACCATTTTGTCTACTTTCCTGAAGTAAAGACTCAAACCTAAATTGGTCCTTGATCTTGTCTTGTACTCAGTATAGACATACGTCTGTCCCATGCACATGTAAGTTCTCCTACTGCATTAGCCTCTACCACTTCTGCTGGAAGGCTTTTACACTTATCTACCACTCTCAGTAGGAGGGTTTTACACTGGCTTATCTCTAAAAACAACTAGCCAAACCCTAACTCTCCTCGACATGCAGAATCTGTGTTTCCACGTTATTCTCCTGGGCTCCACCTGGACCTTGGTGTGGACGTTGATGTCTGAAGTACCCGCCAGCACCAGGTACCTGACAGACAGAAATAGCTAAATAGATACAGAATTCAATCTTTTAATGCATATAGTAACAAGACTTAATGAAATGGATTCATTCCAGGTTATGATACCTTTTATTGGACCAACATAAAAATGATTAGAAAGT
This sequence comes from Spea bombifrons, assembly GCF_027358695.1. Taxonomy (NCBI): domain Eukaryota; kingdom Metazoa; phylum Chordata; class Amphibia; order Anura; family Pelobatidae; genus Spea; species Spea bombifrons. Next base: position 107,133,923 of record NC_071088.1, read on the forward strand.
AGTAAAATTAAATGTCACATTCTATCATTAGTTTAATTAAGCTTTGGTACAATTGCATTAAAGGAACATCTTGCTATCTTTTTATTATTGCTCATTAAATTATATTTTTAACCTCTAAGGAATTGAATTGAACTATTAGTATTAATAATTGATCATTTGTGACAGTCTAATGCAGGTAATAAAATGTGCTACCTAGAAAATGCTAGCTCTTTATAGCAGACAGCAGTCTTATTCTCTTGTAGTTCCTTATGTCTACTCTGAAGAGCCAGCAGAGCTATGGTCCATAGTTAAGCATCCTTTGAGAAGCAAAAACATATTACAATTACCTCCTACTGCATCACATCACCATGAAAAAAGGTATGTAGAGTTGTAAAGTAACTCTTTCTGAGGGGGCAACTCACTTGAGCTGTGGTTTCTGTTTGCATCAGACACAAAGGGATATGTCCAGCTTGTGTGATAGGGCCATAGGCTTTGCATATATAAGGGGCTTGCGGGTGGCTTTGCTTTGTTTTGCTAGCAGAAGCATAAGGTGAACATAACTTTTTTTTTCATTTTTCCCATGCTCACAAATAAATCTATGATTGACAGTAGGTAAAAAGGTCAGTTAGCCCATGCGCCCCATGATACAGACAGTCCTTGAAGAAAAAAAAGACCAAACGCTATCCTGGGATAAAGGAACCGTGTGTTTAATTGTATTCTTCGTATTCCATAATATAAGAAGCAAGGGTAACTTATAAAGATAAAACATTATACAAGTACTCCTGCCACTAGATGGCACTACTTTGTTAGCACTCCCAGGGACAGATGGGCAGCTTCTGATAGCTGTGTGTTCTCGAGTTTGTTAAGACAACATTTTATGCAAGTGGCGTTTGCGAAAAAGTCTTTTGTAAAATATGTTCCAGGCTCTCTACCCTCTGCCACTAGATGGCACTACTTTGCTACCACTCCCAAGGACAGATGGGTCAATAGCTGTGTAAGCTTGAGTTTATTCATTAAGATCGGGTGCTTTCAGGTATTGCAATTCCAAATAACAGAACCACTGTATTATGAAGGCCAATCATGACATGTTTCTGCTGCAAGAGGGAATAGGCTGTGTAATACAAAGATCACTCAGCAAGGTGACAGTTTAAAGACTGGTTTGAACCTACATAATTCATAGCACAGACAGTGAGTTAAAACTGCAACTCTTCTGCGATCTCTCTTGCTTTAGTGAATACAATGACAATCTGTACCTGTCTGCACCGGGTCACCTACAGAGCCGTTGAATGTCAGTGTCAATACACATTCTTACTGATACCGTGAGATCTCTCCCAGAGTCTTGTTAATTACACACATGAAATACAGTATATCATCAGAACTTTAGTGCAATGTCTGGGTGACATTTCAATTTTTCACCTTTTCAAAACACAGAACAATGACACTGGTGCTACCTGGATTTTATAATAAGTAGCTCATTATATGTTGAGCAAAAAAAAAAATCAAACTGAGCAGAAATAGAAACATTTTCTGCAATGTACATTATTAATCTTCTGAATAGCAAATGGATTTTCTTAGAATCACAGAATTATGAGAAACTATGGAGGGCTTCATATATATCCAAAGCCTATGGCCCTATCACACAAGCTGGACATATCCCTTTGTGTCTAATGCAAACAGAAACCACAGCTCAAGTGAGTTGCCCCCTCAGAAAGAGTTACTTTACAACTCTACATACCTTTTTTCATGGTGATGTGATGCATGTGGCCAGCGTCTAGATGCACCTGCGCATATCCAGCCATCGGCCACACTTACATCATTGGGTGGCCACTGGCCTTAAAGTGCCAGGGCCACATCATCATCACCAGTCCGGCCCTGAAAGATAGAGCATAATAGGATTTTTGCCTACACTCCAAAATAGGTTGTAAATGGCTACATATTAGCTGCCTCTGTTTTCATTTCATATATTTTATTTTTCCACATGATAGCTGTATAGTCTCTTTAAATTCTTGTGGTGTCCCCTGGCAAATGCATGGGGGGGGGGGTCCTGCAGAATCCTCAATATGCAGTTGCCCCTTTTTCCACATTCAATGAAGTTATAGTTGCTCATAGTTAGGTCCCTCGGTGGCTCAGCGAACACTGCGAGAAAGGGACTATTAAGGCCCCCATGTGCATGCACAGGAAGTTCTCCCAATTATTTTAAAAGGGGCACTTGCCTGCCCCCAATTGATTGCTTTAAGCATACAATCTGTGGACCAAGTGATTGGACCATAGAGGAGGGCAGCTTCATAGCTGTAGCCTCTACCTAATGTAAGTGCTTTTTTGAAGAATGCATTTTAAAGTACTCACAGAGTTTATATATCATATTTTAATATGCATTATTTGTTAGTGGGGCTGTCAGGGACAGTTAACTGTCCCTTTAAGGTACATTTCTCCCACACTGATGTACCTAACGCTAGACTAAATAAATGCATCATTAGAAACACTTAATTCTCAAATTGCAAAAAAAGAAAAAACATGCACTGTAAAGCTTGGATTGTTTTTATGCGAACAAACCTTGAGAGGGAAGATTAAAATAACAGATCTGCAAAGCTTTATTTATTTAGAATAGCAGAGGCTGCAATCAACGTTTTGATAAGTGGAACAGCATCTTTAAAGTTTAAGAAGGTCACTTTAACACTTTGAGTCCCAGTGGCCTGGCTAATTTTTACCCCCTGGAAGACTGGAATACTTTAAACAATTGTGTGACAACGAATTTTGTTTCTAAATCAAAAAACCCCTTCGAATTTCATCTGAATTAAAAAGGACAGAAAACAAAATGTGTTATCTGAAAACAAATGGACCAAAAACTAAATGAAAAAATTGTCTCAATCATTTTTGGTCTATGAGCACCAGTACTGTAGAAAGTGTCAGAATAAATAAACAAGATTATATATTAAGAGAAAGCTCACATTTAGGGCAGTAAAAGCTTATACGTTTATATTGTTTTCATTAACCCTGCAAGGTACAAACAATTTAAAATATACATTTTTAGATTTTTTTTTCTTATGCAACAAATACAACATCATGATTATGTATTTCTCAAATGTTAGTTTACTGAAAAAAACATTAGATATTTATCTCCAAAGTCTGCTAAATAACACAAAATTACACGTGTGTTATATCATATAATCACACGGTCCAAACCAAACCATGGATGTGCAAAGCAGTTTCAAGCCAAGAAATTTTCACAACTGAACCAAAAATGCACACCTTGTGATTTAGACTATCCCGAAAAAAATCATAACCCCCCCCCGCAAACTATATATTGCTTGCAGAATTAAAAAACATTTACCTTTCTGTCATTCACATCAACCATTGCTGCCCATATTTTTTTATATATATTTTTAATAAGATTTATATTGTTATGTGAAACCCACAAATTAAATGTTTTACATTGTTTATAAAAGTTATCTTTTTTAATACTAAAAAACCATAAAGATAAATATGTGGCAACTGATACTGTGCGTCTGGATTAACTGTCATATACAGGCACAGAACACTGAAGCCACGCCCACTGCCTTCTGCACTGGAAGGGCACAGAAGAAGCCAAGAGGAAGAACGAAGAGGAGGAAAAGTGAAAGTGACAGAGAAAAGGTAGGAAAACATTCAGTGAGAGTGGATTAGTAAGTGTGTGAGAGTGAGAGTGTTATGCTGTAGTATATGCTGAATGTTTGTGAATGAGTGTGTCTGATAGCATGGATGTGTACGTGCGGGGGGGTATATAGTGATAGGTGTTATGCTGTACCCCGGTCAATGTTTGCCTCAGTGTATAGTGATAGGTGTTATGCTGAACCCGTCAATGTGTGCCTCAGTATATAGTGATAGGTGTTATGCTGTACCCCGTCAATATTTGCCCCAGTATATAGTGATAGGTGTTATGCTGTACCACCGTCAGTGCGTGCTTCACTATATAGTGATAGGTGTTATGCTGTAACACTGTCAGTGTGTGCCTCAGTATATAACGATAACAGTTATGCTGTACCACCATCAATGTTTGCCTCAGTATACAATGATAACAGTTATGCAGTACCACCGTCAACGTCTGCCTCAGTATATAATGGTAACAGTTATGCCGTACCACCGTCGATGTTTGCCTCTGTATATAATGATAACGGTTATGGTGTACCAATGTCAATGTTTGCTTCAGTATATAATGATAGCAGTTATGCCGTACCACCGTTAATGTCTGCCTCAGTATATAGTGATAGGTGTTATGATGTACCTCGTCAATGTCCGCCTCAGTATATAATGATTACAGTTATGCTGTACCCCTGACAATGTTTGCAACAATGTTAAGTTAGAAGCTATGCAGTTTTAAAGTGGGGGGGCACATAGTGGATCCGCCCCCCGTGCCAAATACTCTAGGTATGCCCCTGCCATGGGATTAACAATGCATATTCATTCTCACAGACCCATCATACTGCTTTTATCAGGAAAAAACTATGTGAGGCAACATGTTCGCTCATCACAACATATCAGGGGCTGAAAGTTGATAGGGTTGGGGAGGGGGAAGCTGTGGAGGTTCACTTTGTCAGCTACACACGGCATACATAGCTGGCACTGAAATATCTGTGCTTTAGAGTTACAGGTGCAATATTATCTCATCAACTTCCTGTCTTGACATTCTCTCCCATTTCCTTGCTCACCCTAAACCAGTCAACAGCAATCAGCAACTTCACTATAAGACAGAGATAGTATGATGAAGAAGAGGAATTATCATGATTCCTGGGAGTGTACAATCTAGATTGGGGTAGTTTTGGTTAATCTTTATCACCTCAGTTATTGTAAAATAAATTGTGAACTAAAGTTCTCACTATGCGCAGGTTTATGATGGTCTGTTAGCTACTACTACCTTGGTCATATCATTTTCCCTATTAAAGGGTAACTAACATTCACCTCCCATCAGGAATGACAATGGGGATGAAGTAAGGAGGTGTTGGGGTGGTAGAGGGGAAAGGTGGGGACAGTGCCGGCCCAAGACTTAATGCCGCCTGGGGCGAAGTTTAAAATGCCGCCCCCCCCTCCGCCGACGCCGGGGGGGGCGTCATTTTAAACTTCGCCGACGCCATTATCTACCCTAGCCCCCCTCCTGTTTAAAGGTACTTACCTTTAAACAGTCCTGCGGCGAGTCTCCCTGCTCTGCCACGGTGCCGGCTTGTAATGCTGAGCGCCGGAAATTGACGTCACTTCCGGCGCTCGGCTTTACAAGCCGGCACCGAGACCGAACAGGGAGACTCGCCGCAGAGGAGAGAGAGAGAGGGGCGCCGAGCGGGTAAGCGAAAACCACTCGGCGCCCCTCTCTCTCCTCCGCTTAAAACAAACCCGCTAAAGCGCTTGGGGCGGCAAAGTGCCGCCGCCATTGTAGGGCCGGCCCTGGGTGGGGAGGTTATTATGCCCACCCGGAGCTAGAGGTTGTATGTTCATGATTAATTATTAATTCCATTACTGGTTTATGCACAGTGAGATTTTCAACTAAGCCCTCCATCCAGCTTTGACCATGGTGAATACTGACATAAAGTGCTTTTATCCAGGGTGTTTAGTAGCCGTACTCAAATGTAGCATCAGGTACGTAACTACTTTGACTTTCACTGACTTCACCCCATTATGGTCACCTTTCCTTATTGATTGAACAAGAATCAAACGGGAAGCTGTCCACAGCTTTTTGTATATTAGAAATAGTTGAGATTTTATGCAATTCAGTCATACCAGTTAAATTATTTTTACTGATGGTTTTTTTTTTTTGCAAGAATCAAAGACACAGTTTATCTTAAGTTTTTTTCCCATCTGAACGTACAAGCTTTGATTATCTCGTTCATAGTTCCCTCAATAATTTATTTCATCAGGCAATATTACTCAGCCAGCATGAGTTTTAATCTTTACAGTCATGCAAGCGACATTCACAAGAAAATGTTTTGATTAAAGAAAGTAAAGAGATTAAATATTGTATATTCGAAATTTAAAGTAGATCAGCGGAACATTTGAAGAGGCTGAATTCAAGTGAAGACCCCCATGATGTTAGATGTTTCCTAATCATCACCTCAATGATGACATTGAACAGAGCGACAGAGAAGACTTTACTGGGGTTATTTTTATCTCTTAGGGATCTACAATCTTCACCACCTGTGACAATTCAGGGTAGGTGACTTGGTATGTTGTTTAATTTCCAAATCAGTAGCTTCTAAGATTTTTTTTAGGATCCTTGTATATGGTCTCCTTCTTAGATAATAAGGCTTTATTATTTGTATATTGGGGACATGTGTGTTTTAGCCTTACAGGGTGGGCTTTTATTGCACTGTTAGAATGATTAATTCATAAAATACGAATAAGACAGACTACACTGTGTAGAATTAATGTCAGACCATTGAGTAGAATTACCCCCTGTCAGTTGTCTGTTGCCAGCTTTGAAGTTAGGCTTTAAACTTAAGTTCTGGCGTTCTCGTCCATGAATGGACAATCAGTACTAGCCAGACCACAAAGAGGCGGTTATATTTATGGTGGTTGTGTGCCTCTGTCCATAAACCATTGCTGATTTTGTGGATCTGTCTTTAATGTGGTACTTCAAGCAATATAGTGATTAGTCAACTCAAGACTCAGAGATTTCTCATGATCAGTGAAGCAACACGCATTCATGGGCAATTAGTGAGTGATACAACAATGGCCTTAAGCCTACTGTAACAATTAATGTCATTTCTTCCCCAGTATCTTCAGCATAACATGGCTCCCAGTAGACTGAGATGTTTAATTAAAAAGAAAGGATAAAGCATGTCAAATATGCTAGATAAACCATCCATTGAAGATAATCACGTACAATTTACATCTATTTGCAGACCGCATTTATTTTTCAGTAAAAATAAAAGATAATGATGATTCCCAGTAATAGCATGAATCTCAATGTTTCACCTTTATACCACATAAGTATGTGTAAGCACACACATGAAAACCTGAGCTTAGAAAGGAAAAAAAGAGAAATATAAGATAAAAACATATAAAGACTTTATGTCTCTACCAGGCGCGTACCTAAATTATTTGGCACCCGGGTTGGATTCAGTATGTGCAGAACTGGCCTTAGGTGTTCTGGCACCCTGTGCTGACTACTCCTCTGGCGCCCCCCATCCCAAAAAAAGAAAGGAAAAAAATCTTGTAACAAAACTCCCCTTTCTCACTATCTATCCCCCTTTATCACTATCTACCACCTCTGCCCCTTCTCACTATCTACCACCTCTGCCCCTTCTCACTGCCTTTCCCCCTCTGCCCCTTCTCACTATCTACCACCTCTGCCCCTTCTCACTATCTATGCCCTTAAATTCACTGAACAGATATGGTACAGCATAACTTCTATCACTATATACTGAGCCAGACATTGATGGTGGTACAGCGTAATTCCTATCACTATACACTGAGCCAGGCAACGACGGGGCTATTCAGAAAGTTTACACTAATTCACCACTAGGATTACATTTTCAATCACATCCAGGGGGTCCACAAAACATCATGCCAAATCATTTAAAAGCTAAAATTATGACAAAGAGAAGGTAACCTGCTTACATTGTTGTACCAGAGGGAGGTGTACTGCATCTTCATGTTAGACACCAGCTAATGTAAAGGTTTGAATTATTAATTGGATGTAGGTTATTTTGTGAAAATAAGTATTTTCCCTGGTATGGGCTCAGTCTTCTTCCCTCTGTCGCAACAATGTCTAGTTACATTATGTGATGCATAGATTTACTTGAATCACTTGGGATTTCCTCATAATGATGCTTGTTATAGCTAATGCTGGGTTCTCAACTGATGTATTAATCTATGAATAATCTATAAAAAAGGTCATTGACTTTTATTGGCCTGTCAACATATACATATCTAGTGTGTTAATTTGTTAAATTGTTAGCTTTATAGGTCTAATAGCATACATACAGTATCTCACAAAAGTGAGTACACCCCTCACATTTTTTCAAATATTTTATTATATCTTTTCATGTGACAACACTGAAGAAATTACACTCTGCTACAATGTAAAGTAGTCAGTGTACAGCCTGTATAACAGTGGAAATGTCCAAATTGGGCATGGCGTTTACCAGAGCTTCACAGGTTGCCACTGGAGTCCTCTTCCACTCCTCCATGACGACATCACAGAGCTGGTGGATGTTAGAAACCTTGCGCTCCCCCACCTTCCGTTTGAGGATGCCCCACAGATCCTCAGTAGGGTTTAGGTCTGGAGACATGCTTGGCCAGTCTATCACCTTTACCCTCAGCTTCTTTATCAAGGCAGTGGTCATCTTGGAGGTGTGTTTGGGGTCGTTATCATGTTGGAATATTGCCCTGCGGCCCAGTCTCCGAAGACAGGGGATCATGCTCTGCTTCACAGTGCACGTTGGCATTCATGGTTCCCGCAATGAACTGTAGCTCCCAAGCACCGGCAGCACTCATACAGGCCCAGACCTTGATACCCTGATTCTGCAGGAACGATGCGGAAGCAGTGGACCTGCAGAAAAGGAGACATTGAGAGAGTGCATGAGACGGTGTGAGAGATAATGAGTGAGAGCATGGGAAAGCATGAGTGAGAGTGTGAGAGAATGAGTGAGAGAGCAAATGACTGTGATTAAAAAAAATGCAACGAGTTGCAAGCAAAAATTCTGAGATCTCTGCTTAGTTTTTGTTTGTTAAATTAGGGTCCCTCCTCACTTTCAGCCATTCATACAAATTATCAAAATTGGTTAATTTTGGTAAATTAAAACTCATACGAACCCAAAAGCACAAGTCTACAAAATAAGCCTTATTAAAAGCAAATACTCATCATTATTTTAATTTCATTATTTGTTATGCTTATGGTTGTAAAATCCCAACACTGTACAGAGAACAACAAGCAAAATGAAGTATACTTATGTCAATATGGACATATATAAAAATAAGATCCACACAAGAAAAACAATGTGTGTGATTTTTAAATTATTAGCTATGGTTACATGGGATCCTCCATTTACATATTTACATATGCCTCCTTTTAGAGACAGCAAGGTTGGAAGTTTATGACAAGGATTCTCAACACTAATATATGCTTTAAGGCTAGGTCTAAAACAACAGGCTAATGGTAATGAGGAAACTGTTGTAACAAAAGGTAAGGATTCAAAAATAATTCTTATAACATAATTCTTGTAACATAATTAGCAATATTAACTTTCTATTCACTAGGCCTGGACAATTAGGTCTCCCTTGTATTTACTTTCCATCCTTACATTGACATTAACTTGTTAAGGCCACCTCTTGTAAAAAAAAGATGGATGATCAACTTGGGACAGGAATGTGATCAGCTACTTCTGCCACTATTGTCCACAGATCTCAGTTTAGATATCTTAAAATAATAATTTATTTTAAACAAGATAACTACCAAATAATCTCATTAAAAACACAAGTTGTAGGCACCTGTACTAAAAAAAACCTAGTTGTATGTTGCAAATATTTGACGGTGACAGTATCTTTTTAAGGAAAGTACATAAATAACCTGTGGTCATAGTATAAGGTTTGGTCTAGACAGGCCATTGGGCAAATGCCTGGTGGTCCTGAGTGCCTTCCAATCACCTTTAACACTGCTTGTATAGCCAATCCAATGCTTTAGTGTCCGCTGGATATATATCCACACTGCGCGCTGCAATAGGCTAGATGGTTGATATAAGCCGCTGGCCTTATAGTACCAGGGCAGATGTTCTGTTCCTGGTTTGTTGCTATCTATAAACATGTCCTTCTGATTAATTAAAGCTTTAAGCAATGCTATGATCCAATGTATATTTTCATTCCATAACCGGGCTTCTTTTTTTGTGTAATAGAGGCTGTCATGCAAAAAAAAAAGAAACATGAAATGCAGAATGACTGTAATTTAGAAACTGTGAACTGAATGTAGTGTAAATGACAAGCAAATGTAGGGGAAAATTATCAAGCCATATTAGAATGTGTAGCAGAGGATCCTGGAGGGTGAAGAGCATCAAGTCGAAAAACCAGTAAGTCAACAAGACACTAATTTGACAGAGGGCTAAATTGACGGGCAATAACTAGCACAGGCAAACGTTAATGTCATTGACAATTGTGCAGCTTTTAATTAAAATAAACAGCTTGGTGCATTTAGAAAACACAACATTTATATAAAGCAAAAGTGCTATGACTGTAATCGGGTGTATTACTAGAACATTGGTAACAGGCAGTCTGTGCTGTGAGCAGGCTTCCTATAATGAACAAATTTGTCACAGCATATTGTTTAATATATTTATTTTACATAGCTTTAATGCATTATTCACATTGTTAAACGCACTGCAAACATGTCACTAACAAGGGAGATTGCAGCTGCAAACAAGACAATCAATAGATCTTATTATGATACACACATCAGATAGCTTGCCTCCCACAAGCATATACATATAAATATACACACAATTACATGCGAACATAATGATAGAATAAAACTTGTGAGCCCTGATTAACTCTTAATGTTCAGTTTGCTAGTAGACTGGAGCTATTTCTTGCTGTCTCCTGAATCAGATTTCCTCCACCAATCAGAAATTAGTATTTCTTTCTCCAAATCCTTTGAACAGCAACGTCCCAACCTGGTAGGATGTCGCTCAGCGGGGGTCACATAATGTTATGTAATATTAGACAGGCATCTTTCATACTACGCAAGCAGGCAAAAGCCAGGGACCCGGCAAGGTCAGGTGATATTCCTATATAGTGTGAGTGTGTGTAGGAATCATATTGCATTGCATTGGGGAAACTGATACAAAGATGAGGCAGATAGTCAGTCACTTGGTCAAAAAATACCAGTCTTTAATTTAACAAGCCAAGGTCATAAACTCATAATGATTTATATGCATTACCAAACTCATCCCAATGTGCTATTTAAATTTCCATTTGTATTAATACATAACTATTTAAAGAGTACACAACTAGTACACAACAAGTATAAAATAATCAGCGTGAAGTGAAAATATCACAGTTGGCAGTCATGGAGGAATATAAGGCGACAGGAAACCGATGGCAGGCATGGAGGAATATAAGACATAAAGGGGGAGATGGCAGTCATGGAGGAATATAAGACATAAAGGGGGAGATGGCAGACATGGAGGAATGTAAGACATAAAGGGGGAGATGGCAGTCATGGAGGAATGTAAGGCAACAGGAAACCGATGGCAGACATGGAGGAATATGAGACATAAAGGGGGGAAGAGATGGCAGACATGGAGGTATGTAAGACATACAGTGGAGAAAAATCAAAGGCATGGAGTAATTAAAGGTGACATGAAAGCAATGGCAGGCATGAAGGGATATAAGACATAAAGGGGGAGAAATCAAAGACATGAAGGAATATAAGACATAAAGGGGGGAAGAGATGGTAGGCATGGAGGAATATATGACATAAAGGGGGGAAAGAGATGGCACTCATGAAGGGATAAAAGACAGCCTTATATTCCTCCATATCTGCCATCTCTTTCAGGCCTGCATGTGTTATAATGACCTCCACCCCCGCCATCTCTTTTCCCATTATATCTTACATTCCTCCTCCATCTTCTTCTGTTATATATAGAATGTTCTTACCTTTCCTGGCTGTAGATTAGGGTAGTAAGGGCCATTTGTGCTCTTGTTAGTGCAGGGATGGGATACACATGACCAGGGGTGTAGAAACCACAGGGCCCTAGGACAAAAAATGCCTCGGGCCCACAACTTCATCAAGTAACATCTCACAGTCCCACATTTGGCCCTAAACAGCTTTTGACTGCCTCAAGCAGATTTTCAATGCCATTATGTCATCCAAAATAACCTGACTGTGTCGTCTATGCACCCAGCTTGTCATGAAGAGGTTAAAGGAAAAGATACATTCATGCAAAAAAATCTACATGCTTTTCGCTGTATAAAAAAGTGCTAATTTATATTGAATTTAAATGATGTTAGTAATATGAAGCAAATATATGTTAATTAGCTTAATGACTTGGGTCAAAAAGAAATAGGAACCGGCTATGAAATGCAATTATATTAAAATTGATGTTCATGTATTCATTAACCAACTGATTTATTTCATAAATAGATGTATGTTAACTAGTGAATTAAGACAGAAAACAGACAATATGCTGCTGGTTGTTACCTTATAAATAAGACTGATTAATTCCTTCAAATCCAATATAGAAGAATCATTTACAAATCTACTTGTGACATACTACCAAGTATAACAACTGTTCTTTATAATGAGGAATTAATTAGAGAAACAGAGCTACAATTTACACCTAATACCAGGGAATCAGCTACATTGTTGTAGCAGTAAGCAGGGCTATGCTATGAGTTATCCCAGGACAAAATGGTAAAGTGAAACTAACAAGAAAGTATCAATGTATTAACCTTGTTAACACAAAACATCAACAACAGAGGAATACATTTGTAAAGTGGCAATCGACTGCTTAGCCATGAGCTGTCGGGAAAGAATACATACTGAAGCAAACACAGATGGCCTGGAATGTACTACACACTAGAGCTTACAGGGTGTTAAATCACTAGGCAAGCTATATGGTTTTAGTTTAATCATTTATATTTTATTTGTAGAGTGAACCTTTCATTTAAATATAGTGGGTGTGTACAGTGGGGTATTTTGGGTGGGTGTTGTCCTCTTTGCTGAGTGCCAGGATATGATGTCACATCCCAGCGCACTACATTTTAAGGACACATGGCACCTAGTAAGTTGGCATTGTGCCACTATGCAAATTCCTCCACAGTGTATATGGTTTGGTTGCAAGGGAAATCTCTGAACTCCCAAACCAGCCCATGATGCAGTGGTGACCCAGGAAGCCGGATCTCTCAATAGGACTGTCTGCTTTTGATAAAGTGCTTCTACCCCCCTGCAACTGCTGTTGTCAGAACACACCACTGGCATGCAATAAGTTATGTATGGTATTATGGTATAGTGTGAAAAAGTGCATAGATCCTGGTGCTGCTTTGAATATAGTGAAAACCTGTTTGGAGTGAAAATCATTAAGGTGTCTTGCCCCCATGTCCTCCTATTGGCATCTTTGTATGGCTTCTATTGGCCTACACAATATGACTGGGCTAGCACAAATAGTGAAAAGATTAGGCAGCTTAATAGGATGACTATCATAGAAGGATTGGTGTATTCACAGAGCTACCTAAGTAACCTATTTGGTGAACCAGCCATTACTTATTGGGCATGTTAGATTGTGTAAGCAGGACCTTGTCATAATGCACACCAGGGGTAAAGATCATACAAACATTCATGCAAAACTTTCTGGATCCATCTCTGCAGGTGCAAGCTGAGGCCTCCAAACTACTGCAGAGGAGGGCAGAGGTTAAATCCATTTGGTCTGATGTTATCCTGACAGCAGTACCTTATTAAAGCTATAGGGCAAGTTGTAAAGAAGCTAAAACCATGGATAAGTTTGTGTGTTTACCTGCTTCACCCTAACCTATATCATTGATTCAAATGTCTTTATAGGGGTGACAGGGTCCATTTGTCAGACATTAGTCTTAATCTCTTTAAAAATGATCAGCAGGAATGTTTACAGTAGTGGCTGAAGTCAATAGTTTAGCGGCAAACTTTTGGTGGTGGTAATTTATCTCTCTTTTGCCTAGGTTGGCATCAAAAACCCAGTTTAGTTTCACTTTGAGCTGGACCTGGGCACTCACTGTGTGGTTGGGTCTGGCAGTGTTTACATATAGCCCTTCGGTAGTGGTATCAGTTATTACAATGGGTGCTGACTTTGTGGTCTGGCTTGCCACAGGGCATATTCAAGGTTATTGCCATAAGCACTCGTGGGGTCATTGAGCAACTAGAAACATCAGATAACATAATAACAGCTAAGTTTGGTGACTCTCATGTTTGGAGAGAGGGTGAAAAGTTAGGAGACATTCAACTTTGCTGCCTAGCTCCAGTTATAGGGTCCAAATGCAGATGGGACCTGGCCCCATGGTTGGCCTTGTTGCTTGGATTTCATCGGTTTATTAGGTTTGTTACATTTTTGGCAACAAACATTTTTATGTGTATTCTTTCATACTATTGTGTTTTATTAGGTCAAAAAAATGTTAAAGAGGTTGTCAGATTGTAATTTGCTCAGCCAGGTTCAGGAAGGCCATGTGGGGCATATAAGTAAGTCACGTAGAGCTAAATCTGTTGAATCTGTTGAATTCTATATGCTGCAGGACATGCTTTGGCAAGCGCTGCTCAACAGTGCCCATAAAAAAGCACCAGTGTCAACGACTGGATATAGAGAACCTAATGGAAATATAGGGAAATGCCCACAACAAAGCCTCTTTGTAGTTATCTTTGTGCATACGACGAGTTAATTTAGTTATGGTACAGTTTGGTTTGTACATGCTACATACTGCTGGGCTGCAGTGACCAAAGATTATCTTGCACCATATAGAAAATAAATACAGGAACTAAAATGCACTGGAAACTTATAATTTAAAGGACTTCAACTAATTAAACACCAAGCTAAATAGAGTGATCACAACTAACTCAGCCAAACTTTGGGAACTTCAAATAAACAATTTCCGAAATTTCCCTGCCCCTCTCTTTGAAATATAATGAATATGCACATTAGCAGATTAACAGCTAAATATGCTACACAGGCCATATTTGTTTTGTAGATTGTTTTTTTTTTCTTCCTATTTTATGGCTTGCTTAATTCAGCTGCTTAGCTTATCAAAGCTACAGCCATGTTGCAAATACACGGTAGCTGTTCCACTGGAACCTGATTAATTAAAGAAGGAAGGTGGCAGCTGTTAGGTCTGTATTCCCAGAATTAGCTGCCTGAAACCCATTTGCATGTGCTAATCCATCTGTATTCATAAGCAGTGTTCATTTAACAGCAAACTAATATTAGAGTAATAATACAGTCATTATTGTAACGGTGAACGAAGGACAGACTGATATCCTTGTTTCTTATTGGCCTTATTAGCACATTACAAGGTGTTCCAACATTTTGTACTTCATACAGCAGAAACTTAACAGATAATGAAAGTTAGTATAGTTTAGCTTAAATTAGTAAAGTAAATTCCATTCAATAAAAATATATCTATATATATAATGGAACTTACTCAAATACAGTATTATAATAAATAAGGTGTGCCAAAAATATATGGGCCATGCACTCACAAAAACACTGTTCAGATCAGACTTCTCTCAATTCCATAGATTCTAAAAAAAATAACAGAAGCAGAGAAACAATGGCGCGAATATCTAAAGTAAAATGATAAAATAAAATCCAATGCACTTGCAGGTGGTTAATGCCCTTGCACTATGCCGATGTGCCAATGAGCTGTAGAAAGAGCTGTCTCCTGATATATTGGTTGTCCCACTCTGAGGGTTTCCTCAAGGTGCTGCAGTGCTCATAAAGTGCTGTAAAAAATAGGTATTTTATGTTTTATTGATTCTTTTAGAGTTTTTGGGGTTTATATTATAAATATTCACTTTTACCAGCACATGGTTTACATTATTCCATAGGCATTTGAGTAATTCCATATTATTTTCCCCTTATTTACTGACACTCCTGCTTTCTATACAAATACCGCATTACCAGTTACCAAGGAAATGAAAAAATCTTGTAGAGACTAGAGAGCATGGCTAGGGGAACAAGAGGTACAACTTCTACACATGTTCACATAACAGCTAGATAAAGCCTCATGTGAAGCATCAGACTGGAACATTAAAACGATAAGAAGGCCAAACACAAATGCATGGTATCATTATAAGACACAATTCAACATGGTAATTAAAATGACATTAATTAAAGCTGTTGAGGTGCGATGGTATCCAGTGTCCAAATCCAAAAGGCTTCTCCTTGCAATAGCTTCTTTAGGGGTCCCCACCTCTGGATAAAGGTGGCCACTTTGATGAGGAATTCCTGTAGCGGTGCATTTCATAAGAAACTGATAAGATCAAAATGGTTCACATTTCTCGTCCTATTGGTTGTGCTATTGGAGAAATGTGTGTATTGCCATTGAGGCTCTTATTGTTGATAATATACAGAGATGAACAAAAAACTAAAACAAGATTCTGATCGGAAATATACATGTATGTATTTTTAATATTTGTGAAGACTAAAGCCATGTCCATTGTTATATCAGCCTCAACATGGATATTGGAATATCCATTTAGCTAATGATAGACCCTAAAACCCTGAGTGATGGATAACAAAAGAGAGACACAAAGAAATGGTGGGTGATGTAGGAGTAGGAAGGAATAGAGGGAGTCTTCAGATCACAGTAATAGCAAAGTAATGGAAAATTGGAATAGTAGAATTTATAAAAGGAAATTGGAAACAAAAGAGTGTCGTAATGAGGCGTAATAGAGGAGAGGAGATAGAGAGAAACAAAAAAATGAAATAGAATGTAAAAAGAAAAAAACATGAAAACAAAAATGTAGCGTTTAGCAGCACAAAACAGGGAATACGCTTTACTATTTAATCAATATATTTTAAGGCACCATCTTTTTCATTGCAATGGACGTTTTGAAATAAGCCAGCCGGTCCGTGTATATTGTAACAGTTTGCAGGAACATATGTTTTCCTGAATAGAATTACTCTGCGGCTTCCATATTATCATTGCCAATTGAGCCAGCAGCACATTGTAAAGCACACACGGCATCTTACGATGATCACAGATCCTGCAGCTTTTTGCTCTACAAAGTAGTTGGTTTCATTGCAATATGACTTAGTATCATCAAGGACAAATGAGAATTAGACAGTTCTGATTTCCAACTCCAACATGTATACATTCAGAGGCCTATAATCCTTCTTTTCTTAAGGGCAATAGGAGATCTGGCAGAGTTATTCCTCATGACCCAAAGCCATCTGTTAACTTAAGATTTAGAGCATGCTGTGGTAATTCATAGCCCTGTGAAATCATGTAACTAGACTCTCCTTTCATGTACTGAGATGTCATGGCAAATACTATCAGGGTTTATCCATCTATAAGATTATCCAGAAGGGATGTTTTTATCTGAGCTTGCTGCAGTTTAGCACAAAGCCTTAAAGCTAAAAATGTTCCTTTTTACAAAAAAAAAATATGTTTTTCCAGAATAGAAGTCCAGCTTAAATACCCAGCTACCGAGCCATTAATCACCAGAAACAACATTAGGAGACAGAATGACTAAGAAGCTAAAAACTATATTTTGTGTTGTTAGTAAATGACCTTTGACTAAAGAGGCAGTAAATTACCTACATCTTACCATTTGTGCCATTTAAATGGCATTGGAGGAGGAGGCACCACTGCACACACTCGGGAATTCTAGAGGCTTGTGTGAACTAACTGCCTGATCTGGTTCATCATTTCATATTATTAGTGATCCAGAACCAAGTTAGCCTCTGTGCTGCATTACTTGAGGTCAAGAAGGGGAAGCCACCCCATTTTGACTGCTGCACGGATGGCACAGCTTCTGTAGAACTCATTATCCTTTAGTTATTACTTCAAGTCATAGAACTCAGAACAGAGGATGTATGGCATGAGTCCCTGTTCAGGTTTGAACCACGCCAGTAACCCCAAAAATTACAATACTGGCCATCTTGGTAATAAGAGGCCATTACTCGGCTTTGTTGGGGTTGGGAATGAACAGTGCTTAAGAAATATACTTCCTTGACCACCTCTAGCAAATATCTCATTAGCTTTTATTTCATGTAACATTAAATAAGTCAACTTGCTTATAATCGAACTGTGCTGCACAGCTGCACAGAACATGTTGGCACTTAATAGAAAATTATGATTAATAATAGATTGTCTGCCAACAGAAAAGTATATTGATCATTACATTTTTTTCATATTAAAGGAGCTTTACTGCCTGATGTATTGATTTTCTTCTCTGTTGAATGCAGTTTGTAATATTCACATATTTGACCTCAAGGTCCCTTTGCCACCTCCAGCCAAAAGTTGCAAGCCCTCTCCTTGTTTGCCGGTCTGTGGATGCAAACTTTGAAATTAAAGGGTTACCATTTTGATCGGCCTCATACATTTCAAAAGTTCTCAGGTATGGTAATTCTCTTAAAAAGAAATTTGTCACAGCTTTTGTGACAAGCAAATACGGTATTATGACACCTGACCATTACACCAAACAGGGACTTTGATGACATTGCATTCCAAATGCATAGACATTAATATGTAGTTGGTCCCCCCTTTGCAGCTATAACAGCTTCCACTCTTCTGGGAAGGCTTTCCACAAGATGTTGTGTGATTCTATGGGAATTTTTTCCCATTCACCCAGTAGAACATTGTACGAGACAGTCTGACTCACCATCTCCATTCCAGTTCATCCTAAAGGTGTTTGATGGGGTTGAGGTCAGGGCTCTGATCAGCCAGTCAAGTTCTTCCACACAGAACTTATCCAACCATGTCTTCATGGACCTTGCTTTGTGCACTCGGGTCAGTCAAGCTGGAATAGAAAAGGGCCTTCCCCAAACTGTTCCCACAAAGTTGGAAGCATAGCATTGTCCAAAATGTCTTGGTATGTCTCCTTCAGCATATGAAGGGAATTATTGTGGGAATTATTGTTTAATTTAAACAGTCAAAAATGACTACCCAATTGCACTGGTTTAATTTCTGTGTGACAGATCTAATTTATGTAAAAAAGATTTGTATTCAATTAGTAATCTTATAGCAGAGTATTTTGAGTCACATCTTGCCTGCATCATTTAATCATATTGGAACAGTTGGCAACTGCTTAAATATGTAATTTGTATAAAGTTATAAATTGCTATATATTATTTAAGGGTTATATTCAATAAAATAAGTTGTTTGATGAGGGTGTTTGAATCGACATTACTATAGAAATAATTTCAAAGCAGAAGACCACTTGACATTTAGTTTTTATAAATGTCTTATAAAATACTTTTTTAGAATATAATTTACCTTTAGGGGAACCAGGGAACATTTCCAGAGACAAATAATATCTGTGGACTGAACTGTCAATCCTGGAACTGCCCATTCACCTTAATTTAAGTTCAGTGCTATATCAAGATGTGTATACCTGATAATAATAAGGTCCCATGGAATGAGAGGCTCTTTTGAATCCTCTTAAATCTGTATCTGGGTGATTGAGTTTATTCACAGATTGCATGCACTGGAAATTCCACATTAGAGTCAGGTCCTTGAAGTCTCTGCTTTCTGATGGGGCAGGCGGGTTGATGTTTTGGCTCCTGCTTGAAGACATCCCTTTGGAAGGGGTTGAAGAAGGTCCAACCCTCCCTTGGTTTCTCCTGCCAAGAATATAATATTCCATCTGGAAATGTGGCCCAAAAAAGAATACTGATGATCCTCGGTGTCACATTAACCATCTACCATTCTTCACTTGACAATGTAAAGCACAATACCTTGAGCTTCTGGAATAAATCGCATCTGGGCACATAGATAGGTTATATTCCAAAAGATGTGCCTAGGTTCATCCACAAAGAGACTAAGAATAAATACTTTATATCTTAATAAAAGCTCGATGATCTCCAACATTAGTTCATTATTACATTCACTAAGTAATTTAATTAAAACAAGGCTAAATCCCATACACATTTATCAAAGAAAACATTTAATTATCTTTCTAGCACTAGGGTTGTTTCATTCTGTTGCTAGGACATCTTGATGAATAGGTCCCCCGTAATCCTTGAATGCTAATATATACTGTCTTATTTGCATTCCCAAGAGATTCCCCAAGAAATAACACTTTTCAGCAGTCACCGGGGCAAATACACGATAATGCCAATAAAAAGTCCCAATTGCGAGCATGTTAAATCATTCTGAAAAGATTGGAACATTTTTGATAAAACGCTAGAACAGTCACAGAAAAAAAAAGTATAAAAAGACTCCAATGAGTGGTTTGTGTACAGTTCAATTTAATGTTCTATACAAAGTAATCAAACCATTCAATCCCAATCTAAAGCTAATAGGATGGGAAGGAAATAACATTCCTGCTTTGTGAGATAGGAAATGCAGAAGCAACATTCATTAACCCTGAAGACATGAAAAACAGACTTCTATCCTGTTATACATTAGTGTAATAGTGCTGTATCCAAGCACAACCTCTTTGCTTAGAGAATATACAAGATGCACCATAACGCTGATTAGCTTTAAAGGCTTTTTGGTCATAATGTTAGGGCACCAAAATGTCCTTCTCTGAATATTGAAAGGTGAGTTGGTAAGCAGTGCTTGCCCCCAAGACATGCATCTGTTTATATGTCTTGCGGAGTGCATTTCATGTGTGTTTTTGCAAATGTACACGTGCACTGATACAGCGAATAATTTGGATTGCGTGCACAAAGTGCCATCTCACTCGATGTATTATTAAATAGGCCAATACCTGAAAGAATCATGAGTTATTTTTATACAAATGTTCTCACAACAGGTAACCAACCTACTGATGTTTTAATATAGACTTCGAGGCTTAACATTTTCAGAACTAAGTATGAGTATTAATAATAATATTGTTCTGCTCAATTGTGGGTCTCTTTTACCCCATGGGTCATGATACTACTATAGCTGAAGCAGCTTCATATTTCTCTTTGGACCTGATATGGCCACCCAACTTAAGTGAGATGATGCCTGGAAAGAGGAACAGACATTAGACACACAGTTTAATATGTTGTTATGTTACAGGACCTTTAGGTCTTTGACTCTTGTGTTCATTTGCATATCTGGGAACTTCTGGGCTACCCAGGGCCTTCCCTTGCGGGACACGGCCAGGACTGCCCACTGACGTCAGCAGGAAACACCCCCATTTAAAGAGAAAATGGGCGGGGGAGCGGGGCGTGTCAAGACCCCGCTCCCGCAACCCGGAGGGTTCGGGTCTTGAACCGGAGAAGCAGTGCTCACCCGGCAATCTCCGGGTCAATCCCCGAGAGTTCCCAGGTATGTTCATATGTAGTAACCATGACGGCAGAACCAGAGTAATTATTTGTAACGATCGCAGGCCTTGAGTGCTTGGTTTCTTGAGTTATCTATCCCGCACAGCCATGATACTCTGTGATGAGAATGAAAAAAACTAGAAAGTTGTGCCCACGATTGGGGGACAGCTTAACTGTAACTGAGATGTCTAAAATTACTAGTCTGGGTATTCAAAAATAGGTACAAGGTTGGCACTTGCCTCTGTCGCTAAGGCCCTTTTTAATTTTTTTCAGTGCCTGGAATGTAGTCAGGCCATTTGGGGCATTAGGCAAAAGTAGGGTGAGTACAGATAAGGTGGTGTGACAAACTCAAAATAAAATAAAACACGGATGGGGAAGAAATGGGATGCAAATTAAAGGTAAAATGAAGCGTTTGGAGTTTTCTTTTTTGGTTTTCCTTTTGATTTTCCTCTGTAAAGAAAATATCAGGATGCCCATGATCACTAAATAGAGCGTGCAGACATAAAACTATTTGGTCTGTGTTGTTTATCTCTTATGGTTTAATATGTGCCATATATATATGATAGAATTATCTGAAAATAGAAGAGATTGCCGTCTATGAAAAAAAATAGTGTTTGGTGAGATTGTTGATCACCCTCCCTCCCCATCTTCTTTTGACCATAGATGAGAAAAGCTGATGTATAAAACCAGATTTTTTTTTGATTTTTTTTTTTTGCAAACTGCACTTGAGATTAAAAAGAGATATGCTTGCCAGTTATTGAAAAGAATCAAGGCGAGGAACCGATCCAATATAGTTTCGCTATTTAACATGGTAATTGAATGCATTCATGTCTATTGTCCCTCACAATTGCTTTTGTTCCTATTTTCTGCTTCAAATGGAATTATACAGCTAATGCACAATAAATGTTAGGTACTTCAAATTTAGAGATTTGAATTTCACACTGATGTCAATGATTTGTCAAACCACTTACATTCTCATAGCGATAACATTGGTGCTTTACAGTCTAGTTTTTTAAGACAACTCTAGGTGGCGCTTTCATTCTTTCACCTTTTGACACCAAAGTTAAATACACGGTTGTACAAATACATCTCACTGTGTAGTCATTAAAAGGGATCTCTCACCATTTTTGATGTAGGTATATGTTACTTTAAGTAGAAGATCAGAAAGCATGACATATTGTTCCTAACGCTCTCAGCCATCATTCCAATCAAGGCACCAAAAAGACCAACAACCTCTACAGATGATCCAGACCCTATCAACTCATCCCCATCCATAACTGTTTCAACCATTGACTAGATTGTAAGCTGGCAAGATCAGAACCCTCTTCTCCTTTTGTACCAGTTTGTTATGCTGTGTGATTTTTAATTATTCTGTTATTATAAATGAAATGTTATGTAATGAGTGTTCCTTATTTCCTGTTTTTTTTTCTTAGTGTAATTTACACGTTTGTGAATAGAGCAGAATTTTTAGAGAGTAAATATGACAAATATAAGATGTTTCAAAGGTTACATCTAATTTTAAGGAATATATTATCCCTAGAGAAGATGGAGTCTTTAGTCGAAGCTGACACCTTTTATTGGGCCAGAAAACATTTGAAATCATGTTTGTTTGTTTTTTGTTTTTTTACGACTGCCCAGTAAAAAAAGTAATAACTTTAATAAGGACTTCGCCAAGAGATGTCTGCATGACTTAATTAGTTGCGTACATTGTTGGCGCTATATAAATAAAAGATAATAATAATAATAATAATAATAATTAGTGTTTATCATGAATGAGATGAATCATGAATATGGAAATTATTAATAAGGAAAAATTCCACAAAAGGTGAGTTTTTATACACATAATTCACATGTGGTATATCCACTGGCTTCACACAATACAGCGCATATCATATCCTACTGCAATCACAGCTAATGTAAGCCGCCCTGGTCTGCTGCGAATTACTAACAGTGCGGAATGTGATGAAAACTCTTCTAAATAGGATGGATGAGCTGGATGGAGCAGACTGGAATAACATCCTTTGTGTGACAAATCTGCCCAAACAATAAGCAGAAATAATATTACAGAACGCAGATATGAATGGGCAGCACAGCAATGCGATATAAAACATAAAGAAAGCTAGCTTTTCGGGGAATAAGAATATAAGATGCTCAGAAACCAGAAAGCTGTGATACCAAATATAAAGTGTTTAGAAAATGTAAAATAAATTGTGGGCAAAAAAAAAAAAAATGTCATATTTACTTCAAAGCTATTCCTATTATTATTGCAGTTTGTGGTTTAACTCCATAATGCACATATATTTTAATTTTAGCTGGATGCTATGGAAGGATCATAAATGTATCATAAGTCTGTAAGAAATAAAAAAAAAGTGCAGAAAAATAATTCTATTTGTCTTCACTTATATGCTTCCATGTTGATTGACACTTGGAACCACAAGCTCCCACCGGTACATACAGATGTGTAGTGACATATCCCAGTGTGTATACTGCGATAGTACACCGTAAATGTCTTGTTTGCTTAATGTTGATGGAATCAGTCTGATGCTGCGGTCACTCTGATTTAATGGAAGGTTTTGAGACAAATATGAGACAGAATGTGGATTTATAAATATGTTGCTGCTCGCAGGCTGTTGCCGAGGAAAGTGGATCTCCATAATATTGGAGCATACTTGATCTGGCACTGCCAGATGGAAAGATGTCTAGCGAGTTATTACTAATTACTACTACTAATAATAACAATAATAATAATTATTATTATTAAAACGATAATGATAACAGTATTGCATTATATTGTATTATTATTATTACAGTATTGCATTATATATTATTATTAATATTATTATTATCATTATTATTACTAGTAATTCTGGCAATTATGGCAAAAGTGAAGCAATCTGCACAGGGGGACAGCTACCCAGGGCAGTGCCTAAAAATCGGGACTGTCCCATGGAACACTGGGACTGTTGAGACTTGATTATTTGTGCCACAATATAAGCAGCATTTTACGCTGTGCATAGGGTAATATCAAGCTGAAAACACGTTACATAGAGGGCCCTGCTTATAAGCTAAGGACAAGATATCTTCTGTTTATAATTATCATAATTATTTTAGCACTCAAGCTTTGTAAATTTCGCATCTAAAAACACAACCACAAGAGCAAATAAACTACATCTGCGCAGAAGAGAGTCATTTATCAGAACGCATGGCACAAACGTAGTCGGCAAATGTCTGTCATTATACCTGCCTCCTTTCTCCAAGGTGTCCCAGTAGATCATAGTTGGGTTTAAAGTAACCTGCGTAAGGAGGAAGCTGGAGGTTAGGTTTCTCAGCAGGTTAAACTGGCTGTTTTGTTCTGCCATTGAAGTAAAATCAGGTATCTGAAACGTATCTTTGTTTATTTCTTTCCGTTCTTGCGGTATTTTATCAAACCTGATCAATACATTTCTAGTTTAATTAAAACCATCGATGCCTGCATTTATTATGCCTTCCCATTTTTCAACTAAATGTAAAAACTAATGAGTTTTCTTGCATAAATATATTTTAAAAAATATTAGTCCAATATTAGTTGGACATATTAGTTTTTCTATTGAATATTTTAGGTATATAATTATAACTCTATTTCCCCCACACATTAACATGTTAATAATTCACATAACATGGAATTCATGATTAAGCCATAAGCCATACTTAAATTATCTCTGTATTAGTCTCTACCAGTTCTGCTGGGAAGTTGATCCACTTATCTACTACCCACACAGTAAATTAAAACTTCTTTACATTACCTCTAAGTATCTGCCCCTCTAATTTTAAATTATGACCTTTTGTTCTAAAATTTCCTCTACTTTGAAATAAACTTCCTACCAGCACTTTGCTAAATCCCTTTATGTATTTAAATGTTATATTGATCCTGTAGGGTGCCCAGAAATCTTGGACATATTTCATCTATATTGTAATGTTGTAGACAGAAGCCTCAAAACCTTACTTATCAGTTTGTTTCTGAAAGCTTATATTGGTTTTTTTAAATTATGCCCTCTAGTTCTGGCGCTCCTCATTTTATTAAAAAAAAGGTTTATTTTTTTTTTTTGGACTTTATTTAATCTTTTGACATATTCAAAAGTTTCGATCACACCTCCCCTCTGCCTTTGATTTACTAGGGTGCGCATATTAAAGTTACTGTTATACTGTTATAGATTGTAGGTAGATCCCTTTTGTTAATCACTTTAAAGGGACACCCCTGAAAAATCCATATGAAAGTATTGCTTAAATTAGAAAAAGAAAAGAAAAAGGTTACTCACCTGTAGTGGAATCTGCAGCCCTACAGATGCTGTCCGCTTTCTGGGCGTTCTTGTCTCTGCTTGACTGCCAGGTAGATTTGTTAGGTAAATCAAGAATGAAAACAAATAGTTAAACCGTTAAGAGTCATCTATGACTTACTACAATAAATTGAGCAAACACAAGAGAGATAGAAAAATGAATACTTGTAGCTTTTAATTAATTCATAGATAACAATATCAAACTGTATCAATGCATCAGTATCATGACAAAACACCAAACAAAGTAACATTACGCATGGATAACACCAGTGACTTAACACAACCCCGAGACCTCTCTGCACGATGGAGTCTCTCCATGTGTGTATCTCGTTTTGGATTTAATGGATCTATTATTATTATTTATTGTTTTATATAGCGCCATCAAATTCCATAGTGCTGTACAATGGGTAGACAGGACATAACAAGTAGTATGTAACATAACAAATTGACTTACAGAGACAACAGGTGAGGAGGGCCCTGCTCAAACGAGCTTACAGTCTAAATACTATGAGGTAGATAAATACTGGTTTGAGATATGCTCATTTTAAGGGGCCCATTTCTAAGATGACTGCAGGGGTCCATGTTTCACCCCTCATTAGAACTAGAACCAGTGTCTGCTGTCAATAAACCGGGAAGGCATATCTCCAATGGTTTTCTAGATTTCGAAAGGTCCATTTGGACTAAACATAAAATGGCAGTCTAGATTAACAAAGAAACAAAGGACAGGCAATTGTACACACATTAAGTATATACCTTATGTTATCCGAGTAGTATAGCAGAGTGTCCAGGTTGTATAAGTTAGCAATTCTTGTCCATACATTACATTTAATGAATAAAGCTTGTATTGGTACAAGAGAAAACCAAGTCTTTATTTGAGGTGATACCCTTTATTGAGCCAGCATATAAAAAAGACGAAGAGTCTCATAAGCTTTCAAGACTTGAGAGGCCTCTCCTGAATTAGGATGGTCAGGGTCAAGGGCTATAAACTGTTTTTTTCTAAATGAAAATCAATACAGAGCTAGCAACGGGGGGATTTAGAATTAGCCAGGCTTGGCATTTCTAGTAGTGGCTGCATGAAGGAAAAGAGGGGCCAAGTGTCTACTCTTGCTTGTACTAAGCCAATTTTGACCATGATATTGCCGGTTTCCTTATATGGTAACTTCATACCTCATATTATCAATATAATGTTAATAAAAATAGGACATCAGTAGTTTCTGTGCATAGGGGTTACTAAAATGTGAGTCTGGCTATCAAGGCATTAGATTCAAACCTGAACCACATACATCTCAATGGAGGCCCAGACGCTGCTGCCTGCCATTCCGCCATACCCATCCCATCTGTGGCAGATCATGGGCTGTACTGTGAATCCCCCAATTGGATATGACTGACCGCATGTTACGTGAGAGTGAAAATGTAGCGTGTGGCCTATTATATCCGGCCGCCATTATGTCATTAGTGCTTTCTCGTTCCAGCCCTATCTCATTGAGTCTTATTATCCTCTGAGTAAATGTCTCTTTACTGGGGGACTGTTTTAACTTTGTTACTGCTACATATGGACAAAAATGTATGCTCTTATTATAAAGTATTTTGTTTTGTTGTTTTTCTTTTCAGGTCATCCGTACCGCGCTTCTGGTTGCATTGTTATCAGTGTGAGTTCTTTGTTATACAAGGGTTATCTCAGTCAGCTCACCATTAAACAATAGGAACAGTCTATTTTTTTACGAAAATGTTTTTTTTTTTTAATACATTCATTTTGCTTCCATTTTCTGTCACTGTTATTGGAAAACTAATAATGATAAAGGGTGTTCAAACAAAAAAGCAAATTCAGAAGTAAGATATCGCTATCATAGGGATTGCTTTCAAAGTCAGAGATTTAGTAGCTCTGTAAACCCGGCTATTAACTTGTCCGGATTTATGTAGTTTATGCTCCAGTATTTGAAGAAAGAATAAGGGTTATTGAAAGCAAAATTCAGGGGAAAAGAAATACAAAAGCAAGAAGTTAATGATTGGTAGCGTACTAAAAATAGTGGCCTTTTCAACTTGCATCAAAGTGCTTGCACCTTTACAAGTCTTTTACTCCCGTGGGTTGTTAAGGATCCCATTTTAGGATTCCAATTGTAGGATCAGTGATGGTATGTCTTGCGATGGAAAATACTCACCCACACATGTGTCGGATTTTTATATCCTTTGTGAAACATTCTATGTCTGAAGATTCTGACTTTGCGTTACTTTTTTTTTGTGTTGTTTAATCTCAGCGATATTTCATCTACATTCATCATTGAAAGAACAGGGAACATTATCTTTCAAGGCAGGATTTATTCCCCAGGTGAATCACCGTGTGCCAAAGCATATATATGACATAGTTTGCAGAAAGCAATCTTCTAAAACTAGTTAAGAAATACAAATACATATTTAAACCACTGGTAGGGAAAGTTCATGTTACACAGTGGGTTATAAAACAATTGCAAGCGCATTGACAATCTGCTGCGTATACGCATTATCCATCGAGTGTGAACTGACTCGGGATGCCCAAAATGAGATAAATCCACAGAAATAAGTCGTTAGCATGTGACATATTTATTACGTAATAGCTGTTATTGTTATCAGTTATTAATTTATAGCGCGCCATCATATTCCACAGCGCTGTACAGTTGGTAAATAGGATGCAACAAGTAGTGCATCACATAACAGAAATAAAAGGTATGGAGCCGTCTGCTCAAGTGAGCTTACAATCTAGAAAGAGTTTTGGGTATGTTCCCCAACATGTGAAAGTGCCGGAGGTATTATTGAAATACTAGGTATTATTAGTCCTTAGGAGGTACATCCAATAACCAGACTGATGCACAGGACATACGTCTGCTGAAAATGTATTATAGCAACATCATATTCCGCAGCGCTGTACACTGCACAATACAGTAAATAGGAGTTTTACCAATTTATTTAAAAATTGCATTTTGCCCTTAGGAAATGTTACAGGCACATCAACATAAATTATACCATACTACCCCAAAAAATGTATGTATGAGATGAATTTCTATCTGCAATGAACACAGCCATTCCCCAAGGCTTACTCTCAGGCCCATACAGCAGCGATATATTAAACTATTATTTGTATATGGTAAATTGGTATTCACAGACTTATCCTCATTTCTGGCCTGACTGTGCGAAGTTCTTGATTTAAAGTGGTTCTTGGTAAATACACAGCCAATGTTTTCTTGGGTTACCTCATATGGTTCTGTGACCTTCAAAGAGAGAAGAATCACTTTCATTAGTGTAAAGAAAACCTGGCAGGAAAGTATTGCTGTAAACCACCCGGGTCACCGTATATATAAGAAATCTCAGTAAAAGGCTTTTGACATTCAATGCGACTACAAATAGAAGTAAGGATAAAAAAAAGTAGGCATCAAAGAACATTTCTCTGTAGCTGCTCACACATAGAAACAAGAAACGGAAAGATAGGTTTATTATTATTTTTTTATAATATATAACATAAAATAAACTAAAGGAAAAATAAGGAATCTAATTAGAAGGGTGTGTATGATTTAGGAAGAGTATCAAGGATAAGCATAACACAAAGAAACCCGGGAACATTGATCTATATAGAAATTTTTTTTAAAATTAAGCTAGAAAAACCTCTTCACTGCAATATTCAGTTCCGTGATTAATTCAATGAATTGAGTGTTTTTGCGGAGATATGTTCAGTGTAGTGTGTGGTTTAGATTGTACACCAACTCCTAGCAGATAATCCAGATAATCAAGTGTTTATTCCACTAATAATTGTATAACTCTCCAAACTCAATTTCAGCTACCAAGATAGCTAATAATAGGGTGAACCCAAAACCCTTAAGGGGATGACACATTTTCTTTTGACTCTACTTACTAAAGACCTACTACTTGAAATTTGGTAGTTGACTTTTTAGGGTACAGTCGCATGACTTGGGCAAAATGCAAATTCACTAACTCACAAGGCAAAATATTTCCTACACTAGTTTATATACATTTGACTCACCTCCAAGTTCATGAGCCACAATAATAAAAAAAAAAAATATGTGTATATGTATATACACATATTAAGGTTAATCATTTAGCCTATTTAATCCTAACATGGCTGTATTGTTCAAAATTGGAGTACTTGATGAATGGAAAGCAAAATATGGCCATATTATGCATCAGATAATTGGGTTTAGATAGTATTTTGTAAAGAGTGTGCATTGTTTCCTTGTTTTGTTGCATGTACTTATTGGTCATTTCAGCAGAATCCTAAAATGTATCATGTGTGTCCAAACAGGACTCATGCCATGGTCCAACTATGCTGAATTGCACATCTCTTTTTGTCATAGCTTTCGAGCATGGCTCTCTTTATCTACTGTATAGGTTTTGTTTAGTTCTAGTTTTTTTTTGTCATTCTCCTTGGATATATGTATTAACTTTATTTAACATCCTCCATGTTAAATAAAGTAAAAAAAACTTTATTTAACATGGAGGATGTTAAATAAAGTAAAAAAAAAAACCCTGCCCTGCGTTAATGAGGCTGCGTATGCCCAGTCAGTCCGGTCCTGGCTGGGCCTATTTTAAGGTAGGGGCCTGGAGCTACAGCTCCATCAGCCCCTACGTCAATCAGACCCTGGGCCGCACGGCCCACCGGGCAAATGCCCGGTGTGCCCGATGGCCAGTCCAGGCCTGACCACGGCATGCTGTGTCCTACATAACACGTGTCAAAAACACGGGGTGCCAATTCCGAGACCTAATGACCAGGTGTAGGAGCAGCCCATGTGGCCTGATGTGCACAAGGGTCCAAAAGGCAAAGGGAGGCATGTACAGCCAAACCTCATATGCTTGCACTTCAGCGCATGTATGTAAGATCTTCTTGGAGATCTCTTTATAATTCATACCTTCCAGACAAGACGAGGGCATCCCTTAAGATTGGTAGAAAGGAGCTTTCATCTTAAACATAGAATTTATTTACTGTTAGGGTGGTTAAGGAATAAACTGCCACATGAAGTTGTTTTGGCCAAGTCCAAGTCAAGAAGGATTTTTTTCCTTTGAGATGATATTTCTTTCTCAGTGGACTTTTTGCTCTCTTCTAGATCAACTAATATGGGTTTGTGGAATGGTTGAACTTGATGGACTATATCGCATTTTTAAAGGATAGCCCGGTAGCTTTCATAGTGCTGCCAAACGCAGAGAATCCAGCAATCCCCTTAAACCGCAACCTCCCAGTCCATTTTAAATCTCTAATTGCTGCTAAATTAGTCATGTAAAATATACTTGCATGTTTATAAGTGGCTCTCACACAGGTGCCTCATTAACAGTATCCAAAAAAAGGCTTTAAATTGCTTGAGAGTCTCATTTGGGTTAAAATGCAATGCAGTCCCACTGATTCAGCTCCTTGGTAAGCAATATAGCCATAAAAATTAGACTTGGGGTTCTTTGACATAGTGGCTGGCTAAGCAATATATGGCAATATAGTGTGATGGAATCCCCAATGTGTATTTGTTTGATGTTTTTTGAATGGTATTCGCTGGGTACGTGCTGAATTCTTGCTTTGTCTTGTGAGCTTAATCTCATTTTCTTGGCACGTGAAAATATAGACATGAATATCTAATCTACATTGATGTGGAGCCTTGGTCTATTTATTGGACAATTGACCAATATTATTTCTAAAAGACTAGGATTTTTTATACTTTAATAATATTTTAGTCACTTTTTCTCAAATCTGTTTGACCACTCAGGGAATTTTCTAGCAATATCAAATGTTGTGTGTTTCCCACAGATTAAAAAATGGTGATGGTAGCTCAGGGCAGCTGAGGCATTGGACTTGTGTATTTATGCTAGCCTCTGGCACTCACATGGCAGACCCTTTTTTTTTTAGCTGAAGCAGCAGGACTTCTAATGCAGAAACAATAATAGTGAAGCTCAAAGGAACCAAATAATTTGTTCTGGCTGTTACTTTCCAAAATGGAAAATCAATCATTGTTGAGTGTGACAACCAACACAGCATGCTTAGAACTGCCTGCATTACAAGGCGTCTTGTCCTCATGCACACAAAGAGAACATTCTGAGAATAGTGATCTCTCTTCAAACATAGGGCTCATCGATGATTCCCCGAAAGGCCTATTCTGTCCAACAGAGGTCATTACATTGGTGACTTCCATTTAAGTTATGCTGCTCTGCCAGGTGTAACTTCAGCTCTATGCTTTGACTGGTCATCCTGAAATAAACGTGTGATTTGATTTTTAAATCAGACTTTTAGTATTTCTCGTTTTCCGTGATCTCCTTTGTAAATTGATCTGCAATACAAATGTATCAGTTGTAACAATAAAGGAAGTAAATGTCATCATTCCTGTGTCTAGTATTCCTAATCCCTAGTGCCAGATTCTATCCATCTCATAGTGTTTAGGATACCAAGTAGACTTTCAGATGAGTCAATGTAGTCCAATCAGTCCAAGCACACAGAGCTTTCTCGTCTTGCATATTCCAGTATTCGTTGGCATTCATTATTTCAAGTTATAATTTGTGATTTCTTTGGGTCTGGATTCAACACATCTTCTTCTCTGCTCTATTACCAGTTTGGAATCTTATATTTAAATACTGGTAAAGATCAGGGATTTACTTTGTAATGAACAAATATTTTATAATAAGATCTGGTAGGAAACTCACTTAAAGCTAAAACTGAGTATCCTGCCTGGTCTTATGACCAATGGCACACACCATATGCCCCTATTACATACATTATAAAACAATCATTTTAATTTCTCATGATGAAACCTAGAACTATTTATGTCATTGCACATTTAAAGTGATATACAAAATAAACTATCCAATGCAATAAATCAAACTATTACCGTAATAATGGTGATCACATGTTTTCACATAGATTTTATATACCGTATTTGTGTTCAGCCAAATGAAAAATAATTCCAACAGAGGACATGGCATGATTCAAGTATTCTACAAACCAACCGAGATCTGCCCTCAAAGGAAATTTGTTAAGATGTGTTGTAAATAATGTTTTTCCTTTGTGGCAAATTTCTTGTAATTCTTCTGTCTCGCGGTTGTATTTAGCTTTCTATTCCGTAAGGAAAAAATATTTTAAATTACCACCCTGCTCCCTGTTTCTTTGAGTTGAGTGAGGATAGAAATCAGTGGTCAATTATTGTGAAAGTAGTTGGTTTCCCCAAGGGGCAGCAAGTCCTCTGGTGCTCTATTATCCCTGTGGAAAGCATCTACAGAGAATCCATTACTGGGCAATTAGTCTGACTGTTTGCAGTACCTTCTGGGGAGAAGACTTTTATAAAGCCATAAGACAGCTATTATTAAATCTCAATGCAATATCTTTTTTAACCCGTCAGTGTTTTATCTTTTCTCCAGTCTCACACAGTCATGGTTTTCTACAGAATATTGTTAATGGTATTATTAATGGTTGACTATTGTTCAATGTAGTGGATCATGTGAGCACTTTATAAACAAACCAAGAATATTACTGATGAAGGTATTGATTATAGATAGCGTGTACATATGTGAACCGTCCATTACATCAATAAAACCAATTACAAATATCAATAATAATAATAATAATATTCATTATCTGATTCACCAGCCACAATACCAGTGAAAACCAGTGAAATATTTTTGCTGATTGCTCCATATGTAGCTGTTTGGTCTGTAATTGCTCAAGTCAACCAACTTCAACAAATATGGTCCATCATGTTTAAAATCTATGGTGTTTATTCATGTGAATATTGATCAAATTTACCATGAATGGCATTTACATATGCAGGGCGCAGTTAGCTGTTTTCTTGCAGGTGCAATGGAGCCTGGCACAGACCTCTTCAATGATTATGCTTGTATCCAGTAATCTTATCACAACCGGCCATCTAATGCATATTGTGATTTATTACTATAATCATTATAATGGATAAAATCTGCTTTACCAAACACTTTTCATTCCAAAGAGAACTTGCACACAATTTATTTATTGTAACTGGCTTCCATTGAAGTTTAATTAATAGCTTAATACCTATTACAATGTGACAATTAATAGACTTTGCTTAATTGCCTTGGCAACGTGGTGAACAACCGAACTCCAAATGACATCAGAGATGTTACCAGAGTGAGAGGTTAGAGCTTGGTGACAGGGATATGGCATTGATTTCAATTTTGTCAGATGATTTTAATAACGTTTCAGATAGCGTAGGAGTTTGTGATGTTTATTCATCAAACTGTGAGTTATAGAGAGAGACGAACAGTTTTACTGAAATATATATTAGGAAAGGACAACTCAGCCTTTCTTGTGTGAGAAACCTGCAGGGTTGGGTCTAAACACCTCGCAGTATGAGTGAGATGACATTCTTCATGTTAACACAACGCAACTACAGCATGCTGTGTACTGCGTACACCTCTGTGTGAATCAGAACAGAGTTTGAGCTTTCCATATGGAAAAGTATTTATTTATTGTTAGAATTTTTACCTTTGCATGTTAGTTGTATTCATGTGGACTTTTTTCAAGTGTATTCTTAAACCAATCATGGCGTTTTTATTTTGGGAGCTAATTCTGGAATAGCTTAGATATTTAGTCTCCAACATAGGACTAAGTTATTCCTTGATGGATTTTATGACAGGTTGTGTTCTTGATTTGATAGCCATGTTATCCATGATAGCACCCATCAGGTGAATATGGGACAATCATGATCACCAAGTGTTCCATCTTCCTTTGAATGCTAGCTGATATCACTGCTGTGAACATCAATCTTCAATGAGTATGCGAGAACCCTTTAGGTGCACCCTTTGGGAGTATGTATAAAAAAGTTGAAAACTGCTCTTATTGCCACAAAAACCAAGAAAAAGGTCCAGTCAGCAAGATCCCTACATTACCTGCTATGGTGATAAGAAGACTTTCCAAACATTGCACTAGAGACACTGTTTTATACATAACCCACTTGGTATCCTTTTACCTACTATGCCTAGATTCCATCTGACTCAGTCTGTTTCAGTGCTTCCTTAGATAAGCTGTATTAATTGTTTTTATTCATGTAAGGGTACTTGGGAAACACAAAAACATCCAGTCTGTATCCAGTGTAGCCCCTGACACACTTGTACCTACAGGTGTGAGAGATTATATAGTCTGGACAACCAACGGTACAGAACTTTTATGGCCTGCTTTATTGCCCTATGAATGTATGACCAGCGAAACAAAAGGTACCAGAAAAAGATCTCCTCCCTCATATAGGACCCCCATTGTTTTTGTCATTTATCCCACATCCCACTCATATGTACCCCATACCAGATCCATTTAACTAAGAATTCCTGAGATGTCAAATAATACTTGAAGGTATTCCCACCTCAGTTAAGCTTGGTTGTCTATGTCAATAGAATGAACCATATAACGTTACCACCCTGGTTTATCTACAAGTTCTGTGTTCATGACCATTCTTTGGTGAGTAGGTTCCAACAAATTATTTATTCAGATGGGACCAACTCTTCAATAATTATCTTAAGTTGAGATACTTTGTATCCAACAGACACGTGGAGCTCCTCTATACTTTGCCCTCATATTGATTAGGGCTATTTTGTGGCTTTCTGTTCTGTAGAGCAGCGTCATTATTTCTATTTACATTCTAAGGGATGTGTTCCGGTGAATTGTTTAATTGTTATACCAATATAGCGAAATAGTTAATTTTTGTTTTAATCAATGTTCTTATTGTGTTTTCAGAAAGTTAAAGTGATGGAGAAAAAAAAAACTGCCATGTAATTAATATTTTTCGTCTTATACGTACTAGGATCAGGCTACAATAATAGAGGACAATGCTCTATAACCTCTGAATATCATGTATTAAACAGAAAATAAAAATTACTTTAAAAGATGTCTATACTTTTGCCTATGAAAGTCCATTTAATTAATGGGTCTGAGATTCCTTAATGTCCTCCAAACCCCCAATGGTATTTTATAATTATACACCATAGCAATATCTATGCAAATCACAAGCTATTAGTAATTCCATACTTATAAAACATAAAGAAAAATCTGTTTTCATAAAAGGGTACCTTTTACCTTTAAGAATGATAATCCATAACTAAATGGAAAAATGACAATGAATAAAATGCTTGGCTTTTTGTCCATTATAGTACAGAGTGTACTTCCTTTCCCGAGCAACACAGTGTATTTGAGAGAGTTCAATTTAATAAAATTTTGTATTTTCATTCCTCCCACTGCTGTATGAAAAATGAGTTCTCTTGATGCAATAGCTGTAGTATTCGTCATAATGGAAAAAAAAAATAAAATGTGCATTTATCATAAATAAAATTGATTCAATTTTCAAAAATGGAGGTCAGCGCTGTACAGGAAAGCCTAAGATTAAAATTGAATTCATTGAAACAGAGAAAGCTTACAGAATAAGTCAACAAAACCTAATGGTTTTTCTGGCCATACAAAGCCTGCATGCTGCATTTTCAACCAGTATTTACACACAAAATGAGTTGACAACAGCAATCTTTTTTGTTTATGTACAGTGACATATTAAAATGAAACTAATTTACCATATTATGGCAAATACCTGTTAAAATATATACCTATTATTAGTTAAGGTTTTAAATATTTTTGGGTATCAAAGCACATTTTTTATTAAATCAATCCGTCAATTAATATAAATGCTGTTGCCAAAGTACATAAGTCTGAACAAGAGGGCATCTCTAATACCTGATGTTGTTTTATAGAAATAAAAGTTCATGTGTTATGTTTTTTGGATTGTTCTGAGGCTGCTCAATAAAGTACTGATATGGCTTCATAAGAATGTTTGAGGTCAGAAGGATATCTGGACTTGCTGCATGGCGCCCCCACTTTAAAATGTATAAACACCCTCAAAAAAAAATATTTGCAAAAATAGATTTCCCTGCTCTATCCTCAGCATTTTTCCTCCTTTTCTGCACCCCAGGACTTGCTTACTTGTTCCCTGGTGATCTGGTGGGATACACAATCCGATCAGAGTCCATCTAGCTAGCAGCACACTTGAAGGACATGCAGCGTTTTACCCGGGGTAACAGTGGCACTGGCTGTTTGTGGACAAAGATGGCACTGACAGGTTGTTTAGGGAAAACGATGGCAGATCCTTTGGTTCCAATCTGAGTGCTGGGCAAGTCCTGTGGGTGCTATCTGGGTGCTAGGGCTGTCTTCGGGTTGTGCGACCTGTGATCTATGCCTGCAATTTAGTTTAATTATGCTTGTGCATTCGGATTTGTACAAACTTGTTTTGTAACGAAAATTGCCTTTGTGCATTTGTGCGAATAGGCAAGCGAATTAAGTGGGGATCTCTTCCTTCCTTGATTAATCGGATAATTATTATTATTTAAAATAATTTAATGAACAAAACTGAGTGTTAAAAACAAACAGCAGAATAAAAAACTTGACATTAATACGTGTCAGGAACCCAAATACAATATGTCTCAAACTAGGTTTTATTACCTAAAAAAGTTTTACTAGTAAATATTAATTCCCCCTTATGCCTTATACCCCCTATATGCCACTGTGCCCCCTGATATGCCTTTCACCCCCCCTTTATGCCACTGTGCTCCCTGATATGCCTTATATCCCCCTATATATGCCTTATACTCTTAAATGCATTTGCTCTGAAAAACCCTCATCTCATATTCAATAAAATCGATTCAACTAATCGATAATGAAAATCGTTGACAATTTTATCGATTAGTTGTTGCAGTCCTAATTCTCACTTATGCTAATACACACAGACTTCCACATACTTATTCCTAATTAGACACCCATACACACTAATGCTAACACATGCAAATTTACTGTTACATACATGCATGCATACTCCCTCTCTAACTCCCTTATCAACTCAACCTGTGCAAGTCAGAAATACTTTAAACGCAACGGTTGCATTAAACATTTTACTCCTTAGTTACTCTTCTTCTACTAATCATATGGTTACTGGCCACCAGGGGTTGCTAAGAGGCAAACACCTCTACCAAGCACAGGATTCCATAGAAGAGTAGGGAGAGAAATCTCTAAGTGTATTTAACTCTATTTTAGATTACCTTATGGTTGGGAACATGGGTACTAATCATTAGGGTTAGGCAAAATTTCTATGCCCATGACAAGGTTTATTATTATTATTTATTGTATTATGTAGTGCCATCATATTCCGCAGTGCGGTACAATGGGTAAACAGGACATAACAAGTAGTATATAGCATAACAATTCGACTTGCAGAAACAAGAGGTTACACAAAATTACAATTATTGATCCCAGTGAAGTATATCATGAAATGTCTGCAACAAAGCCTATTACCTATAATCCTTGTTAATAGGATGCTGATTGTATAATGTGGGTCCTGGATGCTGGTGCACATCCTGGATGTTGGTGCTTCATACAATTACTTTGGAGACACCAGCAGCTCTCTTAATGAACATTAGAGCAGACACGACTATCACCACTCTCCACCACTCATTACCATGACTGGTGAAAGGAGGTTTGCTAGAACATGAAGTCCCAGACGTCTACAGGAGCAATAATCAATGCTGATCTTAGCTTCTAGATCAATAGAAGCAGAAACGAGCAAAACATAATTCATAATCTCTACGTTTATGGACATATGTAACATACATGTAAATGAGTCGCACAATTTTAATTTCAGGATCTGAATGAGATCATTTACATATATGTACATATGTCCATAAACACTATATACATTTTTAGTGCGTACTAGTTGTTATATATATATATAGTATATAGTAAATATTTGAAGGACATTGAGCCAAACAATGACATAAATACTTTCATAAAAGTCTCCCTTTTAAAACAAAAACTTTGTCATTAGCGCACAATGCCAAGGTTTTCAGACAATGATGTGGTGTGCGCAGGTGTATTCAACTGATAGATAAAAGGAAGCCTATTATCCTACAATTAAACTTTGCAAGGCTTCTATCTTTTATGAAATGAACTATACTGAACTCATCTTATTTATTCATAAACTTGATTTCATGCGCCTGCAATCTGTGTGGGGCTAGAATGATGATAACACAAATGCTATTAACATTATTTATAGGGTCTTTCCTTGGTGTTTACCAGATGGTACTAAGTGGGTCTTACTTATACCAATAGAGGCAGCCAGGTCCCTCTGAGTCTTTATACATATTGCATGTTTTGTTTTTTTGTGGGGGGGGGTTCTTACACTGTTGTTGTTTTCAATTAGAGAAACAAAAGCAATCATAAGACCTTGGATTCATTTGTGGAAAATAATTGTTTGCAGGCTTGTCTTTATAGCTTGGTAACAGAGCTTAAATTAAATTCATTTTCTATAAAAGCAGAAAATGCAAGTGCTGTGCATCTTTCTATCCAGTATGGGTGTCCATCAGCTTTTCTATGAGACTGTTGAGGTACATGCCAAGTTCATACTTCCCAACCTTCTATCCTGGATAGCTGGAACAGAATACAGAAGTTATGAGTTATGAAGTCACATTATGTTCCACCTACATTACATAATGTTGTAATGTCATACACTGTCCACTTAACATCATACTTTACAATGGTTGTGAATGTTTCAGTGCTGTGTGGTGGCCTTTTCTGGAAGAAAAATATGTCACTGCAAGAAGGGGTGAGCTCAGCCGGCTGATCTCCTTAAAGAGAAGCTTACTAAGGTTGGTCAATCATAATACATAGGAAATATGGTGTTTAGGGAGTAGCAATTACATTACAAATTGCATTCTTCTATAGGTTGAAGAACATCATCTTCCATTTAAAATGGAAAAATACGTATACAATTTCATTTTAAATATACTATTGTAACGAGAAATTGCAAAATCTGGGCCTAAGTTTACAATAGTTGACTAACCTTCCCATCAGGGTTGGCGCTACCTATAGGCATCGGCCTATGGCACGGATCTACGTGGGGCACCTCTTCTGCAGTAAACTGGATGGGCAGTGGCCCCAAAGTGGTAGCCCACCATCTGTTGGGCCCCTCGCTCCAATCACAGGACATTAGCAGGTAAAGTGATAGGAAGAAAAGGGAGAGTTATGTAGTTAGAAAGAGGAGAGAAAGTAAGAAAATGGAAAGGGGATAGATAACAAATTAGGGAGGGGATAATGAGAAGGAGGAGAGATATGGACAAAGGGGAGAGATAAAGTTAAAGAAGATACAGGAGAGAAAGAGATAAAGAGAAATGGGGGAGATGAGATAATAAGAGATGGGGAGAACAGGTTAATGAGAAAAGAAAGAGAGAAATAGAAGAGATAAAGAGAATGAGCAGGAGAGATAAACAGAAAGAGAGGTGATAACCTGAAAGGTGAGAGATAGGGGAAGGTAAAGAGAAAGAGGAGAAGAAGTAAAGAGAAAGAGGAGAGATAATGAGAAGGCATCAAAGAGAATCTGGGTTCTGGGGCTAGCCCTGTGTGCTCAATCTGAGTGCCGGGCCAGTCCTTTGGGTGCTGGGCAGTGCTGTGGATGCAATCTCGGTGCTGGGGCAAGTCACATGTGTGCAATATGGGTGCCAGAGCTGTACTTGGGGGGGGGGTGACTTGTGAGCTATGCCTGCAACTCACGGGGAATGTCATGATGTGTATGATGCGCTCATATGACTCCACCCCATGGGCTGATCTAAGAGGATGGCAAAATGAGTTTTTGCCTAGTTTTTGCAAGCAGACCCTTGTACCAGCTCTGCTTCCCATCCCAATCATCCTTTTTTATTGAGTGAACGATATGAAGAATTGAATTCACGTCAATAAATCAATAAAGATATAATAAATGTAATTATCCTACAGATCCATCAGTTGTCACATGTGTTCATCACTGACTTATTTGCAGCTATGGCCCAGTCTTTGTATCTGCTATGCTGGTCCAAACATTAACATCTGTTGGGGTATAAGCTACTAGTTTGAGTAGGTCTGCAATGTAGAGTATATACACAGAATTAGCCAGTGAGTGTTAGGAAAGTTACACAGCTTCCAGGGAGCCAGTCTCTTACTAGCTCCGGGAATGTGTAGAGAGCAGCATCAGAATGCAACCAATTACTTTTACTCCATATGACAGGAGTGTGCTTACAAAATGAGATGTCTTACAGAAAGCAACACATTTTGCACTTGTCTATATATTACTACAATACACTTGGATACATTTTCATGAGAAGATTACTTTATATTTTAGTGAAAGTATGTGAAAATGCAGGGCCGGCCCTCTAATGGGGCAGACTGGGGCAATTGCCCCAGGCGCTTTTTATTTATTTATTTTTTTTTTTTTTTGAAGCGGAGGTGAGAGAGAGGGGCACCGAGTGGTTTTCGCTTACCCGCTCGGCGCCCCTCTCTCTCTCTCCTCTGCGGCAAGTCTCCCTGTTCGGTACCGGTGCCGGCTTGTAATGCAGAGCGCCGGAAGTGACGTCAATTTCCGGCGCTCAGCATTACAAGCCGGCACCGTGGCAGAGCAGGGAGACTCGCCGCAGGACTCTTTAAAGGTAAGCACCGGGGGGGGGCGTCGGTGAAGTTTAAAATGCCGCCCCCCCCGGCGTCGGCGGGGGGGGGGCGGCATTTTAAACTTCGCCCCAGGCGGCGTTAAGTCTTCGGCCGGCCCTGTGAAAATGTGTACAAATAACAATAACGGTATAAACAATTAGAATTGAATTGATTTCCCACTTTGAAAAAAATGAATCACTTAATGAGAAAAAAATATTTTGTTAATCAAATAATTTTGAAAACAGCAGTATTTCAAGATAATTGTAATAAGGCTTTTACACTTATATTAACTGAGCGCAGAACATAATAGTTATTAACATACACAGATTTCTGTATCGAGTACTCATTTGTGAGGTTATTTATAAAGAGCTACTGCGACATGGTTAAAGCAGTGCAATTACTATAGCAACCAAAAGAATAATCCTGCTGATTCCACTTGAAACATGTTTCTAACTGATAAAAAAAGAATATAAGGATTACATGCTCCAATGCCTATGGGTTGAAACCTGTTACTAAAGTAAACCACTGAAAAATAACACAATATAAATCCTGTTTCATTTTCTTTTAGCATCTTAGACAGCTTAAATTGCCTAACTTCTAGTTGTACGCGCGACTAAACTGACTTAAGAGGACTTGAATAAGTAATCTAGAACAACAATTAATTGGATCACTAAAACGGCTATGGGGGGTGCTGACAAATTGGGTCAGTCAAGTTAAGGGGGGGGTGTTGATTTTGTTGAAGGGTCAACTCAACACAGCTTGACGTTCTATGAATAAATACTTTGTTATGCTTTTTATATAAACTTACCGCAAGTCAATTTGAGTTGAGTTGAGTACAATCGGCTTCACTTTAGACAATATATAAGTTCATTTTCCATTTGAGCTGGTTTGAGATACTTGCGTTTGATTCTACTTGACACAAGTCAAACTTTTGTGAACCCAAATAAACTATGTACAGGACTCATATTTTTTTATGAAGGGCAGGTTCTCCGACTGGACTCTTGCATCACTGCTATTCCATCAAAGACTA
This sequence comes from Spea bombifrons, assembly GCF_027358695.1. Taxonomy (NCBI): domain Eukaryota; kingdom Metazoa; phylum Chordata; class Amphibia; order Anura; family Pelobatidae; genus Spea; species Spea bombifrons. The sequence continues at coordinate 107,175,602 of NC_071088.1, forward strand.
ACAATGTTTTGGTTTCTTGATTTGGTCAACTCTTGAACTGAAATAAATGAACATTCCTACTATTATTTCAATTACAGCTCACAGGATTACACCCCCCCCATAGAGTAAATGCTTGAAAAAAGCTCTGACAGATGTGCAAAACTTGCATTTTAACCAAAGATCCCCCATGCATGTGAACTCTCACAACAGAGCAGTAATTAATACTGTCAGTCACTATTTATGTCAACGAATTGCATGTAAAAAAAACCCGAAAAAACTATTTTAATTAGCCAAAGCTCACTGCTGGGAAAAGGAAGTCCACATCAGGGTGGAACAAGAAAATAATCTTCATGTTTATTAATAGTTAAAATAAAAAAAAAATATGTTAAATGTTAATGTCTTTCCCATAACCCCCAATGTTATCATACATCACATTTTCTGAATCAACCATCTCGGCAGCAGTTAATTAGTTCTGAGTCAATTAGTTATTTAGTCACGTCTCTGACTGGCTTTGAGCTTCTTGAAAAAGACTGTAATAAATGAACTCTTCTAATTGGAACAAATCTTGCCTTTTATTGTCAATGGTTGAAGTCACTTCACTGTAAAAGAGGAGATAAATACACAATAATATAAGTTGACCTCCACTAACTTGTAAGAATGTATTTAATCGCCCTAGTCACTATTCAATATATGTTTAAATGTAATGTTATGATCTAAAAACTAAAGTATGTTCAGCATCAATTAATAGATTTATTAAAATTGTCGTATGGGTATGGCTTTATGTATACAGTAGATGTAGATCCTCATCCAACTACACGTACAGTATATTACCACATGGCTGAGTTGTGATATCTTGAGTAATTGGACACTTGAAAGTAATGCAATATAAAATATAAGTTTTGTCATTCCCCTTGAATATATGAATCATAAGAACCGCTGTGTAAATTGTTGGCGCTATATAAATAAAAGATGATCATAACAATAATAATAATAATAAAACATCGTCACATACAAAATACTGCAGCTCTTCCAGTTCAGGCACCACTTGGATACATGAAATATGCATCAAATCAAGACTCCTTAGGCCCTTCTCAAAGTAATTCCCTACCAACCTTGGTGGTACATAAGGTGAGAGACAGACTCCCCCTTCCTAGGTAGGCAGAAAAAAGGGTACAATTAAACAACCTTTAACGGCTCCTTTCTGGTCCATGAAGCACTCTCTACTCTAATAAAAGAGGAATGGGACCATCCTAAAAGAAAGCTGGGCTTAGCCAGAAGAAGAATTTATCTTTCACTACAGAAGAGCTACAGTTGCTCAAAGAACCGTGCTCCTACTAGATGCTCTCTTTTTCAAGAACCTTTGGACAGAAAAGGAGAAACTGCACTAAGAAGAACCTCTTAGGTGGTCATATGAGGATTCAGACTGGGTATCACCTCAGCTTCAGTTTTCAGAGCTGTTAGAGCTTGGATGGTGCAGATTCAAGATGGTTTCCCTGGGAGCTTTGGTTGCCAGGTCATCTTCTAACACATCTCTTTTGTCAGGCTGTTTGAAAGGAGGATTCTAAGAGAAAGAGGGTTCTCCAAGCCAGTCACAGAGATGTTACTGCATAACACAAAACTGGTAACCTTACTTTGTTATTTAAAATTCATCCTGATGTGCAACCGGGAACGATTGTCCGATGTCCTGACCCACACAGCTATTTTAGACTTCTTGCAAGAAGGGTTCGATAACGGCCACTCTCCGGCCACTATCAATATCCAAATATCTGTGCTCACAACAGACCGGTCTATGATACAGACCTGTATTGGCTAAGACCCTTTCACAGGTTCTAATGACACCTGGGTGTAGGATTTATTTATTTATTTATATATTCAGGCTTTTTCTTTTTTTCCTAAATTAATATTCAAATTTTGGGGGGTTTTGGGGGGTGAGCAAATACGGTAATTCTAGTTTATTAGTAGGCATATTCAATGTCTTTACCATTATAACCCTTATATTTTTGTGCCATGACATCTTCCAAGACCCAGCCTTTTACATCCAAAACATGATACAAGCAGGTAGTGATGCTCAGGGGCCCAATATTTTGTGTTACACCACTGTTGCTAATGGCTTCGTACCTGTAGCGAATGCAGAGATCAAACTTGTACTGAACTGATTTTTATTAAAGAACAAAAAACAAAACAGAGAATGCCTCGTACAGTGGGAAAGAACACAGTTACCAAAAAATGTTAATGCAAAGGAAACGTCCTTTTTTTTTCAACTTATCATTAAGGATTCTTGGCTCTGTTATATTCAGCACTTTCAACAAGATGAATGTCTAGCAGACAAAAAAAAAGAACAAAGCAGATATCTCGTTACCATGGATAACAGGTGCAAATGCAGAAGCAAATGCCTTATATTTAACTAAAGCTAGCTTCTGAATACCGCTGAATATGTTTTATTACATCTACAATCAGTTTTAAGAGTAGGTTTTCTGTTGCCTGTCACTGGCTTGTTCTCCATAATATAAAAAAACATGAAGCAGTGCACAGAGAGTAATGGGCTTGGCTTTCATACATTTTGCTTTTGACAATGACAAACTGCTGGAGCCTCTCTCCTGTGAATTTGTGACATTGGCAAAGATCCACAATACCTTCCGTTCTCTTCAAGCATAGTTGGCTGCTGCTCTTTATACTTCCTTTAGTTCCTTGGAGAACAAACACAAAACTAGATAACCAAAGATTACTCCCTCTCATCCACTAACATCTGAGTTGCTGTTTTTACTCAGTTTACATGGGCAGTTTATGCAGGCTGTCATGGAAAGTACATTTTTTTATTCATACAGTTGTACCAAAAGGGTAGAGTCCGGTTTAGCACTTTTCTGAATATTATTAGGTGCTAAGGAACAAACAAAAAGGCATAGCAGGACTCTATGTCATTTGAATCTGGAGTCCCCGTGCCATAGCTATCACTGTTGACTCAACGCAACCATGTTTTGATAACTGTGCTGACTGGTGGAGGGTAGCCACCATTTTCATGACAACATCACACATGACACCAAACCCTTATTTACTAATAGCCTACACCGAGAAGGGAGTAGTAGAGGAATCTGAGACTGACCGAGCTCACAACTAGGTGCTAGATTCCAAGGGAAATGTGTTAACATGGGGCAGCTGTCTCCTCCTCTACTCAAACTGTTGCCTGTTGACTTTCTCCATGTGTAAATAGAAGCCTCACTGAACCACAGAAAGTATTTCTCTGCAATCACGTTTAACTGCTCAGAATCCCACTTAATGGGTCCACTTGGCCAATCACATATGGAATATTTGAGAATTGACAGTGTATCCCTTCACACTGTGGTAGGGTCTTAGAGAAATGATAATGTCCTTCCATTCATGTAACATTCCAAGGGAAAGCCTCTTGAACTCCCCCAAGAAAACCAATGAGTTCAATAAACTTTACCAAACATTTGTATATCACAGACTAAACATGGTGGCCATAGCTCTCTTTGTGAACTTTGAGAGGTCTTTTCTTTTTTGGACACTCAGAATAGAATCTTCAGTGTCAAAATATGATATTAAGAAATGCAAGAAACCGAAGAGTACAAATAGTAGGGGGTCCTACATTCTACTGTAACTTTAATGTGTGGTTTCCATTATATATAGCTCATATGTTCTAATACATAATTAATGGTGTCTTCCAGAATATACGGTATGTCTCGCTACATAACAACGCATGGACACCACTGCTCCAGCCTATAGCTAAAGTGGCAAGAAAAAGTAAGTGAATTTAGCAAGCGTAATTGTTTTAACTAATAACACACAACTTTTTGTATTGTTCTTGTCCATATTGTATACACATTATTCAAACATTCACAGTCTGAGTTGGAAAAAGTATGTGAACCTCTAGGCTAATCACTTCCATAAAAGCTAATTGGAATCAGGAGCAAACCTGGAGTCCGATCAATGGAGGTGTGTTTTAGAGCTGCTTTGACATAAAAAACACACTCAAACATTTAAAGTTTGCTATTCTCAAGAAGCATCTGCTGATGTGAGTCATGCTTCACAAAACAAACCTCAGAACCTACAATCAAGAATTGTTGATTTGCATAAACATGGAAAGCGTGACAAATTACAAAGAGTTTACATATTCATCAGTCCACGGTTAGATAAATTGTTTATAAATAAAGACAACTTAATACTCTCCCTAAAAGTGGGTGCCCAGTTAAGATGTCTCCAAGGGCCCAACCTAGAATGCTCAATGAGGTAAAAAAGAACCCTTGAGTAAAAGCTAAAGGCTTAAAGGAATCATTGGAACTAGTTAACATATCTAATCGCGAGTCTTCCATACACAAAACATTAAACAGGCATGAAGTCCATGACAGGACACCACGGAGGAAGCCACTGTTTGCCAAAGAGCACCTTGATACTCCACAACGCTAGTGGTAAAATGTTTTATAGACTGATGAAAGGTTGAATTGTATGGGAAGAACACGTGGCACTACATATGGCATAAAAAGGACACTGCATACCAACATGAAAACATCTTCCTAATGGAGAAGTACGGTGGAGCAAGCATCATGATGTGGGAAAGATAAACTGTTGCACTGGAGATAAGCTATTGCAATCCTTGCTTCTTCATTTCAGCTCTATGCAAATAATTGCAATATTGAATTCTCTTTGTTAGAAAGGTTGAATATGGTCTAGACTGATAATCCAACACATCCATTTGATGCGGAATAGAGGCTGTGAATAAAATTAATTTCATACTAAGTTGGATACATTCAGCAGTGGATAATTGTGGTTCATTACCACTGAAACCTTCATATGGAACACAATGTGCATCAGGAGGCCTCTCATATTTGTGGTTGCAAAATCACAAATAATATCAATAGAAAATATCTCGGTAAAGGTGTGCGATTGGTTCATGTTACCTGTAGTTACCCTGTAGACAACCTGCTCATCTTGTGAGCTGTTGCGTACCTGCTATCTTTTAACTGAGCTGGAAGTAGCATGACACATGGCTTTGGTGGCCTCACATCCCAAATTGCTCAAAACAATCCTTAAATTGAAGGAGCTCTCCCACGTACCGGGGTAATCTTGTTTTGGGAACACAACCCTTGCCAGGTTGTGCTGAAAAAAAACTATGCTGTCAACCTGGTATAAATGGAAAGACAATTCCCATAAAACAGAATGGAGATAGAATATTTTTTACTTCCAACCAGCACCCTTAATAATGTCAGAGACCCTGTTTCCGGAAGAGAGAAATACATCAGCATTCAAAATCAATATTCTTCTAATCTATACATTAGCTGGTAATTATACTGTTCTCATATTCCCTATTACAGTCAGGAATTGAAGATGTCCTCAATTAACATGAAATTAAACAATTAGCAGTGTGTCATGGTGAGCAAATTGCAAAGTATTATCCCGTGAACCCATGAGAACTCTAGATCAGTCTCTTAGCAGTAGTACGGTTCAGAGATGTTTGCTATTGTCTATTAACTAGTTCCATAGTCTAGTGATTTTGCCTTCGTGCGCCTTCTCCAGCAGTATGGATTCTTGAACATTTGCTCGATGGGTTTCCTTCTTTCTGTAATGGAGCCAAATCAACGAGTTAAAAGTAGGATTGGATTTCTGTGCATCCATTCCGTAAAATGGCATTTTAAGATACTGTTATCCGGGGTCTGTATTGTTTCAGGTCAGGACGCAACCATCAACAAGACATGCAGAAGAAATGGTGCGTTAAGGTCAGAGGAGGAGGAAGAAGAAAAATATGCCTAAAGAAATGTGATAGCAAAGTGATTGCATTGACTGGAAACTAATCAGCACACAGCAGAAGTGGAAGAAAAACAATTCAAGCAAACTCAGTGAAGCCTTAGCTTTAATACAAGCAATTACAAGAAAAAGGTGCGAAGTGGTGCTCTCTGGATAAGGACGATCACGGAAAAAGAAAGGAAATACAGTAATATCAGTGTTTTAATGACCATGCTTTTATTGACACTTAAAGCAGGTCTGACACTTTTGTTGCATTTTATAGTTCAACACAATTAAACTTTTGTGCCGTTCACCAAATGAACCCCTGTGATTGAGCTGATGCATTAAAATAATCCACATTCATGTACTGAAAACCCACTTCATTTGTTCAACATTGTTCACTGATGCGGAGTGCCGGGATATGTCGTCACGAACGGGCCAGGATATGTCACAGGTTATTCCTTTCTCGAGTTGCTGAGTGTTATCACAATGTGACAATTAAATGCTGAAGTGTTTTCTATAACAACCAATAAATTACAACCAAACGGCCCATTCTCCACATTTTAACGTGAATTTTCAAGGACATCTGAAAAAAGAAAGAATGGAATAATGGCACAAACGTTCCGCAGCCAGAGTTGGAGAATACAAAAGGTAACCTCTTAAACTGTTGGTTCACTTTCCTCTAGATTGTAAGCTCTTTGAGCAGGGCCCTCCTCACCTGTTGTTTCTGTAGGTCAAATTGTTATGTTATATACTACTTGATACATCCTGTCTACCCATTGTACAGCGCTACGGAATTTGATGGCGCTATATAAAATCAATGGCAGTAAAACCAATTGGCAGATAAATGCATCCATTGAAATCAAAGGGAAGACTTTATACAGATGCACTGGGGTCTAACCAGACTCCCGCATGCAGTGTTCAGCAGAGCCACGCATAGCGTGCAGGAGATGCATTCGCACGAATGCATCTGCTGCAGGGCATTAAGCCATTGGGTGGAGAAAAGAACAAATGCATTTGAGGGGATTCTGTAGAGTACACCCATGTATTTGCATAATTACCTATCATATGCATTAAAACATGAATGAAGGAATGAGACATTTCATCTAGATATTATACAAAATATTTTCTTTTCAGGTTTGAAGACCCTTTACATAAACAGAACTCCATCCAGACCCTGGGATGTCAGGACAGGGGGGGGGGTGAATGAATGGGGTAGCTGTTTGGCGCAGTGTACACGTCATCACAAGAATTTGGGAGAAAGTATTTCCAGTAAGGTAAATGAACAATGGGGCATCTCTATGTCCAAACCAGGCAGTGCATTCCTGAGGTAAAGGCATAAAAAGAGTCACTGTTCAGGAAGGAGGCCATGGAGGGCCAGCTTCACAACATGGGAGGAGACCCTCCGGCCCTGCTGGTGGTAGGTGGGCAGGTGTTTGATGGACGGGCCGGGTCACGTGCCTCTCACTGCGCCGACCACACTGCCGAGCTTGGCCAGGGGGCTCAGACCGGGACCAGCTGCACACAATGGCAGATAGTTCGGAGAAAGTTCCTATTGCCCTAGCGGGTCCCGAGGACGTGGAGCAGAGCCTGCCGCCGGTGAGTAAAGCCCTTCACCTTACAACCTCCTCTCGGGACACCCCGTTAGCTTCTGCAATCCACATGCATCCAGGGATGGAGGGGTTAATCGCATTGTAGCTGCACAGAAGCAATACGTTCGCTCCTTAAAGCATAGCACGTAGGCAAGGGATAGCTCCTCACTTCGGATAATCTGCCATCTGAGGGTGATGGGAGTTGGATATCAGCTACTGGTGATGACAGGTCTAGATAGCTGTCTGAGGGTGATGAGAGTGGTAGACCACGGCAGCGGGGGGTAACGTCCTTCCAGATTGTGATTTCTCAACTGTACAAAAAGTCTGCCTTTGAATGAAATGCCCCAGCGATCATGAATTCACATACACTCCGAATACGGGGTCTGGGAGGGGTATCTGGGAAAGGACTTGGGGTATCCAGGTAAAGGGATCGAGGCTGCTTGTTCTGGATGTGTTTGGGTTCTTTTTCCAAACTTTTCTATACACTGGTTAGTGCAGCACCCATTATTATTCATTACACTGCACATCACATGTGACATCATCACATGGTAATAGGATTAGTGATGTCAAAGTAAAATAAAGTACATGGATTTGTGAAATATGTCTGGGGGAGAGCAGGATAACGCAGGCTGATGAGAGGCGACAGCTAATGCAGTAAGCACAAGCCGAATGCTCAGAAGCACTGGACCAAAACACCAAGTCTCCTTTATGCTGCCGTGTAGAGCAGGGAGATACACGATGAAGAGCGTGCAGCGACTGTCATTACAAGTCGCTTTATTGACACTAACATGACAGAGCCCACTCAGAGGTTACTCAATGAGATTATGTGATACTGAGAGCACAATGCAGACCCATCCTTTCAGAATGTAGGGAATCTTGACGTGTCGGAATAGTGATCCTAATAGAGGTAAATTGTCAAAGTATTGTGAACAGTAGAAGCACTGGTGCATCCCTAATTGTTACAGCGCTAGTGATATCTGTCGTACGCTCCTGAACTCACACAGTTTGCTTACTTGTTAGGATTGTGTTTCGGCAGTTTGACTAATGTGTCGGATGTCCTGTGCCCTCTGATTTCAGGCATACACAGCACTGGCAGTGAAACCCTCCAGCAGCGGGCGCCTGCTCCGAATCGGTGCCGTTGTACTCATCTCTGGGGCACTGCTTCTCCTCTTTGGCGCTATTGGAGCTTTTTACTTTTGGAAAGTAAACGACAAACATGTAAGTGCTTATACACACATACACACATATCCATATATATATATATATATATATATATATATATATATAATATATATATATACATACACACATAGACACACACTTACACATATCTATATATGCACACATGCATCTGTTCTAAAGAGCTTGCAGTCTCTTCTTTTCTGGAACGATCCTAAAGAGCAATCTATTGAAAAGGAATCTTAAGTCATTCTTGTTGTGGATCTCACAGAAATGAATGAGATAACTACCCTTGAACCTTCAGGTCTGCCCATTTATCGTATAATGCAGTGCAGTAATAATGTTACATTATATTATAAGCTAAAACAAGGCCAAAGACTGATTAAGGTCTGAGTCTTTACAGAGGGGGAAATGGGCAGACTAGATGGTTCTTATCTGCTGTCAAATTCTGTGTTTCTATTATGATTTTAGATGATTTTTGTTATCGTTAAATTGTTTTTTTTTAGAAACAATATTATTGTATCAGGACAATCCCTCTCGATGCTCATGCATTATTTGTGTTTCCTATTCCTTGTTCTCCATGTACATACCGTTCTATGATTGGAATTGTATTTTCTGCTTCACCCCGCCATATGTGATTGTACATTCACCGATCATATCAATAAATCTAGCTGCTTAATATACCTTGGCTTGTTATACCCTGCTGGTGTGATTTGGGCAGGCAGATTTGTCTTTGATACCTTTCATTGGGACCACAGAGGTCTCTTTCTCAGATGGAATCCTCAAGTGGTCTAATAGAGCTCAAAGCAGGATCCTACAGGTGGTGGTGGGAGTGAGGACAATTCATGAACCAAGGCATCAGTGGCTGAATCATCATACACGCTTATTTATACGGGAAAAGTAGCACCTTACTGTTGTGATGTCACTGGTAATGGGATTAGTGAATAATTGGCATAAACAGTCATTTAATATTATGAACCCAAATAAAAAAATAATGACAAAAGTTTGTCTCTAAGAAGGCTAGCAACAGAAAATGAAAACCCCATGGGTAGCAATGACAACCTATGGTTTTGGAATAAGATCTTTGAAAAACAAGGTAATATAAAGGGAAACGAAGTAGGAATCGCGTAGCTTGTCTGTTTCAGCCGAGTCCAACTGGCAGCAACATTAAAACATGCATTATTAAAATGGACCATTACTGTGGTAGCGGAACACTTGTAACTTGCCACAATAATTGGATTTAGAAGAATAATTAGCCATGAGACAAGCTGCCGTTTCTTCGAGGATCTGGTATATAAATGATGTTCCTTGCACGGGGCACTAAATGGCCGTGTTGTTTGGTATGATGTGTGAAAGCTCTTGATGCGCCTCCAGGGTGCGTGCACGTCCCTGCTCTGTATATTATGGTCTTGTAGGCTGAGCCGGGGTCAGTGGTAACTGCTTCCAGACAAAAGCCCCTTTATGTCGGACTCAATCAGCTCTTGTATATCAGCCAGCCGCTTCCCCCAGCGCTACCTTCAACACAAGCAAGCAGGCAAAGCACTCCACAGCATTTGCTAACTAACCAAATCATTCTAACACGGCCAGACATAGAAAACAAAATAACAGATTTCTTTTTAGGGTAAAGTAAGGCTTATCTATGTTTCTATTTAAAAAGTCACACTATTGGTTTATTATTATTATTATTTTCCTTTATTTCCAAGTGCCAACGTATTCCGCAGCACGGTACAATTTAGAGATGGGAGGGTTAAAAAAATACATACAATTGACATGTACATACACAACAGTAATTGAGGATCCGGCCCCTGAGCTTGCCATCTAGCCTTATGGCATCTAAAGAATGGTAGCTTTACGAGGGTCCCGCTCATCAGCTTATGTAGCTAAATTCCATTTTAAATGCCTTTTTTGGTGTAGTGGTGCACAAATCTATATCAAATTTTATGTTTAGATTTTTTTAACACTAAAAATGACCAAAAATCTTGATGTGCTACATTGTTTTTTTAAAATATTTTAGACTTTAAAAAAAAAAACTTATGTTGAGTGCTGTGGAAATGGTTTTACATTTATCCAACTGATTATTATGGATATATTTACACCATAATTGGGTGGGTCACTGTGAAATGTATCATTGTACAAATGAGATACAGCAAGCGTGCCATACTTTCTTATTTGACTGTTATCTCCAGTATCTTAAGTGTTAAACGGTGAAGTCCACTTATAATATGGAGGGTGTTAACTGCAGAAATGTTTAAGCCTTAAATCCAGACAGAAATTTTATTCCAAACCAGGTAGTTTTATTTCATGATGCATTAAAATTGCATGAAATTGATGTTTTATACTGCGGAAATAGCACAAGCTGTGGTTTATCACTACCGATAGATTATCTATGCTCTCATTTCTTGCTTCGTTGGATGTTACCTGGAATCTCAGCTGAATTCTAGACAGTACGTAGTAGAAGGGGTTATTTACGACCGTGCAAACACAAATAAACTGACACGACACATATGGCCTTATGTTTGCTTGTTCCATCTAATACTTCAACACACGTTAGAAGGGGTTAGAGTTCCTGAACAGTCTTCTGCTGTTTTGTATAGGTCACACACTTCAGATGAATATTATATTATATATATATATATTATATTATATTGAGTCTTCCACAATGCTTTTTACACATCCGGTACTCCAGGGGTTAATTACGTTCTCAGCCAGGACATAGCCATACAGAGGTTTAAAAAAACTAATTTTTAAGTTTGAAAAATGGCCTTATCACCAGAGCAACCAATGTAATAAAGCAGTAAGCATCAATATGCCATTGGTTTCTATGGTGACAAGGCCACTTTTCAAGTTTTGCATCAGAATTTCTTTTTCATACATATCCCCAGTCTGAATTAATTTTAATCAGTTTAATTGGGAGAGCAAAAAGAGCTTGTTCCTATGTTATCACTACCCCAGGGTTACTTTTTATATATAAACATAATGCTTTTAATTCTTACACCGAGCATTGCTCAGCCTTCTTCCACACCGGAAAGTGTTTAACTCTTTAGTGCAGTGCTTTGCTCGGATCCCTTGCACACCAAGCACTGTTTAAAGTTAAACAGACCTGAGAAAAAATAAGACCCACATACTAACTATGTCATTAATTTACAATACATCTGGATAGTGACTAAGCACTAAATCCTTAGCATCTGCATGAATGGGACGGACAAATGTGTATGTGTGAATGAATGAATGGCAGGTCTGACTGTGGTCATTAAAATATAACACTTAGGTGTCGTATACTGATATTCTTCGCTCAGTCAGCTCACAGCCTAAGGATGATTTTAACCCTTTGAAAATCAGTACCATTAGACGGAATGGACATTAGCTTGTTATGAGGGGGGGACAACAGCTTTTTACGATATAGATAAATTAAAAGTGCTGGGCAGATAAGTATTTCATATTCACTCGGACATTTATGAAAAGCATCCAGTAGTCGGTTCACCATTTATGCAAATTGAAATACATATATAACCTTTTTCTTTTATTATATGGTACTTCTTCATCTTGGAAAATCTTCTTTCACTATCCAAAGGTTATATTTGCCCTGGAATGATATACAATATAAAATATGTTTTATAAATAGTTGGTAAAGTTATAATACATCCCTGAGTTGGAAGTCTATGGAGGCTGATAAACAGGGCCAGCATATGAATTTAATATATATGCCCCAGACTAGATTTCTAGAAAACTAGACAACGCTCTGAGCTGAATTCCGCTGAAGTCTGTAACTTTCTCTGACTTGGACTGTCCCTGCCCTTATAGCTCTGACATATCGAGACCTCCTTCATATAATTGGATTTAGGTGCCATTACTGCTTAGTGTCAAATCGATACGCATTTGTTATGAAAGGGGACAGCAGTGATGGTGATATCTGAATTCTATCTACATTTACATCAGCTGTATGCTTGAACTTATTTCCAGTCTTGTATTGCACTGAATGTGAGTTCACTGGCACTGTTATCGTATGTAAGTGTACAAAGTCGTAAACACTGTTGGCTAAAGGGAGAAAAATATGTGTGTGTCATTATTCTGATGATTTATGTCTTAATAAATTGTACATCGTATGTATTGCTTTGCAGGTTTATAATGTTCATTACACCATGAGCATCAATGGCAAAGTGCAGGAAGGGTCAATGGAAATTGACTCCGGGAACAACTTAGAAACCTTCAAAACCGGCTCTGGAAATGATGAGGCCGTGGAAGTGCATGATTTCCAGATTGTAAGTATTCTTGTATTACTCATCTTGTGCAAATGAATAGTTCTTCACTATTAAGATAAGAAGGTGGAAATGAAACAGAACCATAGCTCCTTGAGAAATGCCGTTTCCCAGCCAGTGACTGGGCACAATGTAGAATTCATATATGTGTCCTTTGCGTGGTCAGAGCCTTCAGTGCTTCTTCATGTTACGTCCTCGTGTGATATGATCACATACTGCAGCCTGGCCTTCGATCTCATGGTCCAGGCTTCCTTCTAATCAATGTCACGGAGCTTTTCTGTTTTTGTTCTAATGATACTTTTTTCTTTTACCTTTGAAGATGCAGGAACTGAATACTATTGCTTGGCAACATTTAAAAAAAAAAAATAATTGCTATCCCTTTAGAAAGATGGGAGACCATTATTATTATGATATGCCATTATGAATTTGTTTAGTGATTAAAAAGCCTGAAAATGTATAGAATGTTTATGTCTGAATGTTACGGTCTGAATCTTTACATCAGGAAAAATGGACAGACTAGATGGGCCGGGTGGTTCTTATCTGCTGTCAATGTTTCTAAAATCAGTTGTTTGTATAAGTACATGTTTCTTATTACTGTTTATAAACATCACAATTTTGATTATATTGAATGAATAATTATTTCATATATATATTTATATCCAGCCAAAGTAGAAAGGCCAAAGAAGGAGAGCACACCAAAGATTTTTTGAAAGAGATATTATATATACGTTTGGCATATTAGCGGTACAGAATATCTCAAATAGTGGCTACCTACAGGTCAGCAGATAAGGGAAGTTTATTGCAACAAAAATAAATAAAGTTTTATTCAGTGCTAAAGAAAAATGTATTTGTTTTGTCATGGATCTTCCCCTAGTGGATAACAAGGGTTAACGTACCAGGTTAATCTGTAGCTTTGTTGTAATTTTCTGGATTACTTGTGATAAACCCATAAATGTGGTCGCACAAAAGATGGATTTTAATAACTTATTAACATTAAAGTTGTTTAAGAAATTATTTTGGGAAGAATGTTTCTTTGTACACATTTGTTGTTCTATCCCTTTCCTGCTTATCTCTATGTCTACATTAGATTATTATATATTATAATACATTATTATTATAATACATTATTAATCAGGCAGTGTCTGCGCCATCCCCACCATTTTCCATGATTCATGCCCCTCCTGTTAAAAAGTTGGAGCGCAGTTCTCTGGTGGATTAAAATGTTGATGCTTAGAACCAGAGGTGGAAAAAGAAAGAAATATGAATACATCATTTACTAATTCTGTTTCTCCAGGGATAACAGAGTCCTTCCTTACTGCAATAAATGCTAGCCATACATCTGTCTGGATCAATAATATGCCAATGCTGTGCCTCGTTCAGCAAGTTCCTGAACACCTCGGCCAAAGATATATCCTGACAAACTCACCACTCTTCTTATCATATTCTTTACTGATAACTTTAAAAAAAAATGTTTTCTTGGTTAGGAAGACATTTCAGCCAAAACTTTAAAGGTACCCCCAGCCATCAAATGCACTTTCCCACTAACATTTTCCCTCTTGCAAATAGATTCATTTGTATCACCCCAATTCATTGGCCCCTTGCCCTATATATTATAAGTGCTTTTATATACATTCTTTGTTGGCGGGGTGGCATTGGGCTCCGGAGTATCCCTTAAAAAGGCACTTTATGAGCGTACAGCCATCTTTTGGTTTGCCTTTTTCATAAGCTTCAGGATGGAAGAACCAGCGGCAAAGCACGATTGATATAATTTACCCCAAATAGTTCTTGGTAACGTGAGTGTGGCTAGTAATGTTTTATAACTTACACCTGCTTCTGAATTAGTAGCGTGTCATATCTAGTGGAGCAACCCTTTGTTTGCTATAGTGATTGTGTTGTTTTAGCGCGCCCGATGTACTGAAGGTTGGAGCTAAAGTTGCAAAAGTATTTTTATACTATTTGAGTAAGTTGTAACTATTATTTGACCTTTTTTCCTCTCTTGGTTTGTCTGCTAAGATAGTTAATGAGATTTCAGCTTTTTTTTTTTGATTGACTTAAATGTGTCCAGTTCATTAGACTGGGTTCTTATAAGCTAAACAGAGCATATATCAGAGCAGCTAAAATGTTGATTGGAGTAGATCAGCGATACAAAGTTTGCAAAACCTTAAATTTTTTAACATTCTTTGTACAGGAAAATATTTTTTTGTCCAATAATCAAATAGAATAAAATAAGCGCCAAAAGTTAAATAAAAAACTACATTGGAAGATATCCAGTTTGGGGTAACCTGTAATAATTTATTTACATGCTACTCCACGTTCTGCTCTATTGTAATAAATGCCATATTTTCTTAAAGGGACAGACCTTACTTTTTTGCTTCACTATACATAGCCCCTGCAACAGTATAAAAAAGTAATTACTCACGTGGATGCCTAGGCTCTGTAAAGGGACAGTCCCTAACAGCTCCGCTCAAGAATAATGCATAGTAAAGTGCTTTGGGAGTACATTAAGATGCTTTCTCTAAAAATGAAAACATAAAAGCATGTACCTTAGGTAGAAGCTGCAGCTGCTTGCCTCCTCCATCCTCACCACTGATTGTTGTTGGCACAAAAGCGATCCAATTGAAATCAGTGGGAGCGTTTTGCACACATGAAGGTGACTGGCGGTAAGTATATCACGTGCAATGAGATATGTTCAGCTGAACACGTTCCCAGCACCAAATAGCTTAAGGGTGGGCAGGGGAGCAAATGCATATGGAGGGGTCTGAACTCTCGCAAAAGGACAGGGCCTCGAGACACAACTTATTCCGCGTCTCTGGTGTGCCCAGAGCCTCTGGCTTTTTGCGGAACTTCATGGGGATGCCAGGTTCACAGAGAAGAGGACAAAGAAATAAGACACGGGATAAAGCGTGAGAATGAGTTAGTGAGAGAGCATGAGTACGAGCAAGTGAAAGTAACAAACTAACCCCCACCACACCAATAAAAAAACAGAATTTTATTCTGGGCCCAGGGAATCACTTTTATTACTGTTCTCTATCTCTCTCCTGCTAACGATAAAGCTTAGCCTTTGTCATTTCTCTGTATCTGTGCATGTGATTGGCTGTTGAAGAAATCACATGCACAGGAATGCAAGGAATCTGCTATAGACCGACCACTCTGGTCAGTAACAACGGTGACCCAGTGATCACAGCGATAGCGCCAACGTGGGACCATTTTTAACCCATGAAACACCAGGTACATCATTGATCCCCATAGGGACATCTTTTCATGATGTACCTGGTGTGTCATTGGTTTAAACAGATGTTGTTAACGTCAACATGTTGGGAAATGCTTATAATTAGAGAGGCCACTGGCCAGTCCCTGCTTTGCACTATTACAGTGCTTAGAATGTGTTATACCCTGAAAGAACTTTGTAAAGTACAAGCTAACAAACTGATAATTCACTTGTATCAGCCATAAGGGAGGGCCTAGAGCTGATGTGTGATTTATGAGCCCTGGGATTAGACTTCCACTTCAATTACACATCACAAACAAGATGCACTTGGAGCTATATTTGTGAGATGTCAGCTAAAATGGAATTATATTTTTCTGATGACAACCAGAAGCACTCCGCATCCCATTTCTGCTTCTTTTGCTGTTTATCAAGTGTGAATATAAAATCCAGTTTATACTTCTGTTGTTTGGGCTACAGGATATGCCCTTATGGGTATAGCGCAGTAGCACATACATGGCATTAGCTACGAGCAAAGCATCGTAACGTGCTTCATTGTCAATCTATGGCTTGTCCTATTTTTATTCTTCACTAAACCATTATTTTATTGTATAGAGATGAGGACAGATCTAACGAAAGGTTATTTATAAATCTAAAATCCCTTGTTATATGCCGTATATTCTTAGAATACAAAGCTGACTGCATGCGTGAGACAATTTACTAGTGCAGGGGGGATAATTCATTCACCGTATCACCGCTGCAAATGGTAATTCTGTTCATTCCTGGCTTATAGTATGTGTGGGTAGTTCCTGTTAGTTAAATGAAGCTGTATTCTAACGGTGGTTATCTACTATAAAGATCTGTAGGTCTTCTTAACCAAATTTATTAAAAAATATCCCTGGGTTGCATTTTCCATTTTGTTTACATCGAAAGGAAGCTGAAAGTGTGAATAAGTGTGGCTTATTAAATAACAGCAAGTGTAAACCTAATTAGTATTTAGCAGTACATAGAGCGCTAAAAACATAATATACAGCGTGCTTGCAAAACAAAACGATTATTAATTTCTAACCGGTGCTGGGAATGCAATAAAATAGTTATAATATTATTATTTATTGTTTATGTAGCGCCATCATATTCCATAGCGCTGTACAATGGGATAGCAGTGATGTCACATTTCACGCTTTCTCGGTAACTAATTAGCATGCATATAGAAGGAAATTTTGTAGCATATAGATATATGTGTGTAACCATTTCTTTACCTTTAGTAATGCAAATAACCTAAACAGTTAATACATTAAATATGTAAGTGGGAAGACCGATGAGGGCTTTTAAATCTCTGGTTTTACATATTCATTGACATCATCAAGCGTTACAATATGTAAACAATGCAGAGTGATTAATTTGTATTTGTGGCAATAATGTGATTGAGTGAACATGTATGGTTTTGATCTATACATTTGCTTAGTTACTTTAGTTTTTTTTTGTTTTTTTTTTCTGTATGCAAAAGGTCACACTATAAAAGCGACAGTGTCTCCTTAAAGGCATTTAAAGCATGGCAGATTTACCACTACTCACTAGAGCTTACAATCTAAATCTCTTTTCCAATGTTTCTGTTTTTAACTGGATATTTCTTGCGTTAGCAACGTGATGGATTTTAAGATTGAAAATGCAGCTTGCTGAGAACTCCCAGAGCAAAGGACACTGATTGAGAATTGAGAAGGATGCGTGCAGTTTGTAATTAATTGTTCTCATTTTCCAGGGCATTACTGGAATCCGTTTTGCTGGGGGAGAAAAATGCTACATTAAAGCCCAGGCAAAAGCTCACCTTCCGGATGTTGACAGCATGACAAAAGAAAGCCTTTCCTTTGAATTGGTAAGAATTGAACAAAACACTCTAAAATGTCACTCTTTGTCTTGAAGAAGCTTCAATGCAAAAGCATATTTGTCATGTTACTGGCATATTATGAAATAATAAAGAGCTGAGTACTCAAGAGAAGTACCAAAAAAGCCAAACCTCCAGCATATGAATATGAAAATACATATTATCATTTATAGGGCATAGCTGGCATTCTATAGTGGCAGCCGTTATATGGAAAGCTTGTATATCTTCACCGTGACGGCTCATGCATTGCTTGGTGTCTAGCCTGGATATTGCCTCTAAGGCAAGGTGAGGCATCTTCGGTACCCCAGGTGTTATTAGTCTCGACCTACGAAAAACTGATAATGCGGTATTGGTACAGAGGCAGACTTATCAAACTGAGTTTTGCAGTTAAGAGCATTTCACATGCTTTACAGTCTGCCGCTCTACGGATATAGCAAATCTCTATTCCCACCCATGGAAAAGTTTACAACCTCAGGACTGTGAGCTTAGCGTCTCTTCCTGAAGTATCCCCTCGTGTGCTTAACCGAAAGCAGACACGAGAAGGAAATCTCCTTCCTTATAATAGCCTTGTGTAATTTTGCCCTTGGTGCCATTGCACCCTGTGTGTCCAGACTCCTTACAGGACACTAAGCAGCATGAAGTTAAGCCGTACAAGTAGTCGCGGTAGTCGCAGTAGCGCGCTGGATAAAAAGTCGTGTAAAAAGTTTGAGTATTCAGCGGGGAGGCAGTTGCGTAAGCCTGGTTACGAGTGACTCATCTATAGCGAGTGTTAACAGAAAGCAGTGAACGGTGTCTCGGTGGATGGCTGCTGCTGTTCTCAGTGACAGACGATCACTCTCGATAAGTCTAAGCCGCGGATGCCAAACTGCACACCTCATTGGCAGCAAGCACACCAGGGATTATGTCTATCCTCAAGTGATCCAATCAGTTTCTGCAATTTTGATTGAGTTGCCTCGACAAAAATATCCACCATGACTCCTGTCTGTTATGAGAACGTACACCTTTAAACAGAGAGGAGCAAAGTCTCCCGGTGCTGATTAATTGCAAATGGCATGATCATCGGCCAATTATTTGTCAGGCTGAGCATAACTAACAGCTAAGAGGTCCCCCATGCCCAGCTCTACAACTTACATGCGATCTGTCTTGTTTTCCCTCACTGTGTTAACCTCTACCACGTATACTGGGAGGCTGTTTCACTTCTCTACCGCCATCTCATTAAGTAAAACATCCTTACACTACATCTAAACCTCTGGCTCTCTAGTTTTACTTTATGACCTATTGTAATATTTCTCCTCCTATAAAATAAGCCCTCCTCCTGTCTTTTGTTAAACCCCTTTATGTATTTTTCTGTTTAGAAACAAATACTTCCCAAAATAGCCTCCCCAGCAATCTCAGGTAAATGCCATTGTATGTTTCTCAAAGTGACGTTTTAATTTTTAAAGTGATAACCTCCTTCTAACATAACCTCAATGTGTGCTTAATTCGGCACATGATCTTAATTGTCAGTGTTAAAGAAGAATTAAAGTAACTCCCATTAGAAAAGTTCGGCCTACTAGCAGTATGTTTGGGGTCAATTTTATTGGGACCTCACTGGGAGGTTGTCCATTACCCAGAAGAACTACATACTAATGCATCATGTGAATATACAAATAACATTGCACAAGAGAGAAGAAACGCCGTTGTTTTCCATTTTCCAAATAATATACCTTTTATTAAACAGTACTGCCATTGTAACCATTACAGGGAGCGCCTTTCTATCTCAATTCCTGATATTAATGTGCCTCCTAGGTCAAATGAAATTTTAAGCAGCTAACATTGTGTGTTTTTGTGAGTTTGTGCAAGCACGGTTTACCTATTGTACCGGTATTTTGCGTACAAATGTTCAAACACTTCAAACTGAAAAACTTTGGCTTTCATTGGAGTGAAATGTTTTTAGTTACCTTTTTGTACATTTTTGTACTCTCACTCACTCTCTCTCTTTCAATGTCTCTCTACTTTCCTTGCCAACTGCTTCCCCACAGCTCTGTCTTCTTTTTTCTTCCATTTCCCCCTGCATCTTCTTTCTTGTTTCGCTTTAATGTGAACCAGGCCAAAGTGCAAAAGTGCAGAGCACACTTCCTGGCACACTAAGGGTCCAGAATAATGCCGACGGATTTGTGGAGGGGCAGAAATGCTTCTCTTTCTCCATGAATCCATCTTCATTATTCTGGCCTCTCAGAGTACTTCCACAAAAGAGCAGAGCCACAAGAACAGCTCTCCACCATTCCTACAGTTGGGGGAGATCGTTCCTCCCTTTTGCAGAAGTGCTCCGGGAGGAAAGTGACGAACAAAGAAGACAACAGGGAGAAGAGGGAAAAACAAGTAGAGGCAAGAGAAGGTGCATTACTGCAAGAAAGGACACATGAACACAGAAACGGTTGATGGTGGAGGTAGCAAGACTCGCGTACTTCACCTTTTTGTGCTGCACTCTCTACTCATTCACAGCCCTGGCTGGAGGTGCGGTTACTGCGACAGATCTCACGCGGGTTGCACCTTGATGTTTGGCGGGGCGCATTTTGCCCTGAAGTCTGCATATTGGATGCCCAGGTCTAAGGTGTTCCAGCTGTTGTAGATTAAGCTTCTATCCTGCGGAGAATTATAGGAGTTGTATTTGGAGAATCAGGAGGTGTTAATCCTTTTGTTCTGTATCATCATGAATGTTTTGAAGACACTGAATGATAAATTAGAAGTATGTGGCTTGACACATTATATATTGTACAGTTTTGCATGAATAATATTTTCTGGATTGTTATACAATCCATATGGTTTTTTGCATCATCCACTCATATCCCAGACACGTGTCATGGTTATTTTGTCCTCTGTATGGATCAAAACCAATTACCAGGTGATGTTCTCAGCCATAATTATGTCTCAGAGCCATAGTAAGCATTTTTTTCTAGATTGCTTTTCGCAGGTGATACATGCTCAAGGGCGGATATATTCAGAATAATTGAGTTGGAAATATACCACGTTTATTTAGTCTTTGATTCAGTTCTGCATTTTTCAAATGCGCACCATTAATTTATTAGGACGTCCAACCGCTCTCTCTCAATAGGAAGCAACAATAAAATGCTATAAAAATTCAAAATTAAATGATCAAAATTAATTATATTGGGACGCTCTGTGCAGGTACCGATTAATGTCAACTGCAAAAAAATATATATAAAAAAAAAAATTAAATATGATTTCCGCTCCCCCCATTCCACTTCCTATCTGCAGTGTCGGCTAACCCCTCCGAGGGATTTTATCGGAGTAATAAATGTTTTACAGTCAATTTAGATTTCAGAAAATCAACACCAGCTAATTTCAAACAGTATAATAAACCAAAGGGGATATGAATTATGCACTGCTCCAAAAGCTGTACTTGATTATGACTTCATCCATCCGAAGACGACATGCAAATCAGCGCTCTCAATAGATGAATCCCCCCCGGAACGTTGACTTATACGCTGGAAAAGTCACAGCACAGTAAACTCTCAGCTCAAACGTAATATGGCAAAATATAGTGCCGTACAGTGTTTACCAATGTCATTTCTCCAGGAACAGGGTAATTACTGTAGTAATGTCACATTTGTGGTGAATAACGTAGGAGATTGTTACCAGAGTCTAGTACTGTGTCCTGTCCAATAATAATCTGGAAATGACTTTTTCATAGTCATGTTTGCATTTATTATTGCCTCTCTCTGAATAATAAAACAGAAATTCCAATCACACTGTCAGCGCCTATTACTGCTCGTGTTACTGAAATAAACACACTGGCTGGGGTTGCTGCGGAATTTGCTGTGATTTCATCTAGTAATTTGAGGTTAACATAAAAAGCAATATTTGATCATCAACGGGTTTGCATATTCTTAAAGCTGTCACACAAAGATCAAAAAAAATCAGCAGCCAGCAGGCTTTTAGCATGGGTTTTAAAGACAATGACTAATGAAGCCGATGGCTGATTGTGATGGTAGCAGCTGTTTTGGGTGCTGCCCCCTGCATGGCCATTGTCTATACTGCTAATCATTGGGACGTGATGTCCTATCCCAGCTCTCCAGCTGTTAACCTGGGAAGAGTGTGCTACAGAGGCTGTGCTGGTTCGGCACGGTCCTCCATAGTGTAAATGGGCTGCTTGGGGTGACTGCCTCCACACCGGGGAGCCTGATCAGTCAACAGGAGTCATGTTTAACCCCTTAATGACAAAGCCCGTGCATGTACGGGATCAAAATGCATTGTTTTCAATGGGTTTAGGGGACCGCCCATTGTCCTTAAGGGGTTAAAAGCGGAATACTGTACAAAGTCTGTTTATCTAGCGTATATTCTTTATTTGGCCTGGATTGCCTGGAACCTGAATCAAAGGAGCTATCTTGAATCACTAGGCCCATGAGCATGCCATAGGTAGCTCGCTGTCTCTCTCAAATTTTTCAGCTGCCCGCATATCTCCCTAGATGCCTGTAGTCACTTAACAAGTGACCTCTCCAGGGAATCTATCAATTTAAACAACCCTCTGCTTTGTTGGAAGCCCCACAAATCCGATTTTAACACTATCAGTGCCGAGCTGGCTGGCAGCTTCATGCAGGATCCTCATGTGGCAGCCAATTCAACATTGGCAGTGTTAAACAGGCAAAGTTGAAGCCGCTGATTTTTAAGAACATGTATTAAATTAACCTGACCACCTCTCGTCTTACTCTGATTTACAAGATAATATTTTTTTTTTATTCATTACCTTATACGCGTGTATAAGTCGGTGTTTAATAATGTAGTCTGTTGCCCATCTGTATGTTTTGGTTAATACTGTATGTGTGTATAAATGAAGGATAGTGCTTAAGATCACACCCATTATCCCTGAATCACAATTAAATATAAAGTATATTAAAGATTGTCACCCTGG
This sequence comes from Spea bombifrons, assembly GCF_027358695.1. Classification (NCBI taxonomy): domain Eukaryota; kingdom Metazoa; phylum Chordata; class Amphibia; order Anura; family Pelobatidae; genus Spea; species Spea bombifrons. The sequence goes on from NC_071088.1 coordinate 107,198,343, forward strand.
TCCACATGAGGGTTGTGGTTGAATTATGACGCACTGTCCTATCAGTGAGAAGGTTGGCTCAGCTTTATAGGAAGGAGGCTTGTTGCCCAGCCATGGTCTGTGCATACACCTGGGAGAGAATATTTCTCAACTTGGGTGTCCGTCTGTTCTCTTCCTGACTTATTTACATCTTTTCTCATCTTTTCCCATGGTCTGTCTCAATTACCATTCTGCAACGTCCATTTTAGCCCTTTTGTTTAAATTAGTTAACTCCTTGATCATCAGCTTTGTTTCCCTGGCCATTTTTTACTCTTCCAGGCCCCCCTCTCCTTTTTCATGCAGCTCACATCAACTCAGAGCCTGAGATAGGTCACCAGCTGTGTTCCCTCTAAGCTGTGCGCTTGTGCGCGCGCACATAGCTTTTTTAGAGAGCACACACGTCCAAAAATTGTGCGCACAACAGTTTTTCCCAAAAAAAGAAAAAAATAATAATTTTTTTTAAACTTTATGCGGCGCGGATATTGTGCGCACAAAAGTTTTGCTCTGTGAAAATTTTTGCACAAGAGAAATTTTCTGCGCACGCCAACTAAGAAAAATTAGATGGAACATTGGTCACCAGATTGGTGTCTCAATGTTGCAATAGTGTGACACAGCACAGGGCACAGGGCCAGACTGAGGATCAAAATTGGCCCGGTGCTTTGAGGCCAGTGGCTGATAAAATGAAACACACAGCCACGCGCAATGCTCTTCAGGTGGCATGTGATGTGAGCATCAGTAAAGGTAGCGAAAGGCATCAACGGGCACTGGCCCACCAGGCATTTTCTGAGATTACCCAATGACCAGTCTGCGATGGCACAGGTAAGAGTGTCCTGGGGCACGGGTTCAAGTAAAGCAAAAGGGACCTAGCCAGGGTCTGGCTGCTGGTAGTAGCTCTGTTGAAAGCATAAAACAAGCCAAGACATCAGGTTGAGAGCCCTGCTTCCAAGACATTTGCGTGTGAACTGGATATATGGCGACACATTTTTTGGTGCATTTTCTATGGAGAATTCCAGGCCACTGGTGCTGTGAGCCACCCCCTGTCGCTTTCCTCATTAAAGCTCATACATTAAGACTTTGATTGCAAGCCTTGTTCAAGTGACATTATAAATCATTTGCTGACAGCTAGAGATTAGCAGTAAAGGGCATTTTCAACACTATCATGACATAGCCTCTGAATTTCTTCAACAACAATAATGTCACTTATAACAATGCAAATAAGTGTATAAGGGCCAGGGGCACAAGAACTGGAAACATGGATATATTTACTCTAGCCATATAACAGTTACAGGCATGGGATTTTATATTAAATTGCGTCATCCATTAAACTATTCTGCCATTGCTTCCTAGCTGTCCAATACATGATTTTTGCGTATATTTTAACTTGTAAAATCACAATTACATTTGTGATTTTAAGGTTTACTGTATTCAACGTCTTTCTTTTTTGCCCCCCCCCCTTCATATATAATATGGCTTTTTGATAGTATCAAGATTTTAATTAAAAAATGCTTATAAATAAAGCAGTGCTGTGCTTCTGGTTGATGCGTGTTGATGTGTTTTGTATGTTGCCAGGAAGATGAAATCATGCCCGCAAAGTTTGATGAGAATTCCCTTATCTGGGTGGCTGCAGACGAACCGGTCAAGGATGAGAGTTTCCTGAGTGCAAAAATCCTGGAACTTTGCTCCGATCTTCCTATTTTCTGGCTGCGACCCACATACCCAAAAGGTAAATAAAAAGTACAAGGAAAATAAACTATATTCTCAAGTAGGTGTTATGCAGCTTAAGACATGAGAATGGCGTATGAGTGGTAATTTGGTGCAGAAAATACAATATATTTAGCATTTATGGTAATATTTAGGATATTGTGGGTGTCAAAACCTAAGGAGGGAGGACTTGTAGTATTTACCCATTCTTTGTGTTATATTAAGTGATTGTGTTCTAGTTACAAGAGACTGTTTGACTTTTACTGTTGTTTTAGGCATGCTGAGATTTACTTAAACCAGTATTTTAATTTTCCATCCTGAATGCAGTAAGGGTAGCAATCCTGGCTGTTCTGAACACATAGTAAGAGGTCTTGTAGGTTTATTATGTCAGGAATGGGTATAATTTATAGTGGTGCACACATGAAAGAAATACGCAGTGCAACAAAACCTTTATAGTGACACTGGGTGCTTTTGGGGTAGCCAGGGTTCTGCTAATATGTGGCTCACAGAGGGTTAATGTGTGCAGGTGACAGAATTTATCGCATTATTGCGATGAGGTGGCTGCAGGTTAATGCAACTGGGTCTTAGTGCTTCACCAGGGGTTAGAGCCAATGGACGGGCTGTCAGCCAGAGAGTGATTTACCGCGCTGGAACTGATGCCAAAACTACGCATGGCCAAAGTCAGTAGCTTTATTACTTGGTGTGAATTCTAGCAAGGACACACATACATTAGGGCATATTTGGGAATTATAGTAAGAACGGAATTATATGTATTATTTATAATACATTAGAAGTGTTACCCCACCACCACCACCACTGCACAAGATTATTATTTAGGAAATGTGTTTTGATGGCTTCAATGAACAGCCCTAGCAAAGACGCTCACTACACATCGAAGGTGCGTTGGTACACTGCAGCTATTTTAAATATGTCGTCCTTTCATCTCATTTTATCATCTCCAGAAAATCAAAGAGGTAAAAGGGCAGTTGGAAGAAAAGTCAGACAAGCACAAAACAACCTCAACTTGGACCAGTTTGAGGCTGCAGCCGAAGAAAGAAACACAAGACGTCAAGGGAACAGGCGAGCTCAACCAGCAGCCAATCAGACCCAGCCAGCTCCTGAACAGGAAGTGCCATTCAACCCCGAGAACCCATACCATGTAAGCCAGCTCGTTCCGCCGCTACAGAAACTGTTACTTGTTTGTTAAATGTCAGATTCTGCATTAAGAGACAGCCACACACATGAACATTTGGCCATACTTTATCTAGCTATATAATTCTCTCTCTCTCTCTCTCTCTCTATATATATATATAGTTATTCCATATAGATATATATATATATATATATGTAGTTAACATATTCATGTGTATGTAACTGCCCATAAAACAAGTGAGTTTTTATTCAGTTACGGTGGCTGAATAAGCAGTGTCAGCCATTTACTTTTGGGGGAAAATCTCCCCTTTTCACACTTTACATGAAGCCCACGTAGGAGCTAATTTCCATAGCTGTTCTTTTCGTCAGATTGCTAGGCATTTTATGCTTTTTTCAAGTTGTACAGTGTTCTCAAAAACAGTAATTTAAATTGTGAGTTCTGTGATGCGTGCACACCACTTTTTTCCATTGCTTGTCTTAAGAAATACCTTAGTAAGGTAATAGCGCTACGGTGGCGCTCTGCGGATAAAATGTAATGCGACTCACTGCAAAAGGAATTTAGATACATTATTTCATTATTCTTTAGAAGAAAAATCAAACAGCCACTTGGCAAAAAACAATGTGAAACGGAGATATCTTTTTAGGGAATTAATACGGACGAGACGAGCGCAACACATTTTCTGCCTTCCGCTGTACATTTTTCTCAGGCACTGTAAAGGTTAAAGCAGACTCAAAGTTTTCTCGAGCCCACAAAGTGTCATAGTCATCAGTAATCCTTGAGATTGCTGTCACTTCTTCCAAGAAGGTATTGTTCTCATACCACCTACCTTACAATGTACTGACAGGTCCACGGAATAAATGAAGGCAGCAGCAGTACTTAAAGCTATTACACACTCTCTTTTAGCCAGCATGCGCGATTGCCTGTGGATCGGAGAGAGAACAGTAATCATCACCCATCTGCAAGGTCTTCATGCCAGCACTGAAGGGGTTATATATATATATAAAAAAAGCAAACTAGATGGTCCAATTGGTTTTTTTCTATCGTCGATACCTACATATCTAGTTTCAGTAATATAGTCTGCAGGTCTTTTAGAACAGGCAATGCCCAAAGTAATGTTTCATTAAACCTATGGTAAGTAAAGTAGGATTATAGCCAGTAAGCACAAGTTTAATAGCTTCTAACACAAACAGTGTACCACTATTCTGTCAAGACAGCATTATTATGGGGACCCATTCAGCAATCACCCTTCAATCACACTACAGTATGCCCCCTGCTAAACCTTTTGATTACATGAGAATGGCAAAGACTACACAGTTTAATGAATGGACACCATAAGTGTTTTGCTAAATGGTATGAAAGCAATATTGTACGGTTTTTGGAATCAAGTCAATTAAAATCTTCCTTTTTTTTTTCTTGCCATACCAGCTGGAAGGAGAAGGTGGTATGGTATTTGACCCCATGTTGGACCACCAGGGTATCTGCTGTATCGAATGCCGAAGAAGTTACACTCAGTGCCAGAGAATCTGTGAACCTCTGGGTGGCTACTACCCGTGGCCTTATAATTACCATGGCTGTCGCTCTGCATGTAGAGTCATCATGCCCTGCAGCTGGTGGGTCGCTCGCATCCTGGGGGTAGTGTAACATGGCACCCAACTTATGAATAAGATATATATATATATATATATATATATATAAACACCCTGAGAAGCCACCAGTGGCTGAAGATCAAAGAACACTCAAGAAATGAGAAAATATATGATTACCGCATCATCTGTTGTAAATAAAAATACCTAAATTAAAACACAGATTAATAGATTAAGTGAAATGTGTACTGTTTTAAAAGAAACAAAATCTGTTTTGAACGTGCAATATCCTTTAAATATTTCTACTTTTAGTAAATTAGTGATTAATGTAGAAACTTTACTTCACTGTGATATATTAAGAGATCCTTCTCATTCTTAAAGGTGACTTAAGTCTTTGTAGGTTTTCACATTTCTGTAGTTTGGGTTAAATAAATCTGAAATTGAGTTGTTCCCTGTCTTTATTGAAACCAACAACCTTTCAAATAAAAGGGACCAGTTGATACCAACGTTTTGCTTTCCATTAATTTTGCACACATCTCAAACAGACGATATTTACAGTGTGGAGGTTTAATATAATCAGGAGCAGGCCAGTGTAAGAATGTGGTTGTGTTAGAGTGCCTGTATGTTAGTATGTGAATGTGCATATATTAAGTAAGCTCTCAGGGGGCCGGTGGGCACTTGGCTTTCCCCGCCCCCCCTAAGGCCAGAAGGTACCAGGCGTCCCCTTCCACCTTCTGAGGCTAGAAGGTACAAGCCGTACCCCTCCACCTTCTGAGGCTAGAAGGTACCAGCCTTCCCCCTCGACCTTCTGAGGCTGGAAGGTACCAGCCGTCCCGCTCCACCTTCTGAGGCTAGAAGGTACCAGCCGTCCCCCTCGACCTTCTGAGGCTGGAAGGTACCAGCCGTCCCCCTCCACCTTCTGAGGCTAGAAGGTACCAGCCGTCCCCCTCCACCTTCTGAGACTAGAAGGTACCAGCCGTTCCCCTCCACCTTCTGAGGCTAAGCTCTGAGATATAATAGATCACGGCACTCAGCAGTAAGGGCAGAGGCTGCAGAGGTGAGCCCGGATCAGGCCGATGTCCAATATAAATGCATCTCCCAAGATAAATATATGGCTGGCTATCTGCCTACAGAAAGAGCATGCTCACACTGTTTGGTAGGCCTCATATTATACATTTGTATTATTTGAGCCTGACACTAGCTTAGCGCACCGACATTTTTTCTTTTCTCTGTTTACAGAAAGAGAAACACAGAAATTAAAAGAAGCTGTGAGGCAATGGTTTGAGTCGCTAACTCATCACAGCTATTAGGTGAATGAACACCACTGACACAGAAAGAGAGCCGGAGTAAAAACACTGAAAGACAAAGCACGAGGCACAGAAGAAGGAGATATATATATATATATATATATACATACATACATATACAGACTGGCAGTTTAGGGCTCACAGTAACTTTTTCACAAAAATGTCAAATTCTTTTGAACACAAATTATATATTATGCGATATTTCATCATGATAATACACGAGCCCCTCAAAGTGTTCTATCAAATATAAAAAGATCCCACTTCAAAAGTAGCAAATTCTGTTATAATGAAGAACAGAAATTAGCAACATAAACGCAAACAAGGCGTACTGTGATAAGACCACTGATTAAACAGTATTTTTCAGTATCAGAACTTTACAAAAATGTTTAAACTAATTTGCTGTTTTCTATTTTTGTTAATAGTTTACATTTTTGCATAATAAAATGTTTTGGACAGCTGCACATTAACCATTTAGTGATGGTTTAATACACATAAACCCTGATTTATACTGTGTACGGTAAACATTAGAAGGGCACGTTCTTAATCACCCCGTCGGACACTCTGATGATGCTCTGTGTAGGAAAGGACTTCATTGCATTGCCATAAAGAATGAGTTGAGTGTGGCGATTGTATAGGAAAAGGGGGGCTGGGCAAGTAAAGGACATCCAACAAAGAAGGCCATTTATCTATATATATATATATATTTTAATGTCATCATGAAAAAGAGAGCACATTTTCTAAACCTAGCCAAGAACTTTGTGGATCCTACACTGTTGGACTATCACACCACATAACAGAATGAAATCCATGTTCTGATGGAGATCAGAAGTTCAGAGATGGTAGTTTTGTGGTTCACGCAGTGGGTAGGAGGGGGTGTCCATGGAGCAGTAGGGGAAAGTAGATCATGTCTTTTACCTGATCAGGTCCTGCCATTTGTTGACACTTCAGATATACTTGAAATCATCACTCCTCCTACACCCACTAGCTCGGATGAACCGGACTTTGAAGAAGAGGATACGGACAACATGATTTCTCTTCCTACAAGTGCTCCTCAATTACTCTCCGAGATTACACAACAAAATGACAACTCTCCTGCCATCGTACATCCACTTCATGGCCAGAAACTGGAGGCACTTCTAAGACGTTTATATAACAGACATCAGCAACACTTCCACCTGACTATAGTTCTTACTACTGTTATATGTGGAGTGCTGCTTGCCGCCATTGCTGTCTTTTTTATTTATCTATTCAGAAGAAAGACAGGAGATTCTGAACGTGACGTGGAACAAAGTGGGACCGGCGCAGAAAGACCACCATCCAGCAATTCTTCGCCTCAACGTAGATCCCGGGGCGCGACGATTGCAATAACGCGTGCGGAATTACGCGGAGACCAAAATGCGACCGTTACGACAGATTCTGACCATGCCACCTCCTCTACACCTAATATTCATACGGTGAACATACGCTTATCTCTCCGGGACTGATACTGCTATCCGGGTCCAGGCAAACGTATGAGTGGATGTGCAGCTACATGGGGGGGGCTAGCCTGGTGGGCTTCTTGACTTTGCTTGCCGTCAAACTAAAACGCATCAGCTCTCCCTGAGCATGGTAAATAATTTTACATGTTAATATGCCAGATAATCTGTGTTAATACATGTTAATATGTGCCTACACAATAAATATATATTTGTTTCCCAATTTTACTGGTGGGTTTTTTTTATTACTAATTATGTTTTATGTATTTCTATGATCTTTCTCGTGAACAAAATGGATTTATAATTTGTGCAAGCTCATCAAATATGGAAAACGGGAATCATCATGATATAGTAAAAAGAACAAAATATTTTGGTAATTTGGTTATGAAAACCCTGGGACTGAAGAGTTTAAGGTTGCTCACTAGTCTTTTGGTAAATCCTATAGAGGTTAGTAGTTTTCCAGTTTAACAATCAGATGTAGTTTAATGCTTAGGATTTGTTCAGTGTCTCTCGCGAATGCATGGAAGGATTCTGCGGAATAAATAATAATAAAAAAGCAAAATATACCAAAATAACCAAAACAGTAAAAAAAAAAATTATATATATATATATTCCCTGCTAGTATAGTGTGTATTAGTAACTAGAAAAATAGAGCACATCTGTGTGATGGGTTGGCACATAAGGTAAGGTTTTGAATGTGCAATATCCTTTAAATATTTCTACTTTTAGTAAATTAGTGATTAATGTAGAAACTTTACTTCACTGTGATATATTAAGAGATCCTTCTCATTCTTAAAGGTGACTTAAGTCTTTGTGGTTTTTCACATTTCTGTAGTTTGGGTTAAATAAATCTGAAATTGAGTTGTTCCCTGTCTTTATTGAAACCAACAACCTTTCAAATAAAAGGGACCAGTTGATACCAACATTTTGCTTTCCATTAATTTTGCACACATCTCAAACAGACGATATTTACAGTGTGGAGGTTTAATATAATCAGGAGCAGGCCAGTCCAAAATTTTTTAAAGAGGGCCAGTCCCACTTGGACAGATCCGCTCTCAAAGGTGAGTGCACAATGGGGTCACGGAATGTGTACTGTGCAAAGTAGCTATAATAAATGACCCAGGCGAGGTAGGGATGTGAGCTTTGATGCTGTGATGATGTTTTAGTGTGAATATGTGTAAGTGTATTAGACTGGGTTAGTCTTAGTGTGTAAGTGTAAGAATGTGGTTGTGTTAGAGCGCCTGTATGTTAGTGTGTGAATGTGCATATATTAAGTCAGCTCTCAGGGGGCCGGTGGGCACTTGGCTTTCCCCGCCCCCCCCAAGGCCAGAAGGTACCAGGCGTCCCCTTCCACCTTCTGAGGCTAGAAGGTACAAGCCGTACCCCTCCACCTTCTGAGGCTAGAAGGTACCAGCCTTCCCCCTCTACCTTCTGAGGCTGGAAGGTACCAGCCGTCCCGCTCCACCTTCTGAGGCTAGAAGGTACCAGCCGTCCCCCTCGACCTTCTGAGGCTGGAAGGTACCAGCCGTCCCCCTCCACCTTCTGAGGCTAGAAGGTACCAGCCGTCCCCCTCCACCTTCTGAGGCTAGAAGGTACCAGCCGTCCCCCTCCACCTTCTGAGACTAGAAGGTACCAGCCGTTCCCCTCCACCTTCTGAGGCTAAGCTCTGAGATATAATAGATCACGGCACTCAGCAGTAAGGGCAGAGGCTGCAGAGGTGAGCCCGGATCAGGCCGATGTCCAATATAAATGCATCTCCCAAGATAAATATATGGCTGGCTACCTGCCTACAGAAAGAGCATGCTCACACTGTTTGGTAGGCCTCATATTATACATTTGTATTATTTGAGCCTGACACTAGCTTAGCGCACCGACATTTTTTCTTTTCTCTGTTTACAGAAAGAGAAACACAGAAATTAAAAGAAGCTGTGAGGCAATGGTTTGAGTCGCTAACTCATCACAGCTATTAGGTGAATGAACACCACTGACACAGAAAGAGAGCCGGAGTAAAAACACTGAAAGACAAAGCACGAGGCACAGAAGAAGGAGATATATATATATATATATATACATACATACATATACAGACTGGCAGTTTAGGGCTCACAGTCACTTTTTCACAAAAATGTCAAATTCTTTTGAACACAAATTATATATTATGCGATATTTCATCATGATAATACACGAGCCCCTCAAAACCACAAGTGTTCTATCAAATATAAAAAGATCCCACTTCAAAAGTAGCAAATTCTGTTATAATGAAGAACAGAAATTAGCAACATAAACGCAAACAAGGCGTACTGTGATAAGACCACTGATTAAACAGTATTTTTCAGTATCAGAACTTTACAAAAATGTTTAAACTAATTTGCTGTTTTCTATTTTTGTTAATAGTTTACATTTTTGCATAATAAAATGTTTTGGACGGCTGCACATTAACCATTTAGTGATGGTTTAATACACATAAACCCTGATTTATACTGTGTACGGTAAACATTAGAAGGGCACGTTCTTAATCACCCCGTCGGACACTCTGATGATGCTCTGTGTAGGAAAGAATTTCATTGCATTGCCATAAAGAATGAGTTCAGTGTGGCTAATGTATAGGAAAAGGGGGGCTGGGCAAGTAAAGGACATCCAACAAAGAAGGCCATTTATCTATATCTATATCTATATCTATATATATATATATATATATATATATATATATATTTAAATGTCATCATGAAAAAGAGAGCACATTTTCTAAACCTAGGCCAGAACTTTGTGGATCCTACACTGTTGGACTATCACACCACATAACAGAATGAAATCCATGTTCTGATGAAGATCAGAAGTTCAGAGATGGTAGTTTTGTGGTTCACGCAGTGGGTAGGAGGGGGTGTCCATGGAGCAGTAGGGGAAAGTAGATCATGTCTTTTACCTGATCAGGTCCTGCCATTTGTTGACACTTCAGATATACTTCATAAGGACAGTACATGCTGACAGACGATCTATAGCTAGACAAGAACAAATCTTATCCCTGCTTATCCCTGTCAAAGTGCTTGTTGTCCACTAAATAAAATTAAAAGAAACACTCCAGACCCAACAATGTACAGTATATTTGTGTTTTATTTTAAGTAAAAGTATGATCACATCAGGTTTTGGGGACTGCATTTCCAATATCCCTCAGCCAGAATGCCAATGACTGTCACTGCAGAGGTAAAAATAGTGCTTCATATTTGTGCAAATATGCATTTTATGGCTTTTTCTTTTACATAACTATGGTAGTTGCCCTTGAGATTTGTGGTGCTTACAGCAAAAATGATTCAGGGTGGACATTGTGAGGTCATAATGCAGCATAATGCAGGTCATAATTACCCGTGCAAGCAAGGTGACAGATCACATTGAGGTTTTACCTTTTCACTCATCTTGTGTGTCTTCAGACAGTGACAGATAATTACAGATTCAGATGCTACAAAATCTGAAAATGAGTTGGATTATGTTTCGAGCTCTTCTCCCGGTTCTGCTGGCGAGTTTGCTGATCACAGAGTCAGTCTGTGAAACAGTTTTTGTGCAGCTTACGGAACATATACGTCCCGGACAAGTCTTGCTGGACCTGAAAGCAGTTAACCTTGACAAAGCCATGAAAGGAGAAACTGTGTATGGTTTCACTCCTTCGGTGTCTCATGAGGTTCGGAAGCTGTTTAAAGTTGACCGAAAATCGGGTCTCATCATTCTAGACGGTCCAGTTGGCTTTCAGTACGAAAAAACTTATAAATTTGATGTAGAAGCTCAGGACCTGGATGCCAATACAGCTATTTATAAAGTCCTTGTGCACATCACTAGTGCGAATGGCAAAGGCCTGGCGGAAATCATCACTCCTCCTACACCCACTAGCTCGGATGAACCGGACTTTGAAGAAGAGGATATGGACAACATGATTTCTCTTCCTACAAGTGCTCCTCAATTACTCTCCGAGATTACACAACAAAATGACAACTCTCCTGCCATCGTACATCCACTTCATGGCCAGAAACTGGAGGCACTTCTAAGACGTTTATATAACAGACATCAGCAACACTTCCACCTGACTATAGTTCTTACTACTGTTATATGTGGAGTGCTGCTTGCCGCCATTGCTGTCTTTTTTATTTATCTATTCAGAAGAAAGACAGGAGATTCTGAACGTGACGTGGAACAAAGTGGGACTGGCGCAGAAAGACCACCATCCAGCAATTCTTCGCCTCAACGTAGATCCCGGGGCGCGACGATTGCAATAACGCGTGCGGAATTACGCGGAGACCAAAATGCGACCGTTACGACAGATTCTGACCATGCCACCTCCTCTACACCTAATATTCATACGGTGAACATACGCTTATCTCTCCGGGACTGATACTGCTATCCGGGTCCAGGCAAACGTATGAGTGGATGTGCAGCTACATGGGGGGGGCTAGCCTGGTGGGCTTCTTGACTTTGCTTGCCGTCAAACTAAAACGCATCAGCTCTCCCTGAGCATGGTAAATAATTTTACATGTTAATATGCCAGATAATCTGTGTTAATACATGTTAATATGTGCCTACACAATAAATATATATTTGTTTCCCAATTTTACTGGTGGGTTTTTTTTATTACTAATTATGTTTTATGTATTTCTATGATCTTTCTCGTGAACAAAATGGATGTATAATTTGTGCAAGCTCATCAAATATGGAAAACGGGAATCATCATGATATAGTAAAAAGAACAAAATATTTTGGTAATTTGGTTATGAAAACCCTGGGACTGAAGAGTTTAAGGTTGCTCACTAGTCTTTTGGTAAATCCTATAGAGGTTAGTAGTTTTCCAGTTTAACAATCAGATGTAGTTTAATGCTTAGGATTTGTTCAGTGTCTCTCGCGAATGCATGGAAGGATTCTGCGGAATAAATAATAATAAAAAAGCAAAATATACCAAAATAACCAAAACAGTAAAAAAAAAAAATTATATATATATATATTCCCTGCTAGGATAGTGTGTATTAGTAACTAGAAAAATAGAGCACATCTGTGTGATGGGTTGGCACATAAGGTAAGGTTTTGAATGTGCAATATCCTTTAAATATTTCTACTTTTAGTAAATTAGTGATTAATGTAGAAACTTTACTTCACTGTGATATATTAAGAGATCCTTCTCATTCTTAAAGGTGACTTAAGTCTTTGTGGTTTTTCACATTTCTGTAGTTTGGGTTAAATAAATCTGAAATTGAGTTGTTCCCTGTCTTTATTGAAACCAACAACCTTTCAAATAAAAGGGACCAGTTGATACCAACATTTTGCTTTCCATTAATTTTGCACACATCTCAAACAGACGATATTTACAGTGTGGAGGTTTAATATAATCAGGAGCAGGCCAGTCCAAAATTTTTTAAAGAGGGCCAGTCCCACTTGGACAGATCCGCTCTCAAAGGTGAGTGCACAATGGGGTCACGGAATGTGTACTGTGCAAAGTAGCTATAATAAATGACCCAGGCGAGGTAGGGATGTGAGCTTTGATGCTGTGATGATGTTTTAGTGTGAATATGTGTAAGTGTATTAGACTGGGTTAGTCTTAGTGTGTAAGTGTAAGAATGTGGTTGTGTTAGAGCGCCTGTATGTTAGTGTGTGAATGTGCATATATTAAGTCAGCTCTCAGGGGGCCGGTGGGCACTTGGCTTTCCCCGCCCCCCCCCCCAGGCGTCCCCTTCCACCTTCTGAGGCTAGAAGGTACAAGCCGTACCCCTCCACCTTCTGAGGCTAGAAGGTACCAGCCTTCCCCCTCTACCTTCTGAGGCTGGAAGGTACCAGCCGTCCCGCTCCACCTTCTGAGGCTAGAAGGTACCAGCCGTCCCCCTCGACCTTCTGAGGCTGGAAGGTACCAGCCGTCCCCCTCCACCTTCTGAGGCTAGAAGGTACCAGCCGTCCCCCTCCACCTTCTGAGGCTAGAAGGTACCAGCCGTCCCCCTCCACCTTCTGAGACTAGAAGGTACCAGCCGTTCCCCTCCACCTTCTGAGGCTAAGCTCTGAGATATAATAGATCACGGCACTCAGCAGTAAGGGCAGAGGCTGCAGAGGTGAGCCCGGATCAGGCCGATGTCCAATATAAATGCATCTCCCAAGATAAATATATGGCTGGCTATCTGCCTACAGAAAGAGCATGCTCACACTGTTTGGTAGGCCTCATATTATACATTTGTATTATTTGAGCCTGACACTAGCTTAGCGCACCGACATTTTTTCTTTTCTCTGTTTACAGAAAGAGAAACACAGAAATTAAAAGAAGCTGTGAGGCAATGGTTTGAGTCGCTAACTCATCACAGCTATTAGGTGAATGAACACCACTGACACAGAAAGAGAGCCGGAGTAAAAACACTGAAAGACAAAGCACGAGGCACAGAAGAAGGAGATATATATATATATATATATATATATACATACATACATATACAGACTGGCAGTTTGGCGCTCACAGTCACTTTTTCACAAAAATGTCAAATTCTTTTGAACACAAATTATATATTATGCGATATTTCATCATGATAATACACGAGCCCCTCAAAACCACAAGTGTTCTATCAAATATAAAAAGATCCCACTTCAAAAGTAGCAAATTCTGTTATAATGAAGAACAGAAATTAGCAACATAAACGCAAACAAGGCGTACTGTGATAAGACCACTGATTAAACAGTATTTTTCAGTATCAGAACTTTACAAAAATGTTTAAACTAATTTGCTGTTTTCTATTTTTGTTAATAGTTTACATTTTTGCATAATAAAATGTTTTGGACAGCTGCACATTAACCATTTAGTGATGGTTTAATACACATAAACCCTGATTTATACTGTGTACGGTAAACATTAGAAGGGCACGTTCTTAATCACCCCGTCGGACACTCTGATGATGCTCTGTGTAGGAAAGGACTTCATTGCATTGCCATAAAGAATGAGTTCAGTGTGGCTAATGTATAGGAAAAGGGGGGCTGGGCAAGTAAAGGACATCCAACAAAGAAGGCCATTTATCTATATCTATATCTATATATATATATATATATATATATATATATATATATTTAAATGTCATCATGAAAAAGAGAGCACATTTTCTAAACCTAGGCCAGAACTTTGTGGATCCTACACTGTTGGACTATCACACCACATAACAGAATGAAATCCATGTTCTGATGGAGATCAGAAGTTCAGAGATGGTAGTTTTGTGGTTCACGCAGTGGGTAGGAGGGGGTGTCCATGGAGCAGTAGGGGAAAGTAGATCATGTCTTTTACCTGATCAGGTCCTGCCATTTGTTGACACTTCAGATATACTTCATAAGGACAGTACATGCTGACAGACGATCTATAGCTAGACAAGAACAAATCTTATCCCTGCTTATCCCTGTCAAAGTGCTTGTTGTCCACTAAATAAAATTAAAAGAAACACTCCAGACCCAACAATGTACAGTATATTTGTGTTTTATTTTAAGTAAAAGTATGATCACATCAGGTTTTGGGGACTGCATTTCCAATATCCCTCAGCCAGAATGCCAATGACTGTCACTGCAGAGGTAAAAATAGTGCTTCATATTTGTGCAAATATGCATTTTATGGCTTTTTCTTTTACATAACTATGGTAGTTGCCCTTGAGATTTGTGGTGCTTACAGCAAAAATGATTCAGGGTGGACATTGTGAGGTCATAATGCAGCATAATGCAGGTCATAATTACCCGTGCAAGCAAGGTGACAGATCACATTGAGGTTTTACCTTTTCACTCATCTTGTGTGTCTTCAGACAGTGACAGATAATTACAGATTCAGATGCTACAAAATCTGAAAATGAGTTGGATTATGTTTCGAGCTCTTCTCCCGGTTCTGCTGGCGAGTTTGCTGATCACAGAGTCAGTCTGTGAAACAGTTTTTGTGCAGCTTACGGAACATATACGTCCCGGACAAGTCTTGCTGGACCTGAAAGCAGTTAACCTTGACAAAGCCATGAAAGGAGAAACTGTGTATGGTTTCACTCCTTCGGTGTCTCATGAGGTTCGGAAGCTGTTTAAAGTTGACCGAAAATCGGGTCTCATCATTCTAGACGGTCCAGTTGGCTTTCAGTACGAAAAAACTTATAAATTTGATGTAGAAGCTCAGGACCTGGATGCCAATACAGCTATTTATAAAGTCCTTGTGCACATCACTAGTGCGAATGGCAAAGGCCTGGCGGAAATCATCACTCCTCCTACACCCACTAGCTCGGATGAACCGGACTTTGAAGAAGAGGATACGGACAACATGATTTCTCTTCCTACAAGTGCTCCTCAATTACTCTCCGAGATTACACAACAAAATGACAACTCTCCTGCCATCGTACATCCACTTCATGGCCAGAAACTGGAGGCACTTCTAAGACGTTTATATAACAGACATCAGCAACACTTCCACCTGACTATAGTTCTTACTACTGTTATATGTGGAGTGCTGCTTGCCGCCATTGCTGTCTTTTTTATTTATCTATTCAGAAGAAAGACAGGAGATTCTGAACGTGACGTGGAACAAAGTGGGACCGGCGCAGAAAGACCACCATCCAGCAATTCTTCGCCTCAACGTAGATCCCGGGGCGCGACGATTGCAATAACGCGTGCGGAATTACGCGGAGACCAAAATGCGACCGTTACGACAGATTCTGACCATGCCACCTCCTCTACACCTAATATTCATACGGTGAACATACGCTTATCTCTCCGGGACTGATACTGCTATCCGGGTCCAGGCAAACGTATGAGTGGATGTGCAGCTACATGGGGGGGGCTAGCCTGGTGGGCTTCTTGACTTTGCTTGCCGTCAAACTAAAACGCATCAGCTCTCCCTGAGCATGGTAAATAATTTTACATGTTAATATGCCAGATAATCTGTGTTAATACATGTTAATATGTGCCTACACAATAAATATATATTTGTTTCCCAATTTTACTGGTGGGTTTTTTTTATTACTAATTATGTTTTATGTATTTCTATGATCTTTCTCGTGAACAAAATGGATGTATAATTTGTGCAAGCTCATCAAATATGGAAAACGGGAATCATCATGATATAGTAAAAAGAACAAAATATTTTGGTAATTTGGTTATGAAAACCCTGGGACTGAAGAGTTTAAGGTTGCTCACTAGTCTTTTGGTAAATCCTATAGAGGTTAGTAGTTTTCCAGTTTAACAATCAGATGTAGTTTAATGCTTAGGATTTGTTCAGTGTCTCTCGCGAATGCATGGAAGGATTCTGCGGAATAAATAATAATAAAAAAGCAAAATATACCAAAATAACCAAAACAGTAAAAAAAAAAATTATATATATATATATTCCCTGCTAGGATAGTGTGTATTAGTAACTAGAAAAATAGAGCACATCTGTGTGATGGGTTGGCACATAAGGTAAGGTTTTGAATGTGCAATATCCTTTAAATATTTCTACTTTTAGTAAATTAGTGATTAATGTAGAAACTTTGCTTCACTGTGATATATTAAGAGATCCTTCTCATTCTTAAAGGTGACTTAAGTCTTTGTGGTTTTTCACATTTCTGTAGTTTGGGTTAAATAAATCTGAAATTGAGTTGTTCCCTGTCTTTATTGAAACCAACAACCTTTCAAATAAAAGGGACCAGTTGATACCAACATTTTGCTTTCCATTAATTTTGCACACATCTCAAACAGACGATATTTACAGTGTGGAGGTTTAATATAATCAGGAGCAGGCCAGTCCAAAATTTTTTAAAGAGGGCCAGTCCCACTTGGACAGATCCGCTCTCAAAGGTGAGTGCACAATGGGGTCACGGAATGTGTACTGTGCAAAGTAGCTATAATAAATGACCCAGGCGAGGTAGGGATGTGAGCTTTGATGCTGTGATGATGTTTTAGTGTGAATATGTGTAAGTGTATTAGACTGGGTTAGTCTTAGTGTGTAAGTGTAAGAATGTGGTTGTGTTAGAGCGCCTGTATGTTAGTGTGTGAATGTGCATATATTAAGTCAGCTCTCAGGGGGCCGGTGGGCACTTGGCTTTCCCCGCCCCCCCCCCCAGGCGTCCCCTTCCACCTTCTGAGGCTAGAAGGTACAAGCCGTACCCCTCCACCTTCTGAGGCTAGAAGGTACCAGCCTTCCCCCTCTACCTTCTGAGGCTGGAAGGTACCAGCCGTCCCGCTCCACCTTCTGAGGCTAGAAGGTACCAGCCGTCCCCCTCGACCTTCTGAGGCTGGAAGGTACCAGCCGTCCCC
Source organism: Spea bombifrons (assembly GCF_027358695.1). Taxonomy (NCBI): domain Eukaryota; kingdom Metazoa; phylum Chordata; class Amphibia; order Anura; family Pelobatidae; genus Spea; species Spea bombifrons. The sequence continues at coordinate 107,215,828 of NC_071088.1, forward strand.
CTCCACCTTCTGAGGCTAGAAGGTACCAGCCGTCCCCCTCCACCTTCTGAGGCTAGAAGGTACCAGCCGTCCCCCTCCACCTTCTGAGACTAGAAGGTACCAGCCGTTCCCCTCCACCTTCTGAGGCTAAGCTCTGAGATATAATAGATCACGGCACTCAGCGGTAAGGGCAGAGGCTGCAGAGGTGAGCCCGGATCAGGCCGATGTCCAATATAAATGCATCTCCCAAGATAAATATATGGCTGGCTATCTGCCTACAGAAAGAGCATGCTCACACTGTTTGGTAGGCCTCATATTATACATTTGTATTATTTGAGCCTGACACTAGCTTAGCGCACCGACATTTTTTCTTTTCTCTGTTCACAGAAAGAGAAACACAGAAATTAAAAGAAGCTGTGAGGCAATGGTTTGAGTCGCTAACTCATCACAGCTATTAGGTGAATGAACACCACTGACACAGAAAGAGAGCCGGAGTAAAAACACTGAAAGACAAAGCACGAGGCACAGAAGAAGGAGATATATATATATATATATATATATATACATACATACATATACAGACTGGCAGTTTAGGGCTCACAGTCACTTTTTCACAAAAATGTCAAATTCTTTTGAACACAAATTATATATTATGCGATATTTCATCATGATAATACACGAGCCCCTCAAAACCACAAGTGTTCTATCAAATATAAAAAGATCCCACTTCAAAAGTAGCAAATTCTGTTATAATGAAGAACAGAAATTAGCAACATAAACGCAAACAAGGCGTACTGTGATAAGACCACTGATTAAACAGTATTTTTCAGTATCAGAACTTTACAAAAATGTTTAAACTAATTTGCTGTTTTCTATTTTTGTTAATAGTTTACATTTTTGCATAATAAAATGTTTTGGACGGCTGCACATTAACCATTTAGTGATGGTTTAATACACATAAACCCTGATTTATACTGTGTACGGTAAACATTAGAAGGGCACGTTCTTAATCACCCCGTCGGACACTCTGATGATGCTCTGTGTAGGAAAGGACTTCATTGCATTGCCATAAAGAATGAGTTCAGTGTGGCTAATGTATAGGAAAAGGGGGGCTGGGCAAGTAAAGGACATCCAACAAAGAAGGCCATTTATCTATATCTATATCTATATCTATATCTATATATATATATATATATATATATTTAAATGTCATCATGAAAAAGAGAGCACATTTTCTAAACCTAGGCCAGAACTTTGTGGATCCTACACTGTTGGACTATCACACCACATAACAGAATGAAATCCATGTTCTGATGGAGATCAGAAGTTCAGAGATGGTAGTTTTGTGGTTCACGCAGTGGGTAGGAGGGGGTGTCCATGGAGCAGTAGGGGAAAGTAGATCATGTCTTTTACCTGATCAGGTCCTGCCATTTGTTGACACTTCAGATATACTTCATAAGGACAGTACATGCTGACAGACGATCTATAGCTAGACAAGAACAAATCTTATCCCTGCTTATCCCTGTCAAAGTGCTTGTTGTCCACTAAATAAAATTAAAAGAAACACTCCAGACCCAACAATGTACAGTATATTTGTGTTTTATTTTAAGTAAAAGTATGATCACATCAGGTTTTGGGGACTGCATTTCCAATATCCCTCAGCCAGAATGCCAATGACTGTCACTGCAGAGGTAAAAATAGTGCTTCATATTTGTGCAAATATGCATTTTATGGCTTTTTCTTTTACATAACTATGGTAGTTGCCCTTGAGATTTGTGGTGCTTACAGCAAAAATGATTCAGGGTGGACATTGTGAGGTCATAATGCAGCATAATGCAGGTCATAATTACCCGTGCAAGCAAGGTGACAGATCACATTGAGGTTTTACCTTTTCACTCATCTTGTGTGTCTTCAGACAGTGACAGATAATTACAGATTCAGATGCTACAAAATCTGAAAATGAGTTGGATTATGTTTCGAGCTCTTCTCCCGGTTCTGCTGGCGAGTTTGCTGATCACAGAGTCAGTCTGTGAAACAGTTTTTGTGCAGCTTACGGAACATATACGTCCCGGACAAGTCTTGCTGGACCTGAAAGCAGTTAACCTTGACAAAGCCATGAAAGGAGAAACTGTGTATGGTTTCACTCCTTCGGTGTCTCATGAGGTTCGGAAGCTGTTTAAAGTTGACCGAAAATCGGGTCTCATCATTCTAGACGGTCCAGTTGGCTTTCAGTACGAAAAAACTTATAAATTTGATGTAGAAGCTCAGGACCTGGATGCCAATACAGCTATTTATAAAGTCCTTGTGCACATCACTAGTGCGAATGGCAAAGGCCTGGCGGAAATCATCACTCCTCCTACACCCACTAGCTCGGATGAACCGGACTTTGAAGAAGAGGATATGGACAACATGATTTCTCTTCCTACAAGTGCTCCTCAATTACTCTCCGAGATTACACAACAAAATGACAACTCTCCTGCCATCGTACATCCACTTCATGGCCAGAAACTGGAGGCACTTCTAAGACGTTTATATAACAGACATCAGCAACACTTCCACCTGACTATAGTTCTTACTACTGTTATATGTGGAGTGCTGCTTGCCGCCATTGCTGTCTTTTTTATTTATCTATTCAGAAGAAAGACAGGAGATTCTGAACGTGACGTGGAACAAAGTGGGACCGGCGCAGAAAGACCACCATCCAGCAATTCTTCGCCTCAACGTAGATCCCGGGGCGCGACGATTGCAATAACGCGTGCGGAATTACGCGGAGACCAAAATGCGACCGTTACGACAGATTCTGACCATGCCACCTCCTCTACACCTAATATTCATACGGTGAACATACGCTTATCTCTCCGGGACTGATACTGCTATCCGGGTCCAGGCAAACGTATGAGTGGATGTGCAGCTACATGGGGGGGGCTAGCCTGGTGGGCTTCTTGACTTTGCTTGCCGTCAAACTAAAACGCATCAGCTCTCCCTGAGCATGGTAAAAAATTTTACATGTTAATATGCCAGATAATCTGTGTTAATACATGTTAATATGTGCCTACACAATAAATATATATTTGTTTCCCAATTTTACTGGTGGTTTTTTTTTTATTACTAATTATGTTTTATGTATTTCTATGATCTTTCTCGTGAACAAAATGGATGTATAATTTGTGCAAGCTCATCAAATATGGAAAACGGGAATCATCATGATATAGTAAAAAGAACAAAATATTTTGGTAATTTGGTTATGAAAACCCTGGGACTGAAGAGTTTAAGGTTGCTCACTAGTCTTTTGGTAAATCCTATAGAGGTTAGTAGTTTTCCAGTTTAACAATCAGATGTAGTTTAATGCTTAGGATTTGTTCAGTGTCTCTCGCGAATGCATGGAAGGATTCTGCGGAATAAATAATAATAAAAAAGCAAAATATACCAAAATAACCAAACAGTAAAAAAAAAAATTATATATACCGTATTGGCTCGAATATAGGCCGCACTTTTTTCCCCCACTTTAAGTTTTTAAAGTGGGGGTGCGGCCTATATTCGGGCTCTAGCGCCCGACGCCCGGGACATGCAGTCCCGGGCGCCGGGCAGGCAGCGGGGTTAAGATACAGATCCCCCGCAGCGGTGCAGGGGACCTGCATCCTTCTCCCCGATACGCTCAGACAGCCTCCCCTGCCAGCACTTCCCACGGGGGGGGGGTGCCGGCACGGGAGGTTATCTAAGCGTTTTACCTCTGCCCACCCCCGACTTACCGGAGCAGACTCCCGGGTGTCTTGCGGGGCCGGCGGGAGACATTTACGCAATACGCGCATGCAACTTCCGGTACCGGAAGTTGCATACGCGTATTGCGTAGATGTCCCTCGCCGGCCCCGCAAGGCACCCGGGAGTCTGCTCCGGTAAGTCGAGGAGGGGGGGCAGAGGAGGACAGCGGCAGCGTATCTCGGGGAGGGAGGACAGCGGCAGCGTATCGCGGGGAGGGAGGACAGCGGCAGCGTATCGCGGGGAGGGAGGACAGCGGCAGCGTATCGCGGGGAGGGAGGACAGCGGCAGCGTATCGCGGGGAGGGAGGACAGCGGCAGCGTATCGCGGGGAGGGAGGACAGCGGCAGCGTATCGCGGGGAGGGAGGACAGTGGCAGCGTATCTCGGGGAGGGAGGACAGTGGCAGCATATCTCGGGGGGGGGCAGAGTGGCATGTTTTTTTTGGTGCTTTTTTAAAGAAAAAAAACTTTCTTTAAAAAAGCACCAAACTTTTAGGGGGCGGCCTATATCCGAGCCAATACGGTATATATTCCCTGCTAGGATAGTGTGTATTAGTAACTAGAAAAATAGAGCACATCTGTGTGATGGGCTGGCACATAAGGTAAGGAAGAAAATATATTCCAAGTATTTGATCCGGTATATACAGGGTTACATCTTTTTTGTCCCTTTGTGTTGAGAATGTTTCTTGAAGAACATCATCTTGCATACTAGAAACAGCTTTAGCTTATTAATTCCTTGCTTCATGCATCGTACACTTTGATGAAAAAGATGGAGATGGCAGAATTGAGTCTACAGATCACCCGTTCTTCATTACTCGGTGTCATTGAGTAATCGGCTCCTGGTAGAATATACTGGCATAGGAACCCTTTAAGTTAACCTGAATGCAGTTTAATCGCTCTATTGTGGCCATTTATGTCTGTTTTATCATGGGAGCAGCAAGTTATAGGATCCTCAGGCAACCACAGCCCCAATTTCTCTGCATATCTGCTTTCACATGAAGAGGCCTCCTCTGCTATTTCAGTTGATGAACATTACAATGATTTGGATTAATATAACGACTAGAGAAACAAATGCCAAATCCTCTTTATTAGTGTAGAAGAAATAAATGAAGAATTTGGACATTAAAGGTAAATAAAATTTAGTCCATAATAAGTAAAATGACTAGGGAGCATGGGACACAATAAGAGCAATACCTTATCAAAGGAACTGTTCCCGCTAACGGGGGGATTTTTACTCCGTTACGCTAGGTGTGCGCAGTTTAGTGGAAACAATGAAAATGATATATTTAAAAAATGGATCTTAAAAAGTATAAATACGGTGTCTAAAGAAAGCCTTTCCTGTGTCAAAATAGTATTTTAAAAATGATTATTCTTTGAATATATAGCAAAAATGGTCATTTTTAGTGTATTAGGATTTTTAATGTACATAGGGTTAGTGTATTAAGAATATCAAATATACTTTTATTATTTCCCAAAAACCCTACCACAAACTTAAGAATCCTTTGGGTTTCTAATCCAGTGACGGCATCTTGTGTCACATGACTACAGGCCACAGCTGAAAAATGACACATTTTGCCTTTTCCTAACACCCAATATGGAGGGCTCTGGTCTACTGACAAAATAAATAAATAAAGCACAAGGCCCTAAGCAGACTATGTATAAGGAGACACGGCATACTGTATCCAACAGTATACACAGCACCATACCTCTATGACTGGACACAGTCACACCTTTTCAGTTTCAATGTTACCGTTATATCCAGTACTCCAGAAAGAGAAAAACACTTTTTTTTTGGAATTGGTCCGATTTCTCATGTCCAGTCCATTGCTGCTTCATATGTATACGAGGGATGGCGTGAGTGCACACGGCTGGAGTATGAATAGGAAGCTGCACCATACGCTCGGTACAGACCGTGCACAATAACAAACAAGCCACACTTTATTGAAAAAACAAAAGTGTATTTTTATTATGCATAAAACAGCAATAAAGCAGGTCACTTTGATTTACAACAGACCAGCTTTATCACTCCTACATCAAATAAAACAGCCAATTGGAAGTGCATCATCAATCACCACACAAACTGTTGGCCTGCTCCTCCAGCACACTATACCGGATATGGCGGTCTGGCAATTCAGCACAAAGGCAACCCCGAACATGAGTGACTGACACACAGCGGTCTGGCCAAAGAAAGAAAGAACAGGAAAACACACAAAGGGTGCAGGGAGATGGAAACACAACAGCACTGTTCTGACACTCGTCTATGGAGACGCTTAGAACTTCTTCCATTCCATGTCGTCTGGAGGATTCACGTCTACTTTCCTTTTGCCCACATCTGTCCAGTTGGTGCTCAGAACCGTGCCTCCAGACTCCATCTACAAAGGGAAAGAAACGTTCAGAGACTTCAGCGTGACAGCTACCTTACACAGCACTCCACGTACACGCTCAGGGGAGGGAAAACTCATTCTCGTGCAAACGTAGGAAAATAGAAGCATTTCTTAAAGGTCAAGATGATTACTGACTCGTATTGCTTACAAACAACGGCTTCACTGAGAGGTGTAAAAAGCATTTGCTCCTGTGCTCCTTTTTGGTTACAGCGTGACACTGGTTTAACGCGCAAGCGCACGGGCCTGCATAAAGTACAATCACGGCATCGGATGCAAAGATACCAGGCTTCGTGTTCAGCACATTTCAGTGTGTTTAAATATCACGTAGCTCGGAATTTAAGGACATTTTAGGGGCCCCTTTGATTTCTTTGAAGCCGCTTCATGATCTGAAAGAGCCGGACGCCAGTTTCTTACAATCTAAAAGCACAACACTGACAATGCGCAGCCGGGAATGTCAAGCGATACCTGAGCCAATACGTTCAGGCTGCCAAACTTCAATAAGATGAGCCATTATTCACAAAGCTACGTGAATCTTCCTTCACACGGTGCCAGGCGTGCGTTTCTCAGATTCTAGCTGAAATATGCTGCGATAAAAGCTGGAAGCTCTGTTTTCATTATTAGCAGATGCAATGTCAAGACAAAGCGTTCAAAGTGATAATTATGAGAAAAAAACATTATTTTTGGCAAGTGGAAAAATATCCTTTAAATGACGATTAGAAAGGCGAAGAATATTTGAATATTTATATATTAATATTTAAAAAATCCCACTATTTACTGAGCATTTACAAAACCCCAACGATGTATTATAGCTAAACAACCTACCTAACATGTCTAATCCGCTGGAGAGAAACCAAACAAATAAAAACCCCACGTATTACGCCTAGGGACTGGCATATCGCTCAAATCGCAGTCTGCACGACCTGATAACGTTGGCCTGAAACTCCTGCCTTCCGGCTCAGACATTAATATATGCAGCTAATATGCTCTCCTTAATATGCTCCCAAGGAAGTCGCTGATCTCAATAGTGCCGCTCACTGCTAGACGCCATGTGAGTTTGATTGATAAACGCCAATTCCAGTATGGTTAAGCCACAGGAATAACAAGCAGCAATAACGCAAGGCGAGCACAAAGACCGGCGACACATAAAATCTACTTATTTATATGCAACACTACAGTTCAGCGGTAATTGGAAACACCCACCAATACATATATACATACATATATATATATCTATATATACATATATACATACACACATCTTATGTTATATACTAATTGTTATGTCCGGTCTACCCTTCGTACCGCGCTGCAGAATCTGATGGTGCTATATAAAACCATAAATAATAATGATCATTTTTGGAACACTGAGATACACTTGAACCCGATAAACATTTTGATGTAATAGAAAAGAGGGACATTGGGGGAAGAAAGAGGGATGGGGGATCGGAGACCAAAACAGGGACTGTTACTCTTGCAGAAGGAGACTTGGGAGGTATGCATAAACAGACACACTCTCCCACTGTGTTACCCTGAAACGCATCAGGCTGAATTAAACTGATCATTAAATTGCTCACAACCCCTGGCGCAGCATGGCTCATTTATAACATGGCCCTCTGAGCTGATATTGTTGGAATTTCTATCACTAAGCCCCGATTTATAACAAACCACTACATGGCAGGGACCATTTCCACTAAATGGCGTCCCAGGACCCAGTCTCAGCTACAAAACAAAAAGGTATGTTTGGGAAAGATGCCGACGTGCGCGACACACGTTTGATTTCCATTAAAAACAGCTTGGAAGATTTTACTGCACAGAAAGATTATGATAATTTTCTTTTCAGCAGAAGTCATTTTTTAGTCCAGATGCTGCCGAGATTGCAGTCATAGAGAGCGGGGAAAAAAGTATTAAAAGCGCAACATACAGTTTGCCTATTTTACAAGCAACACATTTTTGCTTTTTTGCTTTTTTGTTTTTTTAAACCCACTGTAAAAATGAAACCCAGAACAGTTGATAAAACAAACCTGTAACTTGCGATTAGAAACCATGATTTCCATCCAATATTGTCGCTGGTTTAGGTCCATTCCAAATAAGCAGCAGAATGTGTATACTGATACCGGGGTCTATATTTACTAAACAGTAGCTGTCAGTAACACCACAGGTTGATAAATGCGCTGGTTTATTAATCTCTCATGGAATTCACTATTCACAGGCCCAAACCTCCTGGGAAAGGAGTTGCTTTCGCGTCTCCATCAGACTGAAACAAGTAATGCTGCTATTTTGAAATCTCAGAAATGCACCCAACACAATGCAGTTCCCATCACAGATACCCTTTATTAAAAGAAAGGGGCTTCAAGCAGCAATGGTGGATGCCGTCCGCTGCCTGGCGGGTTCCACATCATACCCAAAGAGGTAAAGCCAAGGACCTCTGTGGAGCACGTTACCCATAAACAATATTATACCGTCAAATGAGCTTGATTGAATAAATTCACCTAATGGGGCCGCCAAAAAACAACCTGATTAAAAAATAATCCAAGAGGACTGTTTGCCAAACCTGAGAACATATCAGAGATCAACTCCTTGGGTTGGGCCAGTATTGGAGAAATCACCAATTCCACATGTGCTGTAAAATGTACGGCCCCGGCCCCCTCCAGGTAAGGGGGTATTGTCGGCAGTAATCGGCGGAAATCATACTTATTTACTTTTGACTTCAGATTTTTTTTTCCTTAACCATTTACTGCCCATTTCCATTGTGTTCATCCATCTTATCGTCCACACTGTGCTTCCCTTTGTTCAGTTCCTTTGTCACTGAATTTTGCAGGTATCGATAGAGAGAACATAATATTTTACTTACAAATGACTTGTTCATGGCACGTTTCACTTCATCGCTCCCATCCGAGTAAATCTGCTGGAACAGTTGGTTTAATGCTGCATCGCCCTCCAATTTCTCACTCTTCTCCTCCTCTTTGATCTCACCCACCAGCTTATCCCAGTTCTTTGTATAATGAGAGGATGAAGGATACTTGTGCGTGGATTCTGATAGGAAAATATTTTTATTACAATTTAAGAATATTGACTGATTTTCTTATCTGAAGAGCAAACCTTATAACCACAAACTCCTAGATGATACAGCAACACTGCTCATGTAAGTAACTGTCACAGATTTTACTTCGATGAATTATTCATATTTTTGGACAAATTTTTTATTAAGTCATTCTGTATTTTGGGGGATATTAACAACGGGCAGTATGAAGGTTTGCGCAGGCTTGGTTGCTTACATCATTCTGCATTGGACTGACGTATCACTGCTCCTTTAGACTAAACTTGGTCCTAGACATCTCCTTTATAAGGAAGGTTAAAATGTGTAGTTTTCAAATAAAAAGTATGTTGTTATAAATGTAGAAATCCAGGAACATCAATGCAAACCTTTCATAACTGTTCTCTTTATATAGCATAACAACATACTATGTGGTTGAGAAAGAACAATCACAGTTCCATGATTATTAACAAGTGTATTTTAGCTCCTTTTGATCCAAACTAAGGCAAAAGTTTAAAAGCTAACATGGATTCAAGCTGAAAACGTCTCAAAAATCCACATGTATGTATTTACTTCGTATTTCCATCCTTGCTCCTAAATTGCCTGCCATCATTTTTAGCTCCACCTTTGCAGGCAGTGAAATCTCCATCTTTACAGTCCTCATTGTAAAGAACCCTTTACTGAGCTGAAATTATGATGTCATCATTCCTCATCGTTCAAGGGATGGCAACCTTTTGAGGAACCGGCTGACATAACCTGGTAAAAAAAGCTCAATCTCATTGTGGTAACACTTGTACTCTGCACAAAGCAAAGAGCATAAAGTCCCAACCCCTGACGATTCTCCCAGATCGAGTGTTGAGATCAAAAGCTTACGGTGCTCTAAATCACACTTGCCAGTCAAAAGCCATTTATGGGAACATATGCTATAACTTTGTACAGTCCCACTTCTGTTACAAATACGTCAATCAAGTCCACAGTCTGTACTGTTTAGCAATCAAGACAAGTGATGTCAGATGGCTGTGAGGCTAATCAAGACTTGCTTAGTTTATTAGCCAAGCATTTTCAATCTGCAGATATTACTGTCCACAGAAGCACTGTGGTGTATAGTGGCCCTATGGGGAGCCGCGGGCGATGGATAACTCCAGAGTCTAGATAATTGGGAATGGTCTCATTTGGCTGAACTCTTTGCCTGTACAATTACCTAAAACAATTAAGGTATTCATACGGCCCAGAACTAAATTGTTATGCATCTAATTGGTGTTTTCAGGCTGGTTCCTACAGTAAATTTGCTTCCATTTGCTTGTTGATACTGTAATATATACATATATAAAACATAGTAATATTTAGAATTATTGGTTTAGAAATAGATGCAACAACAAATACTGGATATGCGTATGTAATTATGTATGTAAAATATATACCATTCCATACCCTTCCAAACAACTAGTGGTGACATCCCCAACATCACAAGTTGTTGGAAGGGTTTCTAGAAAAAAAGCCCCTACTCTCATCCAAAAATAAACTTGGCTATCTTCATTTTGCCAGAAGCTACTGGAACTTGAAGTGGGATCGGGTTCTATGGATCAAATGAAAACAAAATAGAGATTTTTGGCAACAAACACCAGAGGTAGCCATATGGAACATTAACTTGTGTCTTTAATGTTTGGGGCTGATTTTCTGCCAGAGGACCTGTACACCGTAGAAAACCTGGAGGGTGAACTGGGAATCAGTCTCAACCTCGTGATCTGAAGGATCTGGAGAGATTCTGTATGGGGGAATGTTCCCAGATCCCTTCCCATGTATTATCCAACCTTATCAGACATTATAGGAGAAGACTCAGAACTGGGAAAGGGAGGTGGCAGAAAGTACTGACTAAAAGGGTGCCAATGATTGTGCCACACATACATATATTTCACAATGTATTTTGCTAAACCTGTGTTGTGTTTGCAATTGTTTGATAACCATGAGAGCAGGGTGTTTTTAAGAAATGATCAAAGGGTTAAACACCAAGGGCAGTGTGTGTGTATATTATATACACACACACACACATATATATATATATATATATATATATATATATATATAGCACCCACAGGTCTTAAAACAAACACCCCCCCACACACACAAGTTTATTTGTAGCGCGTGTGCAGATCACTGAATGTTTCAGGTTTAATCAAGAACCAAAGAATAAAATCAGCGTGTGTGTTCAGGGTACTTCAGCAAGCAACTGTATTGAAAAACAAGAATACCTCCTGTGTTTGAGGAACGCACAGAGTATGGGGTTGTATCTCCAAGCTTACCTGGCTTAAAGTGTTTTAAATGACTCTCTTCCTGGCCCTCTAATTTCTCCCACCGTATTGCCTCCGTTTTCTTCATTTTTATCTCAATCTAGAGAAAGCACAGAAGATAAGGTAAATGAAATGTGAACATTTAGGACAAGAGGAAAGGAGAACGCACACTTTTACTTAGGCAGTAATAACACCGGTTTTATAGATTTATAGTGATAACAGTCAATAGCACAAACATCTCTAGACCAGGTTAGCTTTGTGTTTTCTAGAACATGATACACAAACCCTAAAGACCTTGTAGCAACAAGCAATATTTATTTCAGGCAAACATAAAAGCAAAGGATTATTTCCACAGAGTATACTAAAATAACGTGAACTGAGAAAACACGACCGTAACTATCTCATGTTTAACCTTGCATGGTTATAGAAAACCTCTAACTAGCATTCATTGGTTATGTTGCTATTCCCCAGCGGTCATTGGATTCATTTTCTTACTTTAACCCCTTCCGTACCGGTGACGTACCTGGTACTTCCTGGTTGGGTGTCACCCACAGACCGGGACGTACCAGGTACGTCAGCAGTGATCCGTAGCAGCCACTTTGAGGAGAATCACGAGCACAGAATAAAAAAATGTAAATAAACCCACTTCAAGGGAAGACGCAGTCCTGAAGGGGTTAAAACAAAAAAACTTAAAACTTTGCATACCCAGCAAATACCATTCAAAACCACCCAGCATAAATATTGGGGATTCTGTCACACTTTATGACCATATATCGCTTTGTCCGATATGGAGTCAAAGTACCCCATGTTTGGCGAGTCCTATCTAATTCTTCATGGTTATATTGCTTACCAAGGAGCTAAATTAGTGAGACTGCGCTGCATTTTAACCCCAAAAAGCCTCTCAAGCAATGAGGCACTTGTGAGCCAGGGGGGTTTGCTCAACCTACAAATGCGCACAGCACATTTCTTAATGTATATGTAATAGATTGTAAGCTCACAGGAGCAGGGCTCAGTTCTCTTCGTGTACCAGTATGTCTTAATGCAAACTCATTTTTTTCATTTATAGCATTCACCCTGTTGCTCTAGAAATATGTTATGATTTTTATAAATAAAAAAAAAAATCTGTAACACTTCTTCCAAAGTCCTTCGGGCAATTCTTACCCCCCCCCTTTAATTCAACTACCATGAAGCGAACATTTCAAGTGACATCACTGGTAAGAGAGCCGGCGTCATACGATGGCTGCTGCTGGAGACGGTGTGCATCTGCGGGTGAAGCTGGCTGTCCAGGTGTGCAACGGTGAAAAGGAAAAGGCTTGGCGTTTTCTAAGCTGCTCTTGCAAATGGTCTCTTATTTAGAGGCATAACAAATGAGAACGTTACCTGCAGCCACTGATTCCAGGGGAGCCCTGCGGGCCTTACAACAAAAACGCCTTTGTAGAACGCAATACCGACACGAGCCGCTAGCGAGGATCTGCTTACATTGAGTCGAGCATATTTGCAATTTAACGTATACCCATGCCTTTCAGGGCACAGCCGCAGGACGATGAACTTGTTTTATTAACATTTTCTGTATTCCTATAGGAGTTCGTTAACTCTAGGCGCTGCCACTTGCACTGCCTTCCTAAATCACGCACATTCTAATAAACCTTTAAAAAGAAGTGCAACTATGCAATGACGACAGCTGGAATATTTGAAATATTTAAATTTAAAAGCACAGACCAACTATACTATAGAATGTGGTTTAATAAGGCGAGTGTTAATTAAAAATAGTATTTCACTTTTAACACTTTATTTGAATAATGAGAAACAGAAAAATGAACTTTCCAATTGAACTACAAATGCAGAAGAGAAAGTCAATTACTTTTGCACGTTTTGCAGGTACCGTATATGTTTAGCATTTCAAGACAAGGTCAAAATAAAGCCCAGCTATTCTGAAACTTGTTTGGGGACATATTGCATAAGAACACAACAACAACACGGAGTGTCAATAGAAGAACGCAGAGCTTATTTTATTTTACTGAGAAGGTGGGAGAAAAGCGGAACTGCCTCCCATCAGATGTGGTAGAAGCGAATACAGTGAGGGAATAGAAACATGCACGGGACAGGCATGATGCTATCCTGAATCTAAGCCGAGACCAAGGACTGATTAAGACCTGAGTCTACATCAGGAGAAACAAGCAGACTAGATGGGCCGAGTGTTTATCTGCTGGCAAACTCTATTTCTATACAATACTTGGTACCATTAATATTTTATTAGCAGAATTTCCCAGTGCTTGGTGTCTCTGTGGGGTCATATGGAACAATTAAGAAGGCGCAACGCTCCTCACCACCCGTACCCCTCACTGGCCCATTAAATCCCATAGAACCCTATCCAGGCATGCAAACTAATTACACACATTAATATAATGCAAAAGGTTAATGCGCACACAACCATTTCTGCAGTAATTAGGACCCTATTAAAAGCATATACTATCAATAATTAGCACTTCCCCGATAGCTGCTGGGTATCAGGGAATTTTGTTATAGGCCAACAGCAGCAAACAATTTTCCTGGGTGACGTCTGTCATCATCGGCAGCAAGAGAATGATCAGAACTAAATAAATTGCAGTTCGTCGTGTGACTGCTTTGGGAATCTCAGCCATCGGTGCAGAAGCGTCCTACATTAAACAGTCTCATGTCGCAACTTCTCCGCAACGTATAGGTGGGCAGCTTCAGCGGGAGATTAAACACGTATCCCCCAAAGCATGAGAAAAAGAATGAGCTCAATGCCTACCTAAACAACTGCTTCTATATGCCAAACCCTACGTTTAGTCTCCATTTCCTCAAAATACATGGTTAACTTTTATCACTTATCTACACAATCCACATTTATAAGACGTTGTTTTACTGATCCCAAATCCCATTCATCGCCTACTGTTTTTGTACTAATCCCTTTAAACAGTCTCTAGATTTTAGCGGCTCTCTGAAATATGTAACTTTAAAGATACATTGAAAGCCTCTGTTTAAATTAGCGGCATGTCTATCCCCTCCCCCCATTCATTGAGGTCTAAATAATCATCAGAATGACCATTATCACGAACTCAGTCCCTTTATAACTTCCCAATTATTCTGTTAGTTCTGGACATAGCTCCTCTAAATACAGCATAGTCAATTCCACGTCTTCCCGCACTAACAAAGAACATTACAACTATTGTGTTTCCATGCTGCGTTGTGATGGCAGGCCACCTTTTATGTTAGCAGGCCAAAGGTGTATGGCACTTTTCAGCCCTGGAAGCAAGCCTGGGCAAACCGCTCATTAATATACCCGAGCAAATACTTTTCAGCAGATATCAGCCTGTCCTGTCCACTATTGACCAATAGGGACTATATAGTCATGAAGGAATTATATAAATACTGCCTAAAATCCCTGCAATGCTTTACGCCTTTGTATTGACCCACAAACTATGGCTACAATCCCTGCAATGCTATACGCTAGATCTGAGCAAATGGGCTACAAACGTTTCAGACAAATTTTCGGTTAGTTTTTGGTCCATTAGTTTCAGATGAAAATTGGGGGGCTTTTTAAATTAGCAAACCAAATTAGTTGTCTGACACCCACATCCACTATCTCATTCTCTATTGTGCTCTCAACGTCTCCATACCTTCTCCGCTAGCATGCTCCTCACCTTCTGGTTCCTCATCTACGCAGACGTGACCTCACCGAGTTTTTTTTCTTTGTTTTTGGTAGCTTTGCCTTATTTTTGGAGATTCATACAAAATGACGAAATACGCAAACTTCATAAAATTTGCAGTTTGTATGAATCTGAATGCACAAGTCCATTATACACCTTTGTGTAGACCTGCAATGCTGTAACACCTTTGTGGAGATCTGCAAACTATGTCCTCTTATCAGCTTTCCACAGCGTGCAATTTATTAAACCACCAAAGGGCAACTCCAAGCTGGCATCAAATAACATTACATTCAGGATAGTCTATGTTGATCCCATGGCTGTTTAATAAAAAGAAACCTATGGAGGCCTAATAATACAGGAGATGATAAATGCAGGGGGAATTGGTATTGACGAGTGCTTCAGGAAATTCTTCTGCCATGTTTCTACCGGAGACTCTTTAGACCTAGTTTGTATGCAGCCCTTGGGATCTGGAGTTAAGACTACATGGGGGGAAAAAAGTATATCTAATTTTAATATCTAATATCAAATTTCTATTACATACACATTGTAAGTACATATGTATAAAATGAATGCTTGAAATAGAAACATTCATTCACATAGGATAGATGAATTTCTGATGAGAAATTAAAGAGATGGCTTTATTTACACTCATCCTTCCATCGAACACATAAGGGCTGTGCTTGCGACATACAATAGCACTGACATTTCTGACAGTTGAATTTCATGCGTTTTCAGTAGATATTTATGAGGTTATTGAATGGAGAAACGTGAACTACCCACAATTCATTTCCCTGCATTAGTATGCAATCACAAGTTTTGGTTTCTCATTTGGTTCCTGGCGTATAACTGTATATCTCGCTAGGTATCAGATTGTTATAATAGAAATTGTCGGTGTGTGTGCTGCTGGGACAAAGAAGAGTAAATGATTTGACTACTAAGAAAGCAGGCAAAGGTCTGATGTAGCGGAAGGGGGTGAGGGGCTGAAGCAGCATGCCCATTAGGTCAGAGGGGTTTAGAGTTAATTTGGGGTCAAAGGCCAATTGGTCTAAAGATGGAGGATGGGGGTGCTGTAGGGGCACATTGGGGACAAGGCATCTGCAGAGTCATATAGGGGGCTGAAGCAGGCAGGCGAGGGTGAAGATGTTGGGGGCAAAGTTGAGTGAAGGGGGAAGGTACTCGGCAGAGGTGGTTGAAGGGAGTTGTTGGGGTCTGAAGAGCAGTTGGGGAGAGAGGAGAAAGAGGGTGCAGTGGCTGAGGGGTCAGATGGAAGACTGAGGTGGCTGAAGGGAGCAATTGGGGGAGTGAGGCAGCTGAAGAGGGCAGTTTTGGGGGTGAGATGTCTGATGGAGGAAGTCCTGGGATTAAGTTGGGGCTCAGATTTGGGACGACTGATGGGAAATGCAATTAAGACATTAAGTAATTTGTGATGTAATCACTATGTCGCTGATGTCATTTGTGATGTCATGTCTAATGTCATTTGCAAAAGGACATGGAGGGGGTTCATTTTCAAAAACCTTAACTTCTAATTCCAGGCTATTTTACGTTTAAGTGAGAAATTAAGCTTGGCATTAACAAGAGTTTCTTGCCATTGATTTATTAGAGTACACTGCATAAAGCAAGTGCATGTCAATACATTATTTCTAACATGGAGTTCCTGTATAGAGGCGTTAGTGACAGCTCAGACGAACTGCACAGAATTACCAAGTGCTTAATGATACAAACTACCGGCATATACAACAGTAGGTTCTTGGGACAGGCAATTTTATGTCGGATTTATTGCCCAGAGCGTATAGGTATCAGCCAGATAATCAATATCAGATGGCAGACAAACTGAAGACAGGCGTGTGTTTTGGTATTAATCTTTGGTGGAGCAGTATTTAGAATTATTTATAAAAAGCTTTCAGGGAAAGTATTTGCAGATTAGACCGCATTAAATGTTGATGGCTGTTTAGAAGGGGTTAGAGCAGGATACTATAACAAGAGCACCTAAATAGCACTGTGTATATGTAAATGAGCATTGTGGAATCATTTAGGTGTATACATTTGTTTTTTTAAACTAAACCATTACAGAATAAACTATAATTACAAATTACAATCACCATTATCGACAATGATAAAAAAAAATCAATCATATTAAATCAATCACATGGGCAATGGATTCCCAGACAAGTGCCCCATCAGCCGTTGGGATGGGAGGCTAATCTTACATTAAGGGGACATGGCTGACCCAAACCTATGCCTCCTATACTGTAACTTTTGTAACGGGTAGAGGTTTGGACAGCCCACCTTTGTTTTTACATTAGTAAAGTTCAACCTCAGCCCTATTTTTTACATGCACAGTGGAGTCCATGTTGCAGGGACCCCATTTTTACTGCATGCAAATCAGCGAATGCATTTTTTTCTTGTGTTTCAGTTAGAAAATTAGAAGCAAATTGGCTGCTTCCAATCCCATTGGTTTCAGTAACAGCTCAGATGCCCCTTCATTTTAATGGTGGTGCTCCAGAGCATATTTTACTTTTTTTGAGAGGGTGGTAGATAAACGGAAGAGCCTGCCACTAGAAGTGGTAGATGCTAATACAATGAGGGAATAGGCATAAAGTTACCATGAATCTAAGATCAAGGACTGATTAGGGTCTGAGTGTATACATGAGAAAATATAGGCAGACTACATGGGTCGAAACATGTATAGTTCAGCGGAAGCAGTGAAGGGAGCGGTTAAATGACAAAGCCATCAAATTTTGTAATTCAGATATGAACACTAATCTTTACATTTTGAGGACTAGACTTGCTTCAACCGTTAAAATGAAGCACATGGCATCCAGAAAGGGGTAAAAGGCTTGTTCGACCTCATCGTCGGTGAGTATTCAAGCTGCTGATTGGGGCGGGTTATGCCAGGCAGACGAACCCTTTCATAGAGATCGGCAGCCTCACAGAGCTACGCAAACAAGCAAAAATCATTAAACATGAACAAGCCCACAAGATATCCGATGATTTGAATTTCTATACATTTACAAGCCAGGTGGCTGGTACGGAGTTCCGGGAATAATAAACCCGACTAAATGTCATATGTTTGTACTACCAAAAAATAAATATATAACATGACACGTTTCCTGGAAACGCTATTATATTCCAATATAATTTTTGTATCTAAGAAAAACAGTGCAGCTTGGTTTCGAAAGGAAAAAAAAAAGCGCGAGCAGCTGGAACTCAGCAGCCCAAACTCTCTGCAAAGCAAATGATAACGGATTTGCATTCCACCTGCCGCATTTCCCTTATTCTTTTTCCAAGCAAGCAGGCAGACAAAGGTTCCCTTGTTGTGTTTATTTACAAAACAGACAGATGAAAAAGTACTAAGATGTTTAATATGATGTTTATCTCCTGACGGTGTAAATCTGATTAACATTTACAATCGGCTGTTAGCATGATCTGTGAATTTGTATTCTAATTAGGTTTCTAATGGGTGACTTACCCAAAACCCTATTCGTGGCTGCGCTTTTAAAGCTAAACCACATCTAGGAACTATGAAGTCCTTAAACATTTATTTTTTGCCTTCGTATAGTGCCGTTTTTGTCTTGTGAACTTACCTGCCCTGGTAGACCTAAAGCACAAGAACATGGGGACCCGTAATGTCCATCGTTAAGATAATTAACACATTCTGTTATAAATGACTGATGGGGAAGCACACATACACATAAAAGGTTAAACGCGTGGAGAGAGTAGTCATGAGGCTTTGGATGTTCTGCATAAGGGTAGACGTGAGACATTCCCAGGTGGAAGTTGCTTGGACAGATTAAACCAAAAAGACCTCTTTCTCCTGCTTTCCCGACAAGCAGATTGTCTAATCCAACAACTCCCACTGTCTGAAAATCAACATCATTATCTAGGGGGTCTACTCTTCACATTCATTCTATATGAAAATGCAGAACCTCCAGTAGGATTTAGTTTTGATGATCTAATCTTTTTTTTACCCATTTTGTGTGGTGTGACACCAGTAATGTTTAATAGTAATAACACAGGTTGTATTTTAAGGAATATTAGTGTACCTTTTTTGATTTCCAATGCATAGAGGAGATGAAGCCTCTGTTCATTTCCAATAGCAATAAAACTTTAAAGAGGTCACTGAGCTACCATATGCAATTAAGTGTATCTGAGGGCTGGTGTGTACCTCTAAAAATACATTCGCGATGGAGGTACATGGTTGAGTAGCCACAACCTCTTATGAACATAAACAGCTTCATCTTACTTCTATATTTATAAATACACTCAAACTTCACACATCACATCATGCCTTATTCAAGTCCAGAAGCAATTGCTTGCCATGATCTATAGAATATTCCAGGGAAAGAGAAATCCCACAGCAGAATATGACTCCTTCAGTCTGACTCAGGGCTGTCTAAATGAGACTCTCCTAGCTTTCCGTACGTGGGCTGTCAGCTGTCACACAAGGGCACGGCGGCTAATTAGCATTCTTACGCTTTGTTTTAGCCATCAATCTAATAAAATGTTTCATTTGCATAGAATTCATATTTTCAGATGTGAAATATGAGAAATGCCCCACCTAAACCTCAAGTTGCATGCAGGCCACCACATATTCTGACTAATTAGGAACTACCGTGCCCTAAACTAATTAGGTATGCTGCTAAGCCGGTGCTTCTGTCAAACCGTGCAAGCAATTAAGGCTTGTGTTCCCTGCACATCAGAGCTTTATTTACTGCCATGCCTAAGAATGGATATCCTCAACATAGACAATTTCTTTTATCGGCAAGATTTTTCAATAACATTCTGTTGCTATCTCAGTTATGCCGAGAATGCTAATGCCTTAAGGGCATAAGATCTGTCTTCGGCAGAATATTCTTCATAAAACCGACCTTCGCTGAATGCAAAATTCCATCTATTTTCTATTTTATTTCCTAAGAACTACGCTTTTTAACCTGGAGCATTTTGATTTCCTTGAGCAGATTCAAATGACGCGTTCCTGAGGGACGGAGCCTTAGCCTATATTTATAGAAGTTTAAGATTTAGAAAATAGAGAAAGAAATAAATACAATTCTTACAGTTATAGCCAAATGACATGCAACCAAGACTTTAACAAAGCTATAAAGCACTGCTTATTGAGTTAATGTTCCAAAAACTGTACAATGAAACTACCCTTGGTATCACTGGTACCGATAACGTTTTTGATGGGTAGAAGGAGCCAGGTATCGTCAAAAAGTAAAGTGTGGCATTTGAAAGAACCCAAATAGATTCTACATTATTATGGGCAACTGGCCATTGAGTTGCTTTCCATTTGGTTACTTCCCATACTTTTGGGGTGTTTATACCCTATAAAGCATTTTGGGGTCACAATGGCAACTGCCTGCAAAAATGTACCTGTAATAGTGTAATTTCGAGACACCTGCTTAAGCACCCCTACAAGTTACATACTAGAGCTGGACATATGAGAGGAGCTGGACATATGAGAGGAGCTGGACATATGAGAGGAGCTGGACATATGAGAGGAGCTGGGTACAGATTGCTTCTAGAGCTACTAGGCCGGGTGGTAAATATTTGGGTTTTCCTATATTGATCTCTATCAGTTCATCCTTTGCTATCTGTTATTTATTGTGTAAAGCAGTGGTACTACAAGATCAAGAAAACAAATGGATAAAACAGAATATTAAACATATGCTCCAAGTCTCGACTCAAGAATAGTTCCGCTGCAACGTGTGTGTCAAAAAGGTAAACGTCTTATTCTATTGAACTTTCATCTTTCAGCAGAACGAGGAAATCCAAAGGAAAATCCAAAACTTTGGGAATATTAAAAACACCGTTAATTTCTTGATGACTACCACAAGATATAAGCTGGAAGGTTCCCTCGATGTACCCTTATACCCAATACATAGAGGAGGCTGTCCAAACATAAGGCCTTGAGCCTTATCATACTTCTGATTGAGCCAATGGCAATCTAGTAGTAGAGTAAACTATATATTGTGAAAAGGAGGCAGGATAGGTAGAAGTGTTGAACTTGATGGACTTGGGTCTTTTCCACCCTAAATTACTATGCTAAACAATTACCACATTCTTTGCACTACTTTGTGGTCACCAAAACTATCAAACTCCTTAACTTTCTACCTCATTTCAAAGCAAGTCCTTCAATATAAGCTTTCAGGAAGGTTGATAAGTCAAATGTATTGTTCTTTGGAGCCCTGTTTTGGATCCACATATAAACATGCATGGCTTAGGGTAGTTTTAGTTCTGCTGAAGATCTCACAGATTAAACTTCTGGGACTTCTGCATCCCATCCATAGACATATCTGAGTGCACAAGAGACTGTTACAAACTGTAAGCTTCTTACAGAGCCTTCTGTAACGCTTTTACCATGTATCACTAGCCACAGTATAAAGCAAAGCTACTTTATGCATTTAAAAACACAAGGGGAGTTTTTCGATACTCATCATCCAGCTGACTGCATGAGCATTCCTGTCACAGAACAACCTATCCAGACCGGCAAGGAGAAAGAGGACTATACCGTCACACACCAGAGACAACAGACATCATTCAATACGGAAAACACTGGGGACCTCTCTGCAGCTAAGAACCCACCTTTTCATTGGAAGGATTTTAGTAGGGCTGCAACAACTAATCGATAAAATCGATAATCGATAATGAAAATCGTTGCCAACAAATTTTATTATCGATTAGTTGAAGCTCTGAAAAATACCCCTCATTATATAATCCGTTTAGTCTGACTCACAGCAGCAGCTCCTACTTACCAGTCCCTCCCTGTAATCACTGTGACAACTGGCCCAGAAGGCCAGAACCACATGGCTGTGACACTCATCTAACTGTAAGTATAAAATTAATATTTGGGCTGCTGAAAGTTAGGGGAGGTGGGGGTTAATTTAGGGGCAGTTATGGTTAATGGGGTGTTTAGGGTTAATTTAGGGGCAGTTATGGTTAATGGGGTGTTTAGGGGCAGTTATGGTTCATGGGGTGTTTAGGGTTAATTTAGGGGCAGCTATGGTTAATGGGGTGTTTAGGGTTAATTTAGGGGCAGTTATGGTTAATAGGGTATTTAGGGTTAATTTAGGGGCAGCTATGGTTAATGGGGTGTTTAGGGTTAATATAGGAGCAGCTGTGGTTAATGGGGTGCTTGGGGTTAATTTGAGGCAGTTGTGGTTAATGGGGTGTTTAGGGTTAATTTAGGGGCTGTTGCGGTTGATGGGGGTCTTTAGGGTTAATTTAGGGGATGCTGTGGTTAATGGTGTGTTTAGGGTTAATTTAGGGGATGCTGTGGTTAATGGTGTGTTTAGGGTTAATTTAGGGTAGTTGTGTTTGATGGGGTCTTTAGGGTTAATTTAGGGGTAGTTATGGTTAATGGGGTATTTAGGGTTAATTTAATGATGAGGACTGAGGGTTAATTTGATTAATTTAATAAAGTTAACTTAAGGTGCAGTTAGAGATAAAGGGGGCAGACTAAAGGGAATCTAAATCCTGGGGGCAGTGAAGATTAACCCAGTACTTATTTTTAAAAGTATGGTGTCAGTGTGATGGGAACGTGTCTGTGACTCTATGAGGGGACTATGAGATATCTGGGGGGTATAAGGCATATCTGGGGAGGATGGAGTGACATATCTGGGGGTATAAGGCATATATACTGTATATAAGGCATATGTGGGGAGGGCAGCGTGGCATGTCTGGGGAGGATGGAGTGGTGTATCAGGGGGTATAAGGCATATCAGGCACAGTGGCATATGTGGGGGTAGAGTGGAGTGGTATATGTGAGAGGCAGCGTGGAGTGGAATATGTGGGAGGCAGCGTGGCATGTCTGGGAGGCAGCGTGGCATGTCTGGGAGGCAGCGTGGCAAGCCTGGGCTCAAATGTGCAGAAATTGGGGGGGCTGGTTGGGAAATAAAGACAAGAAATGCATTTTATCAAAGTTTTTTTTTATTTTGCTGTTTGTATTTAACATCATTTGTTTATTCAATTATTTAAAAAAAATGAAAAATGTACATTCATTTTTTTTATCCGATTAATTGAAAAAATAATCGGCCAACTAATTGATTATGAAAATAATCGTTAGTTGCAGCCCTAGATTTTAGTGATGTTGGTGCGATGATGTAAAAATCACACCATCCTACAGATAAATGATGTTACCTTGCTACAAACCCACTGGTTACCTAAGGCTTGTATTATAAAAAAATTCAAAAAAGGTATTCACGTGAACTCGCCATCCATTGCCGTTTTCATCTTAAAACTTTTTTCTGAAATGTTAATCATTCTCCACGTTCTCTCAACATGCTGCTTGAGCAAACGCCAAGAGAACAAAACAATATGTTTTAAGGTTAGGCGCAGCTTGAAGAAAAAGAAAAAAAACATGCCATGTCAATCACAAAAGAAAAGGTACCTTGGCACCAAATGGACTCACCTTCGTTGAAAGGACTTTGAATGTACTCTGCTCTGGTACAATAGGATGCAGGAGACACAAGTTTAGGCTGTAGTTTCCCCCAGATGGAAGCGTCACGTGTGTATTTAGCTGTTGGAACAGAAGCCGCTTGTTAATTGCACATACAAGTGGTGAGGGGCAAAAACTTCCAGCGCTGTAAGGGTTAAGGACGCGTATAAAAGGAAATTAGGACCTGTTTCAGGGCTCTGAGAAATACTGCTCGTATCTTAGCTTTCAGCGAGAAAGTGTTTTGAAAATAATGACGTTTTAATTAGAATGCAGGCGACAAAGTAAGCACTCGGAAAACCGGAGCGCAAGTGCTCACAGCGCGTGACTGCGAACAGGTGCTTCCTTTCAAACGCAACACGACTGTCTTAAGAGAAAGGACAGTTTTAGAACGGAAAATGAACTAATGCAATTACCATTACATATGCAACGGAGAAATCAGAATTCTTGTTAAGAGCCGAAGTGATTATACTGAAGGTTAAGTAAAAATTGGCACACGCTTAAGCACAAGAACAAATATCATACACAGTAAATGCATGGGGGACAAAGACGGTGTTTTTCTTCTTTTCTTTAAATGCTTTCATCAGATCCACTATAAAAAAGGCACAGGTGTTTTCTCACATATCCTTTCCCTGCCGTGAAACCTGTCTGTACATCCGTGCATGTCAGAAAAAAATGATAGGGCCAGCAGGTGCCGCACGGACTCTGAGCCTATGGGGGTCACTTGAATGTCTGGGGGGGCCTCCTGAACACAGAGTCTTGGCACTGCGGCTATTATTGTCCGACATAAAACTTGGCCCTTCGGGCGGCTGCTACTACGAGTGTTTAACACGCATAAAGCTCGCCCCTCTACTCATTGTAACTTTTTACGTGAGCTGTGACCAAGGTGCGAGATGGTAGTAGCACTTGTGTCATCACAGCGCAGCTTTCCTGGGGATGAAGTTGCTAGATTAGGTTCTCGCCTTCACGCCGACTGTAGAAGCTTTAGGCGGAAAGCATAGTAAAAGCTCTGTTTAGGTGAAACCAGGGTGTTACTGGCAGGATCGTGAGGTTGATGTTTTGTAGTAACAGATGCACCAAGTGTACTCGGTTTAAGTAAACCATTGAAAACTAATGAAAAATTAGAGTAAAGTTGTAACACGTGTATTAAAAATACAAGAAACATCAAATTTGGGGATTCCAACAGTTGACGTAAAAATGTAACTACATTAAGGTAGAAGTGTGATCAGTTAGGTCAATGGAATATCCTCTAACATGTCATTTAGGTTTAATGCACTGTGCGATTTCCTTTTAATTTGCCCAGTGGCAGCTTGGTCCATGCCAGGGATAATTGGGGCGATCATATAGCTCTCCTCCACAGCTAGGGTTTGCTCCTTTGTGCAGATTATGGATATCCTATACGTTATTGATGTGTTCCCTTTAAAACCATTAGTAGTACATATAGGTTGATCATAAGTGCTCCTAACATTTACAGGAAAGCAATGGTCAGAGTGCACAGAGATAAAAATATATAACAGCCTAATGGTTTATGAGCCCGTCATTGCATTTTACTTAAGAATTCATTAGATTCAGTTTAAAAACTCTCAATTGATTATATCATTACAGTAAGCTCTGCCAACTCTGCACATCCTGATGGTTATTCACACATACCCTTCCACATAACGCTCCCTCTTGCGCTAACATTTCACTTAACCCTTTAAAAGCCAGATCGGTGAACAATGCATGGCAACTTGTCAAGGTAGCAACCTGGAGGAGCTGCTCGTTTAGAAATTGAGGCAATCATGGTCATAGGTACACAAAAAGTGAGTTTAGTTTAGCTGGCCGAAAGGTTCTACACCTGGAACTGGATCACTTCATTAACTGTGCATTGTGACGGCCCAATTCCAGCAAAACATACTGGCCTTGCGTAATAAACAGGTTCACCTTTTAAGTCACCTAATCAATTTAAAGGGATAGTCTACCACCCAAACAGCATCAACAACCATGAATGCATGTTATGGTATATAATCCCATTATATATTACACACATATATATACACATACACACACACCGTATTGGCCCGAATATAGGCCAAACACTGGAGTTGGCTGATACACAAAACTCCAAACACTGGAGTTGGCTGATAGCAATTTTCCGAGCATGTGCACTGCCGAGTACGAGATGCATTCAATGGACATATAGTGAATTTGAAGTGCTGAAACTCCAACCCATATGCCAACTTCTTTATAAGGTGAAAATTAGATTTCATATGCATTTCAGCTTCGCTGGCCGTGTAATAGGCACATCTTGCAAGTCATATCACCTGCTGAACTATGCCTTACACAGGACCAGCTCTTCTTGCATGATCCGTGCCGGGGTTGGACAACTATGTAATGTGAATTTGGAGAGCTGAAATACCAACCCAAACGGTTAAAAATGACACTTGGATCAAACTGGTGAAAGCACAATGCACTTCCAACTAGGCCATGAAAGAACAATTGCCACTGGATAACTACATAAACGAAGTGCTATTATTTTTGTAAACCTGGCTTGGTAATAATTTTAAACTCCTACAAGCGTGCAGTTTGCATAACAATGCTCCTGTCTTTTAAACTGCTGCCCAAACACCCTAATCAAGTGGCTTGATGTTTTTTTCCAAGGAAGCCCAGTTGTCTGATAATAGAAGGTTTCTGGAATATATTAACATTTAACACTCAGACATGAGCTAAATCTGCAGACACCTTACCCTCCCTCCTACCCACTCCCTAATTTATTTCAGTTATGTTTTGTCATTTGCTGCAATCTTCCACAATTCTTCTTTTGATCAGTAAAATTTAGCCCTTAGAATAATTATAAACCACAGCTACGAGGCTAAAAGCAAAACAGCCTTAGCACTTTACTCGAGACATGAATAAAAATAAAAAGCATAAGAACGCTCTTAACACCTGCCGAGACAAGAACCAACACCTACTTGTAAAGGGTTTTTTTTTTTGGGGGGGGGGTCTTATTTTTTAAGATAAGTGTTTGGTTACCAGTAAAGTAATGTTAAGAGAGATGACATGCCAAGGCATGAGTTTACCTCTCCAGGTCTCTGGCAAGCAAAGGGTTACGCTCAGTATGTATATTTATGTACTTTTTGACCCAGAAGCATACAGGGTATTCTTTGATCATCAGTCCCTAAAGTGTTAACACCAGTCATAGGCCATAAATCAAATGAGTAGATATCACAGAGCTGGGCTTAGGGTGTCATGAAATGTTTGGGGCTATCTGCACCGAGGTGGGTTATCGGGGGACATCAACATAATAGCAAATATGGAGAGCGTGTCTATGTATCGTTAGAAGGTTCAATGTCCAGCGGTTACCCTTTCGGTGGATACCAAACCTCCCCAGGGATTTGTGTTCCCGTCACAGGAGTAACGGGAATGGATACTTCGCAAGCAGTTGATAATGATGGCCAGATAGTCCCCAAAAAATGATGAATGTGATTATGACACAATTATGGAGATGTGTTGTAAATTGCATGTCTGTAATATGGGTCTTGGAGAATATCAAGAGGAACTTTCTAATTTACCAACTTCAAGGAGAACTTTACCATCTAAAAGTTCCCACAAGGATTTATATATCGCTAATTGTATGTAGGGATTATTTTATTGACTGTTTCACGAATCTGTAACCGTTATTTCCTGTATTCTTGTACCCAGCACTGAGAAACCAGAGTTCCGATTAAATGTTCAATCAGCTCTGGTCTTTGTTCTCTAATATGATCTCGCTTGTTAGAAAAATGCTTATGTTATCGTAAATATTATTGCTGACAAAGACATAAGAAAGTAGAAAATGTCTAGTCTATGATATATGCACGAGTTCACGCCAACACATCTACTCTATGTTATTCTATATACCGTATTGGCCCGAACATAGGCCGCACTTTTTCCCCGCACTTTAAGTCTTTAAAGTGGGGGTGCGGCCTATAGACCCCACAGGCAGCGGGGTCAGGATACAGATCCCCCGCAGCGGTGCAGGGGACCTGCATCCTACTCTCCGATACGCTCAGACAGCCTCCCCTGCCAGCACTTCCCGCGAGGCGGGGGTGCCGGCACGGGAGATTGTCTAAGCGCATCGTGCAGACGTTCATCGGCAGCGGCGATGCCAGCGTAAACAGCCTACGCTGCCGGAATGTCTGCACGATGTGCTTTAACAATCTCCCTTGCTGGGAAAAGTAACCAATCAGAATGATGCATGCTATTAGAAGTAGATAAGAGGTTATATAAACCATGTAATCCAAACATGTAATCAGACAACGCTTCGACTTTTGTTTGTTGTGTGCCTTGTCTCGATTATGCGCACGATCTAAATAAAGGAAAACTCTTTCTGAGGAGAATTTGACCATTATTTCAACCAACATCGCTACTCTGAAGAAAGCCCAAGGCAAAGTAACAGTCAACCTGGTATCTGGTGCTGTTAACCCTTTCACCCACTCACTCTCCTAAATGTCTCAGCCGGGCCCTTGGCCCTCACCTGTGACAGAAGAACTTTTACCCGATTAGGACACCCCTGTGTAAGTCTTAACTGGCATATTATGGAAGTTTATTAGAGCAGACAAGCTTCCTGATCTTTCAGACACTCAGCATATCAGTAGCGGCAGGGATCTCATGGACTCGGCATTCAACTTGCCTTCTATTCCATTTGGCCCTCTTTTATGTAGCCCTGAGCCTGAATTCAAATCATATTTCTATTCTGTTGTACCACACACACACACCAAGGCTTTGAGAAATTAAGAGTACTGGATTCTTAGAGCATAGTATAATTTTAACATCAATGATCAAGTCATCAGGGGCCAATTCATTTATGTTGCTCTTCTTGCTGTAGAATTGCTAATTGGGTTCCACTAATGGAATTCTAAAGCCATTTCATGTACTTGTTCTTTTCACCCACGGTTCATCTAGTTTTGGGTCTACTCCATGTCTTGAGTCTTAATTGTATTATTTACTTTGCAGTTGCTATGAGTGTCACTTACTACCATTATATCGATGTTAAGTGATACGTCACAAAGCTGTCAGTGCAATATACGCGGCCTAGCTATGTGTACTATTAAGGATGGGCCAGGGAAAGTACTGGGTAAGTCGTGTGTGCTACAGCATAAGCTAATGAAAGGGAACGCAGACTTGTAGCACATTAAATGGATTCCATCATCCAAATTTATTCAAATGTAAACTTAGCCTCAGGAAGTTCAAAATTCCGCTTCATATACATAAGAGTATTCTTTTGTTACTGGTCTATTCTTGGGAGAGAACTTCAGTCTACCCTCAGCATTCTGCCATTATTACTGTTTTCAGCGATATACCTATCGTGTTCTTCATCAAAGCACGAACTGCTATTAAAAAAAACCAAACAAATTTACAATTGCTGCAGAAAATGTATATGCCTTTAAAATGTATAAGGCACAAGCCCCACTCCTATAAACCATCTGATGGTAGATAGCTAAATATCTACTACATATTGACTACACATGGAGAGGGTGCAAGAAGTCAGATCCTAGAGAATTCAATCGCATGTGGTTTCAGAAGCAGTTCAAGCTGCAGAAAGTATTTTAATTTCTGGATAATCTGGGAAATATTAGGTCCTCTCAGTGGGAAGGGAGAGTTCCATGGCTGCACATTATGGAGAAGTCTCATATACAGTGATCTGCTGACACTTAAGAACAGTGACCAGAGCTTCTCAATCTACATGAAATTTCTCATTATACGCACCAGACAACATTTGGGGCATTTTCACGTTATTGCTTCTTGCTTTAGAGAGCACTATGTTTTACTGCTGGCTAACGCTCCCACAATGATGTTCACGCTGAGCTATAAATGGTTGGTGTCCTCAGATTCTGCTCATACTATGAGTGGATGCCATCAAGCTCCAAAGCAGAAACAGAGTGATCATTACGCAAAGTTACAAATCTCGGCCGTTCACAGGAATGAAATATAAATCTACCAAAGAATATTACAAGAGCTTGTGCTGCAAAGTCTATGGCAGTAAGGTCATCGAGAAGAACAGGTCTAGGTTTCAACTAATCTTCATTGTGGGTTTGGTGTTGACAGAGGATGTAATGCAACAGCATATAATCATATTATATATTAAAAATACATAGCAAATATGGGCATTTGCAGTGATTAGGGTAAAACTTGTGATAAGCTGTGAAAGGTTATTTTAAAACGTATTGATGCGTACAATGCATCTCAGTAGTGTACGTGTATTTACAGATGATATAAAATCTCATTTTCTTACCTTTTTTTCAGAAAACTGTACTTGCACATCATCCCTCTGTATGTTCTTGATCATTACGGTAATGATGACTTGAGACTCTGTTTGATACCAGTCGTATCTTATAGGAATAAAAACAAAAAGAGACAATACTCATTGCGTTTGATCTGCATCTCCAAAACCCACGCATGGATCCATTACGTAATGGCTACAAAGTGGGCTTGTGATTGTCTAGTTTTATCCCAGCAACACACAAACGTCTTATAGTGAAGCGGCTCTGTCATTTCACTGGACAATACACACAATATAGAGCTATGTACTGGGCAGAGGCTCCCCGACCACTTCGACCATGAATTCAAATAGGCCAGGAGCCATTTGGGCTCAG
Organism: Spea bombifrons; assembly: GCF_027358695.1. Taxonomy (NCBI): domain Eukaryota; kingdom Metazoa; phylum Chordata; class Amphibia; order Anura; family Pelobatidae; genus Spea; species Spea bombifrons. The sequence continues at coordinate 107,245,985 of NC_071088.1, forward strand.
ATTCTGGTAAGGGTTATTATAGAAGACCAGGGTTGTAGAACGGATGTCTGCATTATGTTTTACAAAGAAAAATGTTTTCTCTATCCCCGATTGCTAAGACACACAGTATTTCTAAAGACATTTCATTTTTCCCAGTGTACCAAGCATGAAGCTTATCAGATTCTCCCCTATTTGTCATGTATATGCACTCCAAACTAGCTGAAATATTTAAAATGTTTTTTGATAGTACAGATTTATCTTAATCACAATAATTTCCCTCTATTTGATCTTCTAAACATTCATTTCACAGTAGAGAGCTAATACAGATCAACACCGCAGACTAGTGGCCGTTCATGCAAAAGAACCACAAACATGCAAGGATTGCTTCAATTTAACAAGGGATTCAAATTACAAATGATCTCTGCACGTTTACATCATTACTAAGAAACACAGACACATAATTCAAAGGGTAGATAACAATTACTACAAAATGTTCCACCCAGATTTTAAGAGAAACAAATTGATTATCACCAGTTCTTTGTTCTTTATTAGAACGGTCTGTGTTGGACATTATGCCGCGTTTTGCTTTGCGTATCCTAGGTTCACAAACGTATTCCTGTAGTCATTGGCATGACATCATCAAAAAAACACTAGCGATTCTGGCGCCAATTATACAAGTCCAGAAAATTGGGACACGTGAGAGTGTTACTGTGTATGTGTAGGAGAAGCAGGTCTCTATGATATACATAAAAAATGGGAAAAAAATTGAAAAAGTTAAATGTATAGATTGTTATTATATTTGATTATATAAGTGTCAAAAATGATGATATGTAGCCACACAAGGGAAAATGCTTTACTTATATGGGAAATGTAACTCCTAGATATCCATCTTTGGCAATTAAATCCCTCTGTCTTTTTGTTTTCCCATAATGTATGTCCAAACGGATGGGAATGCTTGATTTAAATAACAATTGTCAAGTAACATTTCTAGCATGAAGTCACCTAAAGCCTTAAACACATCTCTCTTTAAACGATCCAAGGTAAGAAAGAGGGCTACATAGAACACTCTAAAGAATATATCACTCGTAGGGTGCCGTCCAAGATGAGCGAGAACCACAAGGTGGCCATAAACAGAAGAAAAATAATGTTGCTTAAGAACGTGTGGAAATGTAGTCAATTCAAAGTGAAAAACAGAATTGCGTGCAGGAATCCAATAGACAATGGATGCAGGCCGGCTGATAAACCTCCTCTGCCGCTAGATGCGATCAGGCAGGATTGTGCGCTTTTAACAGCCGCTTGGTCTCCGAATCTACTAAATAAAGATCTGCTGGCACTTGCCGGGTTTTCATATACTGGCAACATTATCTGAACTCTCGGCCAAACTGGCTATTAAAACCAACTGAAAATGGTCCTTAAACGTTCGACGAATGTCTGAATTTATGGGCTGCTATAAAGAGTACGCACACATAAATAGTTAATGGAAGGTCTTCACTCTGAAAAGCCCCGCCGGTCGATGTAATTGTCCTCTATGATGAAACCGTTACATAATTAATAAATAGCGTTATCAATCTGCACGATTTCCTGAAACATAAACCTATCCGCATAGAATACCTGTTAGTATATGAAAAAAAAATGTCACATTATACTGTCCATGCGCTGCTTTACAAGTCTGGAGAAGAAGGCATTTCAATTTTTAAAGAGACCCCAGACGCTACAGAGAAACTCAAACAAACCAGGGAGAGGAACATCGGAATAAATATACATCTCTACTACTGTCCGCCAACACTTCAAATAACGGCAATTCACTAAAGCCCAAATTCTACAAAAACAGAGAACCACCAACACTAACACAGCCAGGTGTCAGAGCAACAACTACCTTTCATTATTCATTTCCACAATCTTATTTTCATTAATGAACAGAACCAAGTTGCTTTCAATGCCTAATCGTCTAAGGATAATAATTATGGTCAAAAATATGGAAACTAATACTTTTAAATAATTTTATGAATATTAACATTAAAGAACTAGACGCAGTTAACATGAATAAATGTCCTATTTTATTTCTGTTCTTGCAGATCAGATTAAAATGTATTATTCAAAATGAGATGTCAAATATATTAACTCAAAAATATTATTTTTAATCTTTATTATTAAAGTTATTGTGAAGACAAAAATCTGTAAAATATCTATATGATCTGTGCACAGTATAAAACATAAAATAGAAACATTAACTTCAAAAAATCTCAAAATATAGTACATCATACATAGAGTATAATGCGGATCGGTTATTAAGTTATTAACTGCCAGAGAGTTTCAATTAGTCAGAAGCACATTGTAAATATTAAGAATATTAAAGATTAGAAATTACATGGAAGTAATAAAACTGAGTAATGATAAAATCATCAGAAGTGATGAAATGCTAATCCTGAGAGAACTTTTTCTCTTCGCCATTACATGAACTTGTAAACGCAACCCTTATCTCTACAATTCTCTCCAATAAGGATAACAGGTGTTACTTCTTATAATAAGGAGCTAAACCCCTACCGTACCATATGGATGTACTGATATGCCCATAGAAGACATCGCAAGACGCCCATATGAACGTATCCTATGCATTTGGGGTATTTCCGTAATCAGGGAAAGCAGCTGAACAAGTCTGACATATAATCTGTGCAAAAAAATCCAACAGAGTTGGTGAAGAAGGCGCAAGAAACTAACTTTGGCAGTGATTAGGGGCCAAATGGCAGCATATGAAAAATACTATTTTTATACTTATAGTTTCACCGGGAACTTCTTTGTTCTCAGTTTATGAAAGAAACTATTTATGATGTTTTAGAGAAAACTAAATGGCTCTGGCTAAAATATCTAACACTCTCCAGCAGCCAATGATGTTAGATGGTGTCCACTGCAATGCAAAGACGACAGTGACACTTTCCGGCATAATCTCACAGAAATCAGCTCAGCACCGCTGTACACCACATGGCGGCCAGTGAATTCTACAAACTCACATCCCATTTTGACCACATACGAGTTGACCTTGAACATACCTTGGTAGCTATAATCATAGTATCCCGTGACTTACTACATGTATGTACTTATCTTTGTTCCCATACCTACTTTTACATATTGCAGTATTTTATTGTGCAATCAACTCATAGGAACAAACTGGAGACCCCATCCATGCATACAACCGCTTTCGAAGTAGTCCGCACTAAAGAATTAACCCTTATCTAAGTCTACATCCTAAGAGTGGGGCAAGTTACTTTCAGCAATCGAACAAACTCGGTGTATATAAATGGCTGATGATTTATTTCATAGTGAACATAACTTACTTGTATTTTGACGAGGTCTGTTGATTTGAGGGCTGTACATACAAGAAAAAGAAAGAGTAGAGACACTAACGTTAATGATTGACTGGTATCGGCAAATGCAGTATTTCATTTTCTCCTATGGTTTATTAAAGAACTCAAAATATGATAATAAAAAAAAAAAAAGATTTTGTTCAGTGTTTTCTCTTTTGCAGCAGCAGCGGCGGCCTCATAGCTACATCCACTCTTCACCTTCTGCCAAAGAAAGTGAGATGCCCTTTACAGCGCACCGTGTTCATATACCCCGTGTCTACAAAGTCCAGGTGTCAGGCTTGCATGGAAAAAGGTCTAATATGGCATGAAATTAAAGCACACAGCATTTAACACTACTATTGGACTTAATATACATTATAAATACAACAATTAGTGAGGACAGATTTCAAATCACATATGTAAGGCGTTTCCTAGGCTGTGTGAGTGCTATTTTAGCAGGTTATTTGCCACTGTGTTGGCCTCCACATAATATGTAAAATACCCGCCAAATACTTAATTCCAAAATCATACCAGGTTCAACACAGGGAGGGGAAAATAAATAAAATAAAAAAACCTTACCTGTTCAGGTCTTGGTGATACTAAAAATAAAAATGGAAAAAAGAGATCAGCAATCCCCTTCGTTAGCATTTGGTTAATTCGTATACACATTTCATAATGCACATTATTACACGACAGATTTAGACAATTAGTGCTTGTTGTGTCTGAGTTACAGGCCACACGTACGAGCGTATGGCTTTTATTCCACGGCGCTGTTGGTTCTGTAGGGGCCTTGTTTGTTTAAATAAATAAAGCCATTATATCACGAGGTTTGTACTTTTGTCTGCCCAAGAGGTCCACACACCCCAGCGCCAACATCTTATCCGGCACCGAGACTCACACTGTAAGCTATTTAACCCGAACATTACCAACACCGCTCTGTTGATTGCGTAAGTTCGTCTGTAATGTTTAATAATATTAATTTGAAATCAATGTCCGTTAGCGATTCAGGCTTTGTTGGAACAGAACAAACCACGTATTTCGGGCGCTACCTGGCTTCAGTCATAACCAAAACAGCATGCAGTGTAGGAGAGCATTACCCACCATTTAATTGTTCTTGGCATTTTTGAATCCATGTAGAAAAAGCTGAATTTGATGCTAAATGGAAGAAAAAAAACAAAAACATTATGTAAGAATAGTATAGGTTCCTGATCTACTGACGTGATGGAAACTTAAAACAATTTTAGAACTAGAACTGTGCAACACATATACACACACACACATATATATAAGGTTTGCCAGGTTTTAAGGCTCGCCTATAGTAATAGGTGATCTACTACGTGATCCTTTATGGTCTGAATATTAGGGGAGTGTAACAACGCTTCCAGATTAATAAGCGGCTTGGATTGTATGTCCAGGTTAATGTCAGTTTCCAATAAATTGTGGGTCACAGCAATGTAGCACTGCATTATTTTTTTGTATTAGTCCTAGGTATTTTCCACTTTCAGATAAATGTCTCAAATAGCGCCCTAAAACGTATTATCCTTCGTTCAAATCCGTAATTTCAACATTAATACATGGAGAGGGTATAGCAGCTTTAAAAGGACGACTACTTTTAATAAATGCACCTGAGTCCTAAAAGATGATTTAGAGACAACTTAATTGCGTCTGTGACATGGACAGCATGTCATTTATATGGGGTTTTTGTCTTAAGAGGTTGTATATGGTGGTTCTTCTGCTGACTCAAAGCCAACCATTTGATTACAAACCCTGTGACCTTCCCACGGCGCTGTAATAGGTGCCGTATTATATTTATTTTAAATGAAAGAGGATGGAGGACTTTGCAGATGGGGAAAGCCGCTTCGATCTGTTGCAGAACTAGACCAATACTCGATACCTGAACGCTTGCAAGTAGGTTAATGTGTAAAGAGAAGCACGATATGCATGTTAAGTAGCGCGACTGTTTTGGAATAAACAGACACGATTTTCCACTAAAGTTCTCTTTTAAGCCAGACTGGTTTTGTGCAGTAATCAGATGAATGGGGACACCTGGTGGCCAACCCACATAACCAGATCCATATAAAAGTATTTTAAATACAGTGTTCATTGGCGGGGCTGCATGCAAAACTAGACAGTCCCTTTATGCCAAGTGATGAAGAGAAACGCAAGTATTAAACTGCCATTAAAGTACGACAAAAAAAAAACAAGACTATCCTTCAGCATAGAATACAGCGCTGTGTGTAAAATAATTTAGGTTAGCATAACACGTCCCACCAAAAAAAGGTTAATCTGCAGAACTAGACGCTGCCATTGTTGTCAGCCGTGTGATATTTTGGGTGATCAAACATCCCACTTATTCTTCATAGTAATGCAGTCCATTTACCCATAGAGTTTAATTAATCCGAGGCTGGGTGGTTAAGATTTAGCAATTCTATTGTGTATCACAATGCAATATTATGATAAGGAGTCAGGGCGTTTGTAGACTGGGCTAAAACAGCAACATCCAAATGACTAAAATGCAGCTGCCTCATATCATTTTATGCAAAATGACATCCGTTTCAAAAACAGCACAATATTTTTGCAAAATTATACTTAATCTGATACTGCCAGATTACCAAAAAAAGGTAGGAGTTTCCCTTTAAACATGGCAAATTTGATCAATATATCGGTGAAATTAAAGCTTTGATACTTACGATCTAGCTCATGTCCTTTTTTAAATGCATCTTCAGCAGATGTATAATTCTGTAAATGGAATTCAGCCTCCCTGTACAGAATAGAGAATGGAAGATTAGAAACCGTCAGCATAAGGGAATATAATGCCAGGTGCCACAGCAGCTGTCACAAATGTGATGGGAATGGGGAAGAAACTCTTTATGTGGTAAAACCTGCATTTCAGTAAAAAAAAGCAAACCATCATCCTAAACTTTTCCTCATCCATCTCGGAGGTATTTTTAGCCAACTGACAACATAGTTTCCAGTGTTGAAAAACAACACCTTTACCAAAATTCTACGTTTTTTTGATTGCCCTTCTACATAATGTAGAAGATGACAGACGCATGCCTTCCCCTACCCTAAATCATTGCAATAGTTACTGACTTATCGAATTCTGCTTCATATTGGGATGAAATAGCTTTGATTACCTTGAATTGATTGGATTCCCTTGTCTGTCTAAAGATATTATGGATGTCACAGCCCTCACCCTACAAAATCCCCAAATCTACTGAAGATCACAGAAAGCGGGCATAGGCAGCCACAGTCGCTTAAAACCATTCATTTTTCTTAGCATGGCGATAACTGTAGTTCAAGAAGCGGGAGCCGAGGCTAAGCAACGGCACTAAGGCGTTAAACGATATTAAAATAAAAGGTAAACCATCTCCATGTCATAACATTTCCACAGAAGATATAATGTTCAAATCTAACCTCCGTTTTCTCACTACGAAAAGTCTACAAGAACTTAATAAAAAAAATACAGTCTTTATTGCAGGAATCATTGCTTTATAATAGTAAAGTATAGGCAGAAATCATCCAGTGGCATATTAATACAGCAGCAAATGAAAACGGTAACTCAGTGTTTATATCACAGCGAGACAGACTAAACTGTTATTATGGAAAGAGGAGTGCAGCGGGACACCCCAGCGTATAACCATATGGTAGGTACAACAAAACTAGATAACGCTTTGTACAGATCACGCAGACACGAAAAGGTTACCAGGAAACTCGCAAAGAAGTGCCCGAGCGCGGCATGAAGCCCACAGCCAAGGCAGTCACGCGCAGACACTTTAAATATAACCAGAACACTCCTTCAAATTTGCATATTGGGAGACATTTTAAAGATGAAAGTAAAAAACTATTAAAAAAAAATATTTAACTACCAGTTCTGCCAAAGTAATAAATTCAAAAAAATGAAAACAAAATAAAAATGGACACTCTGCCTTTTTGTGGGAACGCAGCATAGCCACTTGTTCTAAAGCCAGGTTTGCTTACTTCAGCGTTGCTGTACAGGGATCTCCGCAGTTTGATTTATAAGAAATCATCCTAGAGCAGTCAATGTCTCACGAAAGCTAGACTTTCTAAATTTAGTTTCATTTTGTAAGACACTTTTAATATGAAGCAGTTGAGCGCTGAGGAGATCTAAAAAGATCGAAACAGTCTGTCTGAGCCCGATTGCTTCTCAGCCACAATTGCCGTTTTATTGGCAGCTCGAGCGATAAAAGCTAGCCGAGAGGCAGGAAGAAGAAGAAAACAAGAAGCAGAAGACTTCAGGTGACTTTGGAGTCTCCTGCAACAACAAAAATGTAGAATAAGAGGGAGAAGCGGCAGTAAAAAGGTGATGGTTTCTGAAAGACTAAGAGGGATGATCTATATAGCTCTGCCCCTTCCAAGAAAAACAGCGGGCCACTGCAAAGTCTGCCTCCTCAGACAATAAACTACCTTCACTAGCCCAAGCCAATGTCTAAAAGGACTACCCCCTATTTTCAAGGCCATAACAATTATGATTTACAGAATCCTTGTTATGGAGTAAACTACAACTCCTTTGCCTGTTGTACAGCACTGGGGAGTAAAATGGCACTATAATGAATGAAGTAATAATAATGATTACACTAATAATATAGCTAAGAGTAAAGGTTACCAATACAAAAACGATCTCTAAATGGCCACATAAATTTGACTTTGTCTGGCAAGTGCTATGAAACGCCACGCCAGTTAGATTCAGAAGTGGTAAAAGTTTCAGGACAAAGCAGGGCGCTCATACCATTCCTACATGAAATGCTTAGTTGGTATTTTGATGCCAGACTGCATTCAATTTACCTTAGGATCAATTATAATTATATGGAATCCCGAACTTCTTTTGGAATGGTATGTTTTCTAAAAAGTTGGCGTGTATGACCAATGAGCTCATAGATAACTGAAAGGGGGGACCACTGAAATCTGATAGACAGCTTACACTTTTTATGCCTAAATTAGGATAAACCAAGATATAGTGGTAAAAAAGATATTTCCTCATAAATGCCAAACAGTAAAAGTGCCTTATTACTACTCTTAGTAAAGAGTTTAGGCACAGAAGGCGCAAATTTCATAAACACGCTAAAGAAACAAATTATAGGTAGCAAGTATCTCAACCTTTTTTGCAACACCTAGACTCCTGCACGTGAAGGCTACAGTTCCCATCACAGCTATTCTGGCTGATAGTGATGGGAAGATTAGTTCCAGGTCATAAAAAATATAAAAGTTGATATGTCTCATTTTTTTTCAGTACCAGGACCTCAGAACTAGAATCATTGCCACCTGAAGACATGAAAACCTCTCCGAATTAAAAGTTTATGTGTCAGAATGATAAACTCAATCCGTAATTTGCATGCACATTTTTTAGCCGTATCTCACACGCTACAGTGAAGTCTTTCACAAGGATGCTCAGCTACATTTACATTTATTGCAGGGTGGAAATACGTTTGGGTTTGATGATTAAAGATGTGATAACTTCTGTGGTACTGAATTTGCCCGGCTGCTGGAAATGCGTTTAGAGAGGTGTTACAAATATTGCTCCAAACAATGTAATCTTAGGAAACAAAATGAGATTCAAAGAGGGAAACACTTCCAAATCGGAGTTCCCATAGTAACAAGTGAATCTACTTGAGAATAAACATATTTTAAGCAATTTTAAGAAGAAAAAAAAACGCAAAATACACTCATTAAATGCGTATCTGGTTTTTCATCCATATAAAACCTACACCTAGAATAAATGCAAGCCTGGCATTTAAACGAACAGTTATTAAATGTATGCGTTAATTTCCCTGGAACTGTATAGGATATATATATGTATGAAGTAATGACCAAGAGCCATGTGCGGTAGCTAGTAAGTTATGTGCAGTGAAAGGTAATATTTGCTCTACACACCACGGCCATGGTTTCCCTTTTGCTCATTGGTATTCCTGGTATTTTCACAGGACAACTTCATCCATATTAGAGCGGCACTGATGAATATCCAATTTAACGCTGCATGGCCAGAGGTTTGCAGACGGTAATAAATGTAATTGGAAACTAGTGCTGACACGTACCCCTTCCTGAGGAAAGCATTCGCATTGTTAGGCTGCAGCTCGAGGGACCTCTTCGCATCCAAAACAGCATCTGCATTAAAGCAAAAGCATTGAGAATTCAGACACATTCCCGAATTACACCGGGAAGCCTTGCTACAACTACAAACTAGATCTGCAATGGGACGTGAACACATACAGGTGGAAAAAGCTTTACCCCTTTACCCCCATCTAGGGGTGCAGGATCAGAATAAGGGGGTGAAGGGTGGGGCAAGTCGGGGGGGTGGAGCATTAGGGTTGGTGCTTGGGTGTACTTCATGTAATTAGACAAACTAATATAGAATTGAACTGCTTTATATAAATACTCAGAGGACTATGGATAAAGATTTGCATATGCGACTGCTTTAACTTTTTCTTTAAGTGTTGTGGACATTTCCATAGTTTTGTTCTAATCAGGTGACAATCTTATATAAACAGCATTTCATTTACCTAGGGAAACAGGTATAGTTCCTTTGGGGTTTTTTCTTTTTTTAAAGATATAGATTTTTGTTTTGTTTTTTAAAAAGTATCATTTTTTTTCCCTTTTTAAAAAGTGCGGTTATCCTTTTTTAATCTGTTAATTAGATTTTGAAAAAGAAAACAAAAAAAAAGGTTAATTTATAGAACATAGAAAACATTATGACCCGGAATTCACCTTCCACCTTCAGTTCCTTGCCGATGAAAATGAAGAAGGGGGGAGATAATACATCAATTCCAAGGTGATAAAAGCCGAATGTAAGGTCTCAGAATGTTTCCCCAACTGCAGTTATAGTTTTTAGATAATATTAAAATTGATTAAATCATAAATACACAAGGGAATTAATGATATTTGTAATGGATATTCACAGAGATTCTGAATTATTGACAATTTGTATATAAATTGCATCCAGTAAGGCATTATTTTGCATTAAATTGACAGGCCAGTACAGATTCACCTCAAATCAATAACGGGTCAGTATTTTATTGTTACAGAAAAGGTAGCAGCTCTAATGGCTTTGGCTTGGGAACATTCCAAGCCACTAAACGGTAAACATTCCATAGTTTACTACTGCAAATACAGCAAAATCAAATAAAGAATTTGACAGAAGGGCCATTTGGCCCATCTATACTACAGGTAGAAACAATTCTGACCAAGCAGCCCATCCATTAGGACATACAGGTACGTCCTGACTTTGTTGCAGAGGCAGGGACATCTATCGACAGCCTGAACTCTCCCTTGTCAGCAGAAGCCAGAATCACCGGCTTCCTGACAACTGATCGCGGTGGGTGTCACTGCTCACCGAAAATTCACTTGAGGACAGGAGAGCCTCAAAAGGGTCTTTATAGACCCTGCTGGCTGATCTCAATTATCGTTTTTTTTAACCTGATGAAGAGAGGATAACTCTCGAAAGCTTGTCTTTTAAATATTATGTTAGTCCAATAAAAAAGGTATCACCGCATACTCTGCAATACTCTGTTTTTTGACATTGTGTATATATCAATAAAACTAAAAAATATGTAATATGAGGTTATATCTAAAGCACGGATGTTTTTATGTATTTCTATGATTTTAGAAGAAGACCCTACTTCTCCTGAACAAAATGATTTATAATTTGTGTGGGTTCATCAAATATGGAAAAGGGGAATCACAGTTTAACAAACATACAGCAAAAATGACAAAAATATTTTGGTCCTTTGGTTTTGAAAACCCTGGTGCCTGAAGGGGTTAAGTTCCATTACGGGAAATGTAACCAATTGAGCACCGTGTAAATGCGTATTTAGAGCATGACATACAATCACACGCACAGCTAAAATTATTTCTGCTGCTATAAAACTACAAAGAATAAAGAACAATTAGCACTGACCTAAACGAATGCATGAAAGTTAGAGAGCAGCCCTATGTCACAAAAACAGCTTTCGTATCAGTGACATATTTGTTTGACAATAAAATATTCTTGTTTAAATAAAATACAAGACATAAAAAATAATGTACATTAAGTAACCAGGATCAGAAATATATATTAAAAAATCATGTCAACCCTAAATATTCATGGTCTGTCTGTTGGAGAATATATTCTAAGACAACTAACAAGCTAAATATTCCCATCCATTATCTACTTGCACTTTAAATGCTAAAATACTTCCAAGAAAACGCAGAAATAAGCAAGTCCAAAATGTGGAACTGTTCTTTCAGAATCTCATTTATTTACTCTCCAGTAAATATGTATTAATCCGTTGCATTGATGGGGTAAGTATCGTTAGCATGGAGTTAAGAGGTTACCGGTGTAATTCTGCAGCAGTATGTGGGCATATGCTCTTTGGCAGTAGTATTCTGCATTGTCTGGCTTCTCCCCCAAGGCCTCTGTCAGCTCCTAGAACGGATACAAGTTTAAAAACGGACAAATTAGCTTTCACTAAATTAAAAATTGCTTAGAGGCATTGATGTGCATAGAAAGCAAGAAGCCATGTTACAAATACATGGGGAGACAGACACTTCATTGCATTTATAATGAAAGCTCAATCTTTTATAGTTACATTAAACAGAGATATACACGGAAAAAAATGAATTGTTAAGTACAGCAGGGTTTAAACCCCCCCCCCCCCGGGCTCCAGGTCACCTAGGCACCAAGCCCCCATTTGCCCCACCTTCCTGGGGCCCGGCATATCGGGATCTCTCAGTCACAGCACACGGAGTCTGAGCGTGGGGATATGATGTAATTTCCTGATATGATCTCATTGCCTGACACTTAGATGCAAGCAGCGTGAATACTGCGAGGGAGCAGAAGTGCTGTCCTGAGCCAACAAAAAAAGGGCATGTAAGTATGTATGTTACTGAGAGTAAATATATCACCGCTTGTAAGTATGTTGCCGAGTTTGTGTATGTGAATGTTACTGAATCTGTGTGTAATTATGTGAAGTATGTTTATGTATGTTAGTAAGTGTATGAAAGTATGTTAATATGTATGTATGTATGTAAATATGTTACTGAGTGAGTAAGTACCGTATTTGCTCGATTAAGAGAAAAAAAATCTTACAAAAATATGACCTTGTCTTATAATCAGTCATCTTTTATTCAGATCTTAGATCTGTGGCAGCACCGCAGCAAAAACGCCGTGATCCGCGGCAACACTTCTTTCCTGGAAGGCTATCCAGATTGCTGCGACAACTACAGCCCTAAACCTGACGCAAATATATTTTCCAGGATTGATGAATAACTGGAAATATCAAAAAAGGGGCTTCTCTTTCTCTGCAAATCTGTCTACAGTACACAGGCCTCCTTGGAGTACTTCCACAAAAGGGCGGAGACTGTGAGTGGAGGCCCCACCCTTTAGTACCTGGATAATGGAGCTGATACCGGGAAGAAGCAGAACTAGAAAGAAGAGGGTAAGTACATGGAAGCGATTGCCAGAGGAGATAGGAACAAAACGCAAGCAAAGAGTCCTCTGTTTTGTTTGTTTCTGTGGGAGACCGTCCTCATTTTCAGACATTCGTATGAATGAAAAAACGTGGTCAATTTTGTTTAACCCCCTAAGAACAATGGGGGGGTATATTACTGTAGGCAGCGCAGGGGGGGGGTATTTTACTGTAGGCAGCGCCGGGGGGGTATATTACTGTAGGCAGTGCCAGGGGGGGGGGTATATTACTGTAGGCAGCTCGGGGGGGGTAAATTACTGTAGGCAGCTCGGGGGGGGTAAATTACTGTATGCAGCGCGGGGGGGGGCAAACTACTGTCTGCAGCGCGGGGGGGGGGCAAACTACTGTCTGCAGCGCGGGGGGGGTAAACTAATGTCTGCAGTGCGGGGGGGTAAACTACTGTCTGCAGCGTGGGGGGGTAAACTACTGTCTGCAGCGCGGGGGGGGTAAACTACTGTCTGCAGCGTGGGGGGGTATATTACAGTCTGCAGCGCGGGGGGGTATATTACAGTCTGCAATGCCGGGGGGGGTATATTACTATCTGCAGCGCCGGGGGGGGTATATTACTGTCTGCAGCGCCGGGGGGGGTATATTACTGTCTGCAGCGCCGGGGGGGGTATATTACTGTCTGCAGCACCGGGGGGGGGTATATTACTGTAGGCAGCGCCGGGGGGGTATATTACCGTAGGCATCGCCGGGGGGGGGGTATATTACTGTAGGCAGCACCGGGGAGGGGAAGTATATTACTGTAGACAGTGCCGGGGGGGTATATTACTGAAGGCAGCGCCGGGGGGGGGTATATTACTGAAGGCAGCGCCGGGGGGGGGTATATTACTGTAGGCAGCGCCGGGGGGGTTATATTACTGTAGGCAGTGCCGGGGGGGGGTTATATTACTGTAGGCAGCGCCGGGGGGGTATATTACTGTAGGCAGCGCCGGGGGGGTATATTACTGTAGGCAGCGTGGGGGGGTATATTACTGTACGCAGCGTCGGGGGGTATATTACTGTACGCAGCGCCAGGGGGTATATTACTGTATGCAGCGCCGGGGGTATATTCCTGTATACAGCGCCGGGGGGTATATTCCTGTATACAGCGCCGGGGGGTATATTCCTGTATACAGCGCCGGGTTGGGGTAATATTACAGTATGCAGCGCCGGGTGGGGGTAATATTACAGTATGCAGCGCCGGGGGTGGTAATATTAATGTATGCAGCGCCGGGGGGGGGTAATATTACTGTATGCAGCGCCGTGGGGAGGTATATTACTGTATATAGTCATACCTGAACAGTCACTGTATGAAGATTCATAATATTTGGGATTTTATAAATGACAATAGTGAAAAAAGAAAAAATATTCATATATACTGTATAACAAAACATACTTGGATGCCCAGCACATTCACTCGCAGACACATGACATCACAACTGATAATGTAACAGAAGGATTCCATGTATTCAGGCAATGCTTTACAACGTTGCCATTACTCTCAAACCTTTAGAGGATTAAGTCAGCTTTCTCAATCCCTGAAATTTTGTGTTGAAGTTTTGTTGTTTCATTGAGCAACAAAAACATGAAACGCACAAAAAAGAAGTTTAAAAAGACTTCAATGGAGAAAACTGAGAAGAAAAGGAGAGGAGAAGCGGTGGAGCTACAGAGAAAGGGTAACCACGGGGCTGAGAAAGACCTATGGCTGATGGAGCGGGACCAACTTCCCCCTGTAAGCCAAATGCCCCTTGGAGGTAACCCAGAGATGCTAAAACAGGCCACAGAAAACCATAGTAAAGACCTAGGACAGGGCGCTGGGACATCATGCGCAAATGTGGACTGTGACAGGAAAAGAAAACGAAAGGAGAGCAAGAAGCAGGTGAAGGGCCAGGCCAAGAAGGTAAGGAAAGAAAGTAAAGGCAGGGACAGAAAGCGTAAACGAAACCAAATGGAGGGACATGGCGATACGAAGAAGAGGAGAGCTGAGGCCAGTTCCCAACCATCTAAATCGGACATTCCTTTGAAACGCCTTCTGTTCCATGGCCTGTTGGGAAAGGGCGGCTTCGGTAAAGTCATGCTGGCTACCGACACCATCAGCAAAAAGTTCCTGGCCGTTAAAATGATCAAGAAGAAGCAACTTCTTGAGGACAGGAGCAGCATTATGGTGGAGAGGCGCGTGTTGGAAGCGGCAGTGGGGAGCCCATTCTTGACCCACATGCATGCCGCTTTCCAGACAGAGGACTCCCTGTTCTTCGCCATGCAGTTCCTAAATGGAGGAGACCTGGATAAGCTTCTTGCTATTTTTGGCAGACTTGACCCCAACATCACCACGTTCTTCGCTGCCGAACTAGTCTGTGGTTTGCGGTATCTTCATAGCAAGGGCATCGTCCATCGGGATTTGAAGCCAGAGAATGTGCTGTTAGACAACGAGGGTCATCTTAAGATAGCAGATTTTGGTCTGGCTGTGGAGAACATGTTCGGAGAGCAGACGGCTTATGGTTTGGCTGGGACCCTGGGATACATAGCCCCGGAAATGCACCAAGGTAAGAGGTATAATGCCTCTATAGACTGGTGGGCCTACGGGGTTATACTGTATGAGATGGCCACGGGAGACATACCATTCTACGGCGGGGCAGACATTAAAGAGGTGGCCAGATCGGTCATCAAGGACACACCGCTGTACCCTGACCATCTCAGCCCTGAGACCAAAGACCTCATAAAGAAGATGCTGTGCAAGAAACCCTCCAAGAGGCTGAAAGAAGCTGCCACCATCCACTTCCATCCCTTCTTTCAGTTTATTGATTGGGGAGACCTTGAGGCGGGAAGAGTAGCTCCTCCATTCTTCTTCCTCCCACCATCTCCGGAGAGCTTGATGCTGGCATTGAGACCGGAGAAAGGGTTTTTACCTCCTGAGGACCTGGGGACCCCCATTAACCCTGAAGATCAGAAATTGTTCCATGGGTTTTCCTTCACGGGTGCACAATGGAACAATTCAACATCTTCTCGGCAGGAACCACGCACTGCTTTCAACTTGTGGGAGAACATACTACCTTCTATCACGCTGCTACAGCAAGACCAACTGCTGTACCCTGGCATCCCGCCGCTACAGCAAGACCAACTGTTGTACCCTGGCATCCCGCCGCTACAGCAAGACCAACTGCTGTACCCTGGCATCCCGCCGGTACCACAAGACCAACTGCTGTACCCTGGCATCCCGCCGGTACCACAAGACCAACTGCTGTACCCTGGCATCCCACCGGTACCACAAGACCAACTGCTGTTCCCTGGCATCCCGCCGGTACCACAAGACCAACTGCTGTACCCTGGCATCCCGCCGGTACCACAAGACCAACTGCTGTACCCTGGCATCCCGCCGGTACCACAAGACTAACACGCTGTACCCTGGCATTGCGCCGGTACAAGACAAACCGCTGTACCCTGGCATTGCGCCGGTACAAGACAAACCGCTGTACCCTGGCATTGCGCCGGTACAGGACAAACCGCTGTACCCTGGCATTGCGCCGGTACAGGACAAACCGCTGTACCCTGGCATTGCGCCGGTACAAGACAAACCGCTGTACCCTGGCATTGCGCCGGTACAAGACAAACCGCTGTACCCTGGCATTGCGCCGGTACAAGACAAACCGCTGTACCCTGGCATTGCGCCGGTACAAGACAAACCGCTGTACCCTGGCATTGCGCCGGTACAAGACAAACCGCTGTACCCTGGCATTGCGCCGGTACAAGACAAACCGCTGTACCCTGGCATTGCGCCGGTACAAGACAAACCGCTGTACCCTGGCATTGTGCCGGTACAAGACAAACTGCTGTACCCTGGCATTGCGCCGGTACAAGACATACCGCTGTACCCTGGCATCCCGCCGGTACAAGACATACCGCTGTACCCTGGCATCACGGTGCAGGAACCGTTACAGGAAGGCCTCCTGCGGACTGAGACTGATCTGCTTCATGATTTGCTCCGATAAGGAGAGCCACCTCCTCCTGTATCCCAGAGCCAGCAAAAACCGGTTCACAGAAAAATAATTTTTTTTTTAAAAATCTCAAAATCTTTGCTTCTTTAGTAATATTCTGTTTCAAGATAAGCATGTCCTCCTGGTCGTAACATAACGTGTGGCTTAGTATATAATAAATAATAGAAATCCAGGGTTTAAGTGCTTAACATCTCTATAGATTCCCCCAGCGACGTCTGTGTTAAAGCTCCACAGAAGCAGGAACATGTTAGTTCGCTCAGAAAACAATGGAGTCTTCATCAGATAAAGTCTTACTCGGCAAACATAGAAAAATATCTGGTTATTTAAACTTTCAAGGATAGCAGTGTAAATATTAATATTTGGGCTGCTGAAAGTTAGGAAGGTGGGGGTTAAGTTAGGGGCAGTTATGGTTAATGGGATGTTAAGGGTTAATTTAAGGCAAGTTATGGTTAATGGGGTCATCTGCGGGGAGGGCAGCGCGGCATATGCAGGGGGGGCAGCGCGGCATATGCGGGGAGGGCAGTGTATCATTTGAATGATAGTTTTCTTTAAGGGAATCCGGAGTACTTTCTAAGCCCATACACCATATATTCACCACAAGGCTGTATTTATAATACATATTAAATATATCATATACATATAAATACAGCTTTCGTTACCATTTGTCGCTTTTCAGCATGCTTTTTTATTTAGTTATAAACATTTAATACAATGATGGAATTATCCTTAAATCAATGTAATAATTGTACTGACCTCCAGAGATTTCTGTGGATCTGTAACAATGTCATTGTCACGAAAAGATCTGGAGGGACACAAACAACACAAATTAACAAATAAAGTCTAGTGATATGGATCAATGAGACACCAACCAAACACGTTTACCTACATTGGTATTTACAACTTTACTAAACACTGCCTTTAGGTATCCGCCAGATAAATTCCACTAATTTACAGGAAAATAATGTCTAGATATCAATTCATCGTGCAAACGAGCAGCAAGGTCGGATTTTATTTTAATCCGATGAATTGGACCACAGCCCCTCTAAATTCTCAGTTCCCAATACATTTGATGATGTGTATAAAAAGTGATTATTCTATAATAGCTAAAAACATATCACAATAGCCCCTAATGGGAGGCCCAATCAGCAGGGTTTAACCACTAAACCCCTTCTCAATCTTTAAAATCAAATTGTATAATAATAATTAAAGAAAAAACATTTAAAAAATGCCACAGGCTAAGTATCCCTTATTCGAGAAGATCAAAAATCTGATTTTTCTTCTCAGGGGGGGGCAAGCATTTCGGATAAGGGATACTCAACCTAATAAAATAAACCAACACCTTCTATACATCAATTCAGGGCCGGCCCAAGCGCTTTTTGTTTGTTTTTTTTTTGAAGCGGAGGAGAGAGAGAGGGGCACCGAGTGGTTTTCGCTTACCCGCTCGGCGCCCCTCTCTCTCTCTCTCCTCTGCGGCGAGTCTCCCTGTTCGGTCCCGGTGCCGGCTTGTAATGCAGAGCGCCGGAAGTGACGTCAATTTCCGGCGCTCAGAATTACAAACCGACACCCTGGCATAGCAGGGAGACTCGCCGCAGGACTCTTTAAAGGTAAGTACCGGGGGGGGATCGTAGATTATGGCGTCGGCGAAGTTTAAAATGCCGCCCCCCCCGGCGTCGGCGGGGGGGGGCAGCGTTTTAAACTTCGCCCCAGGCGGCGTTAAGTCTTCGGCCGGCCCTGCATCAATTGATACCACATGAAGATGGCTGCAACTTCTGGCTTTCTATTAAAGGACTTTACACATATTTCCAAAACTGTAGATCAGCAAGAGTGGCGGCAGAGAAACTTATTCAAAGATAACTAAACTATCCTTATCTGTAGATGCAATATGCCTTTAGGATCAACTGGCATTGTCCTTCCATGAGGACATACCGTATTGGCTCGGATATAGGCCGCCCCCGTATATAGGCCGCACCCTAAAAGTTTGGTGCTTTTTTAAAAAAGCACCAAAAAACATGCTGCCACTCTGTCCTCTCCCCCCCCCCGAGATATGCTGCCACTCTGTCCTCTCCCTCCCCGAGATATGCTGCCACTCTGTCCTCCCCCCCCCCCCGATTTACCAGAGTAGACTCCCGGGGGTCTTACGGGGCCAGAGGGGGACATCTATGCACATCGTGTATACAACTCCCGGTGCCGGCACTCAGCGGAAGTGCCGGCACCGGAAGTTGTATACGCGTATTGCGTAGATGTCTTCCGCCGGCCCTGCAAGACACCCGGGAGTCTGCTCTGGTAAGTCGGAGGGGTTAAAATGTATCGTGCGGATGTTCACCGGCAACGGCGCATCGCCGCTGCCGGTGAACGTCCGTGCGATGCGCTTAGACAACCTCCCGTGCCGGTACTCCCCCCCCATGGAAAGTGCCGGCAGGGGAGGCTGTCTGAGCGTATCAGACAGTAGGATACAGGTCCCCTGCACCGGTGCGGGGGATCTGTATCCTAACCCGGGACTGCATGTCCCAGGCGTCGGGCGCTAGACCCCGAATATAGGCCGCACCCCCACTTTAAAGACTTAAAGTGGGGAAAAAAGTGCGGCCTATATTCGGGCCAATACGGTATATAAAAGCACACACGGCATTGTTGTATTTCAGCCACTGCAGCCCTATAAGAAGCAATACTTTAAATGGGGGCATCTAGAAAAAGCTACTGAAAGATTTTGGTAATTTTTGTGTTTAAACCTATTATTAACTTACATACTAGAAGGCTGGGTTTCAGGGACACTCCGGTATAACAAGCAGTCCCACTAATAAAGAACGCGTATTAATGTACTTTGTAAGTGGTTTAATATCCATTCTTCAACCAGCACCGATATCATGTATTTATTTTTAGGAGTTGGTACGGCGTACGGCCCCCTTTGTTGTCCTGTTTATCTTGCCACTGCTGGTTGCTTGAACGACCAAATCAGCAGAAGGTGCTCATATTTTAGTGAACAGAAGTGCTTTTTGAGCATTCAGGGTCTCATTTAGACTGCATGAAACTCATGTACAAGCCATCGCTGGAACCGTCTATGCCAGGGGTCTTCAAACTGTGGCCCTCCAGCAGCTGCAGGACTACATCTCCCATACGCCTCTGCCAGCCTCTTAGCTGGAGGAGCATTATGGGAGATGTAGTCCTGCAGCAGCTGGAGGGCCACAGTTTGAAGACCCCTGGTCTATGCAGTGAGGAAAGCAGATCCACTGCAAACTAAGAAGCTGTGGGGTGGAGAAAGAGGCAAACGCACATGGAGGATCCTGCAGAACCCCTTCACGCATTTGCAAGGGAGACCAAAATAAAATCTGAAGAGACAGTCATATTTGCAGCCATAGTGCAAAATCTTCTTTCTCCCACCATGATCTGACCGACATTGCTTGCCACCAATCAGTGGCAGTAAAGTACTTCTCATTAAATCAATGGGAGTATCAAGTCACTAATTGACAGCTTAAGCAGCCAATCAATGGGAAACCCTCACAAACGTGCACTTGGGTCTAAACGTGCAGGAGGATGCATTCAGCTAGAGGTGGGGACAGGGGAAAATCCATATGGGAATCCCCCCCATGCATTTGTAAAAATGGACCACATGGCTATTGTAAGCAGTGACTAGGATGGCTGGAGTGTCCCTTTAAACAGATCACTCAGCTATGAAATCAGCTACTCGAATAGACAAGGAAAGAGATACTCACAGTGTACAGGAGGACGCCTCTGTCATGGTGCCCGGTATATCACGTGTGATCACAGCACTGTAACTGGACAATAGACATAAAAAGAGTAATGTTACGTCATCGCAGTTTTCATGTAGTACATATCGGTTTTGGTTCGGACTGCTTTATTTGTTGATGCATAGCGGAAAAAAAAAAATGCCAAAACGTGGTAGTAATTAAAATTTAGTTTTGTGACAGGAACAGCTACACTGAGGAAGCGGCGACATCATCTTATCAAGAAACTGGCCATTAAGATATTACAAGAAGTTAGGGTAATGTGAGTTCAAAACAGATTATGGAGTCTATTTACAAAAAAAAATAACAATGGATCATTTTAAAAAAAAGTTAGGCATTACCAAAAATCTTCATAATCTTATATGCTTTGTACAGCACTACAGAATATGGCAGTGCTATAAATAATGTTTAATATAATACGTAGCTCTCACTTCACAGACACCTGTGCCAACCTGAAAAGCACTTAATTTAAATATTACTAATAATATTAACAGAACATAACATTATTAGCAGAGCACTATTAACATATCGCTATTATATGAGCATTCAGCACAGTAGCCTTGTGTTTCTGTGAAAAGTGGCTATTTTGCCTACAAGGCGCACCGTTAAACGTATATAACGATTATATATTTAAAATGCCAGAAAGATAAAAGCGCAGGCAGCGTGTACGTGAGACGAGTAAAGCCCGCACTTACCTGCCGTTAGCCCCGCAAGCCGTCTGTCAGCCCGTATCCGGGGTCACCGCGGCTGTAAACACAGGAAAGCTTCTGGTACAACAGACCGTGTTCCGCCAGGAAAGTTCTGGACTAGCCGGGCACTGACTACAGCGACCAGCGAGACGGAGGAAAGTGTGCAGAGCGGCAGCACTGCGCAACAGCGACACCTTCGGAGATGGAGGGAAAGAAACACAGCACAGGGAACCATATATAAATGTGTAAATACATCCAGTATATGGAGGTGATTAGGATTGGGGAACTGGAACTAAAAAGCATGTTAATACTATTAATTACGAAAATACAATTCAATTGCTTTGGTGTCGGAATGTTTGCTGGGTATGACCGCTCTGCAGCATTAGAAGTCACAATAATGTGCTTAGAAACTAAACTGTGTAAAGTACAAAGTTACACTTTTGAATGGCCTATTTAGTTATAGAAATAGCTTTTAAAGAAGAGAAGGTCATCCATTCAGACTTGAAGAAAGACATTTTCTATGAAATAGCAAAACGGGTTCATTACAGTAAGAACAATAAAGATGTGGAATTCACTACCTATGGAGTTCACGCCATCAGTACGGATGTACACGTGCCTGATACCCCCATCAGCATCGCAGCCAGGCACACACCAGGCAAATGTCTGGCGGGCTGGTGGCGGAGAGTGCACACACTGGAGCAACAGCTAAAAAAAACAGCAAAGGGTTGCTCATAACCAGCCTTTGGCTGTAATGATGTCACCAGGCTGTCTTAAAGTGTCACAACCGCCCCACCATCTCCAGTCTGGCCCTGGTAGCCACCCTGCTTATGTTCTGAGGCCACTTCTGTTTCCCACAATATTTTTCTGCCCTGCCCCAGTGTCCTTGTCACTCCTTTGCAGTGTCCAAACCCCTCTGTCTCTACCATTTCTATCCACTTTGACAATTAATTAAGGGTATACAATGCAGGCAGGGGATCTCTTACCCCTCTGCCCCTCCTCTATTCAGTGTCCATTTCCCTCCCCACTTTAATGTCCATATCTCTCTATAGTAACCTGCCTCCCTTCAGTGTCCATCTCCCTCCCCACTTCAATGTGCACTCTTCTGCCTCCATCCTCCTCTACTTTCTTACCATAGGGTCCTTACCCCTCTATCTTCTCCTAACACCAGTGTCCATACCCCTCTGCCCCCACTCCCACCACTGCCCGTCCCCTCTGTACCAAATCCACCCAGTGCCCATCCTCCCCTGTGTTAATACCTCCCTTTCCCTATCACCACTCTGCATACCCATTTGTGCCACAGGCTATCTGTTTCAAGATCCAAAAGAAAACAGGCACCATGTTAGGCAATGCCCCTAACCAATATAGAAACATGACTTGATGATGGATACGCAAAAATCTCATCTGGTCTACTCATGATTCCTGCTAGAAGAAAACCAGTCAGTGTCCTATCGTGGTGAGCACAGTTTCCAGACAAAGCCCTCTCCATCAGCGTTCCTTCAGTCCCAGCATGCCGAGTCTGAGCCCCGGAACATGATTTCCTTTTCCACACCAAGAGAACAGATCCTTCACCAGCTGCTGAACCCACAAAAGTAGGGGGTCCTAAATGTAGATGTGTGAGGTGAGTTTTTATGTGTGAGTGTCTACATGTCTAAGTGTCAGTATATGTGAGTGTGAGCCTATGTAAATGTTTGAGATCGTAGAAATAATTTGCGAACCTGGAGTTATATCTGAAGTGCGTATTAAACACAAAGACTTAACTATTACCTACAAAATTCAGTATAACATTATACATGGATATTGTACACAGGTGAGTATTAAAATATGAATCCTACTCAAAATCTTTGCAATCATGGATTACATTTGGAATGAATGTTAATTACTCTGTAAATCAAAGGTTTTCATGTAAAATTAAAGAACTGGATTGTTTAACGCAGACATTTGTCCATTTGTTATCTGATGTACAGACTGCTGGCTGCTCTAGAAATTCTGTTTTGGAGTAATGACTGTTACAGGACGCATGGATTTTCTGTGCATTAGCTAATTTGGGCACAGCCAATATGTGAAGCAGTAAAAAAAAATGGAGAATAAAGCCATTAGGGGCACCAATCCCCATGCTCCACCCCACAGCACCAGATGGCACAGAAGCAAAGGGTATCTGGCAGTCGCATCGGCATTAACATTGCTGCTTCGCCTACAGGATGAAATTAGATGTCTACTCACCAGAGGCCAAGATCCAAGAACCGTGATTAGCATATGAATACCTAGAATTGTTTCTCTAGCATCTCTAGCTGATTTATGCTGTCTAAACTGAAGCTGGAAATAAAAAGACTAATGATTTGATATCTTTAGGAGCAGGGCCGGCCCAAGACTTAATGCCGCCTGGGGCGAAGTTTAAAATGCCTTTTAAAGGCATTTTAAACTTCGCCGACGCCATTATCTACCCTAACCCCCCCCGGTACTTACCTTTAAACAGTCCTGCGGCGAGTCTCCTTGCTCTGCCACGGTGCCGGCTTGTAATGCTGAGCGCCGTAAATTGACGTCACTTCCGGCGCTCAGCATTACAATCCGGCACCGTGGCAGAGCACGGAGACTCGCCGCAGAGGAGAGAGGGGCGCCGAGCAGGTAAGCGAAAACCACTCGGCGCCCCTCTCTCTCCTCCGCTTAAAAAAAAAGCGCTTGGGGCGGCAAAGTGCCGCCCCTTCAAAAGTGCCGCCTGGGGCAATTGCCCCAGTCGGCTCCATTGTAGGGCCGGCCCTGTTTAGGAGTAAAAATAAAATAACGGCAAAAACTTTTTTATCATTACATAGTAACATAGTAATTTGGGTTGGAAAAAGACTTCCTTCCATCTCCACCCATATTACCAACTGCCCCCCCCAACATTCAAGAAACATTTCAAAACTCACTTCTTCAGAGAAGCCGCAACATCTTAGCTGCTAGAACTTCCTTGTCATTGATACAACCACCACACTACCTCTCACCCTTTCTCTGTGCCTTATGTTTGTTACCCCCATTCCCTCAAGATTGTAAGCTTCTAAACAGGGCTCTCTCCACGTAATTTATCGGTTTGTCTTAGTCTGTCAATTCTCATCTTGTCATATCCGTTGAATATATGTATTGTATTAAGCGCTGCAAAAATTGTTGGTGCTATATAAATAAAGTTTAGTAAAAGTTCAGGCGCTACACAAACAAAAAGTATATATTAGTATAAAGTAAGTGAAAATTAAAATATATTATAACAGGTGCTGCAAACACTTAAGTATAACCCCTTTCTACCAAAATACAAAATAAAAATTTGATAGTGTTGCGCAAAAATATTTATGCCAATTTAAAAGGCAAAATATAAAGTGATTATATATAATATAATGTGATACAAACAATATGTATAAAAAATATATATTAAAGAAACAATACTTATTTCTGTGTTCTGTCTTTTTTTCAATTTCTCAATTGTGGTTTTTCTTCCAGTGTTTCAATGTATACAAGAAAAAAGAAAAATAACAGTTATTTCTGGGCGTAAATTGAGCGGTTCCACCCGCCAAAGAAATAATATAGGCTTCCGAAACGCCTTCCCGTAGAAAGTAGGCTTTCTACGGGAAGGAGTTTCGGAAGCCTATATTATTTCTTTGGCGGGTGGAACCACCCAATTTACGCCCAGAAAGTCAGAGCAAACTATAATGCTCTCATCAATGTGAGTGGGATACCGCATTCGAAATATTTGATAAAAATGTATTGCCTTTACGGAAAACACTATGTTATTTTTCTTTTTTTCTTGTATATAAATAAAAGATAATAATAATAAGTTCAGCACCTATAACTATCCTTCCTGCTTGTGATCCAAAAGAAGAAAAAAATGGAGAAAAAAAAAAGCTATTACTCAAAACTTTTTGCTGGAAATATTGCTTCTTGACTGTAAAAGACAATCAGCTTTCTTCTTGGATCAATAAGCTCTAAACTATTAGGCTAGGTTTCCACTTGAGTTTTTGTCCTGCGTTTTTTCTTGATGAAAAACGCCAGGAAAAACGCCAAGAAAACTGCCACTGCATTTACCTGCGTTTTGGCATTTTTTCTGGAGTTTTTTCTGGCGTTTTATCCTTTCTGTGGAAATTGCTTTTTTTGACCTTAGGCAGTTTTTCCAGCCTTTACAAGTTAGAAGTTTCACCCAGCTAAAAGGGATTAGGATAAATGGATAAACTATCTGCCCTCTCCTGATGTCATTTACTTGGTAGACCCTTTTGTCTCTTTTCTGTGGTTTGTAAGGCATGCTTTATTTCGAATGTCTGCTCCTCTGGGAAGATTGGCCCCAAATGATGGTGCAAATTGTTTGCTGTTGCTTTTGGCACGCAGGATCCAGTTGATGCGTCGGGTATGTTTGTTTGTAATGGCATGTTTGTTCCAAATGGTGTAAAATTCAATATGAACCAGTCCAGGACTTTGTTTTGTGTGAAACTGTTTGTTTTCAGCCTATTTCTCGTAAGACACAAAGATACTGGGTCCATCCTCTGCATTGTAACTGTGGAAAAAACGCCATAAAAAACGCCAAGGCAATAAACCCACATGGCTATTTCATGGCGTTTTTTCTCTCCCATAGACTTCTATTGGAGAAAAACGCCAAGATTTCCTTGCAAAAAACGCCAGAGTGTCAACATGCTGCGATTCTGAAAAACTGCCACAGAGCCCAAAAAAGCAGAAAAACGCCAAAGAGGACTGAAAAAACGCCAAACAGAAAAACGCCAAGTGGAAAATGCATTTTGCGATTTCCTATTGAAGAACAGCTAACATCTGGCTGCAGCGTTTTCACTAAAAAAACGCCAGGTGGCGCTATTGGCGTTTTTATGGGCGTTTTTAGCAAAAAAAAACAAGTGGAAACCTAGCCTAAAAGTTTATTTATGGCCCTGTATGTTCTACTTTTCTATGAAGAAAAAAAAAAAATATATATATATATAAATACATATATATATATATCCAGATCCATTTTGAAGGCATCTATTCTATTTGTGAGCACCAGCTCTCTTGGCAGTGAATTCCATACCTTTATTGGCCCTACTGTAATGAATCTCTTCTTTTGTGGTCTATGAAATCTTCACTCTGGTTCTTTGCACATTTCTGTTAATGAACAGGTCTCTGTCAAGCTCTTTATACTTGCCCTGTACATATGTTATAATATCCCTTTTAAGATGCCATTTCCAACTCTTTTAGCCTCTCTTCATAACTCAGATCTCCCAATCCTCTTACTTATTTTGTAATCCTCCTTTCAGGGCTGGTGCAAGGATTTTGTTACCATAGGTATAACCTTATTTTGCTGGCTCATTGGCTCTGCCCCAGTATCCTACCCTTGGGGCGAAGTCATGTGAGCGCATCACCTACACATGACCCACCCCACCTGCGTTGACAACCCATAAATCTCCAGTACTCCTCCGTTGGAAGAGCTAGAGCCTGGAGGTCTTATATACATAAAAAAGCTGCTGCTCATTTAGAAGGGCACCCCTCTTTCTCACCCATGTTAGGGTGCAGCAACCGCTGACAGGGTGGGACATATGATGGAACATACAACTGAACACCTAACTCCCAGAGTCCTTTTGTCCCTTTCTTCACCGTGCTACACCTTTCTTTTCTTCTCTCATGTAGTTCAGGTATAGATCAAATTAACAACACATGGAAACACAACATTGCAGTTATAGATCAACTGAATAAGACATTCAAACCCTGTATTTACAGGTATAGCGTAAATAAACACACGGAAACATAGCATTGCAGATATACAGCAACTGAGTAACATACAAACCCAGCCTTGCAGGCACAGATCGCACAAATAGGACTTACCCCAGCACCTAGATTGCACCTACATGGGATTTACCTTGCACCCAGATTGCACCCACAGCGGCATCCTCTCAGTCTGTCTCTCACACACACTTTATTCATTCTATACCCTTTAGGCCCAAACTAGTAACAGTGTCAGAATACACAAATATAATGTAGTGGTGCATGCGGCTTCACTCTTAACCAGCAGGATATGATGTCATATTCTGTCACTCAGCATCAATCGTTGGCACCTCGAGGGAGTTGTAAAACAGAGTCAGACTGGACTGCCACTGCTGGCCCTGCTCCCCAGCAACAGGCAGTCCAGTCTACTGTAGAGAAGGCACCCCATGTAGATCTGCGCTCTTGCCTATAGGTAGGGCTGGCCCTGCTTCGCTAGTTCCATAATATCCTTTTTAATAGCACCACATATTCAAGGTGAAGTCTTACCATTGACTTGTAAAGAGGCAAGATGATATCATCTTTTTGTGAACCAATAACCCATTTTATACATGTCAATATCTTATTGGCCTTTGCAGCTGCTGACTGACATTGTGCACCGTTGCAATAATTCACGATAATTCCTAAATCCTTCTCCGTAGTAGTTTTTTTCCCATGGAGATACCATGTAAACTATAATGTTGTATTTTTATTATTTTCTCATAAAGCATAACTTTACATTTCTTTGTATTGAACTTCGTTTGTTACTTGCCTGCTAAGTTCCCCACTCTGTCTAAACCCTCCTGCAGTGAAGGTTAGACTTTATTACCCTAATCCCATCAACAAACACACTGAGACATGACTCTCAATTCAACATGGGAGATTAATAAACAAATATTAAAAAAAAATTAAAAAAAATAAAAAAAGACGACCCTGCGCAGACTGCCAAGGTACTCCACTTAATACCTGGGTCTGGTCTGAGAATTTAACATCTACAACAACAACTTGCATTCTATCTTTTAGTGGACCACATCTACTGCCACTCCTAGATCTAAAATTTTAATAACTTCTTCATAAAATGCTATTAAATTGGTTTGACAAGACCAACTTTCACAAAACCTTGCTGACTTCCACCAATTATATTCTGATTCAAGAATGTTCCGATTCAATTCTTGAGTGTATGCATGTAGCTACCCTTCAAATAGTTTCCCCACTACAGATGTCAAGCTCACTGGCCCGTAGTTGCAATTTTTCATCTCCCTTTTTAAGTATGGGCGCCACATCTGCCTTGCAGCAGTCTATTGGTACTATACCTGAACTGAAAAAAATCCCTAAACAGCAAAAAAAAAAGAAAATGGTGCTTGACTTTAGTCTAGGCAAGGAGGGCCTGCATATCCCTCTCAGAGGAAGATTTGAGGCCTGAGTGACAGAAAGAACGGTTAACCACAAGCCTGTCTCTTGCTGGTCAATGTCTACCAAGTGAAGCATGCAGTGATATACCTTGCAAGGGATACAAAGGTGTTCCTGACATCTCTACAATGCTGACAGCCCACTTTGTATGCAACAAGGACTCAAGAAAGGTAGTGAAAGACTCCGGAAACTGCATGTCTCGCTTCTTCCGACTGCCCCAGTGGCGGCAACTCAAGTGGGAAAAGTGGGACACCGCCATCCCTTACAATTGGACTATGCTCTGGTTCTACTTAGACATGGGTAACATTGTAAGGAACCCAACTGCTGGGAGTAAAACCAGATCTGTGGTCACCACATGTTACTCATCACAGAACATCACAGCCAAGGACACTGTTGAGAACATCTCAGAGCACCCTAGCGTCCTACCACTGTACTTTACAGCCTTTTTCCAGGGACGAACACAGAGCGCACCTCTGCTGTGTAAAGGATGGCTTACGGTTTGCCAGGAACCGCCTGGTGGCTGGTGAGAAGGGAGCAGGTCACATTTGATCTTTTTTTTTTTCCTGTAAGTTTTGTGTCTGGACCATTACTTCTCTAATATATAGTGCATACATTAAAATATGTTGACTTTAGAAATATATATCTTTTTGCTCACATGGTTTAATTATTTTTTAAGAAACCAATTAAAAATACAAAACCAAGTTCAACGATGTTTAGATTTTCTTTAAATACAAATTCCATCTCTATCAATACATATAGCATTTGAATTCTACACATTTTTTGAGTGTATAAAAATTGATTTTTTTGAAATCTATTTAGAGAAATAGAAATTAATTGTAATAAGCACATTTTTTGCAATTTTCATGGCGTACATAATATACATTATTTACAAGTAAAAAAGAAAAATCCTCGTACAATACCAGTACATTACTTTCACAAGGCATATTTTAATGCATAGTTTAAACCAAGGCACATTTGTTATTGCTAAAGATCTAGAGAGGTTGATTGATATTTTATATATAAATCCAGAATTAGTAATGAAAGGGGTAAAAAAATACAAAAATGCCTTTAGAACAGTGCAGAAACAACAAAAAAAAAAGTTGTATTTGGTTTAAAGATATTTTTTGCTTTCATTTGATACTTTTAAGCGATAAGCTATTTTGTTGTAGCCATGTTGCTGTAACGTATAATTAATCTCTCTATCTTAAAAGCATAGTTGGGTTGGTGTAAATTATTTACAAGAAAACAAAAATAGGATGTACAAAAATAACTGCTTAGGTGAATAGGTTAAAAGATCACAGACTTGTAGAAAAATATTTCCATCAGAAACAGAAAAAATGATATCTTCATAGCAGAAAGGGCATGTTCCTTCACGGTAAGGGGAATCTGAGACACAATGGTACACAAACTGGAATTCAGACTTGTTCCTGATTGTAATTCCATAAACAAGATACAAAAACAACTTAAAATCAAAACTCACTGAGATTTAATTAAACTTTTAATTAGCACTCAGCAAGGGGGAGTGGAAAATAAAAATAGATTTCTTAGAATTTTTTTTAAATTACATTATTCAGGAACAGCCCATCACATTTGAGAGAAAAAATAAAAATTAAATATTCATGTTTGGTTAATTTGAGTCAAATGCCCACTGTTCATTTTCCTGTTTTATTTCCAGCTGTGAGGGAAATCCATTGGGACTGGCTACCACCAACACACATGACTGGAAGTTCTGCTCTGCGTGGTCGGCAGTTTCTGATGCGCTCTCTGCTCCTCCAGGGTTTGAAGATGCAGGAACAAGTGTCTGTCTAGACTCCGGTGACTTGATAACAGATGTAATAACAGTGTTTGCTGGTTGCGTGACAAGTGTCGATGTGCTGGGCGAGAAGGTCATTACTGGAGAACTCACACTGAAGGTGGGCGATGAAGGCATACTAACTGTTCCATTGCAAAGGCTCTGACCATTGCTGTTGAAAACCTGCTGAACCTGGTTTGAGCTCAGGACAATGGGGGGTGGTGGTGATCCTGATTTTGAAGGCTGCAGCACCATGTTCTCTTTGAGCACTGTCATGGGCTGGGTTGAAGGAATGGCTTGAAGTATAAATTTCTGTGACCCTGCCCCTGTTGCTGGGTCTGTGCTTGTTATGACTGTGGTGAGGGGCACGGTTTGGAGTGTCACAGTGTGAAGCTGCTGGTTCCCAGGTGAAACCACTACGGGCACTTGTCCTGGAGGTTGAATAGTCCTGCAAAGATATAGGATAGAGAGATGACAAATTACATTCAGATTAAAGTGTTCTGATAATTTTCTGATCCACTGGGCTAAATCCATGATCCATTGGGATCCCTCTATAAATTCCCTTTCATAAAGGTCTTTTTGAGCAGCTACATGCAAGGTCACAGCCGCGCAGGGCGAGATCACAGCCGCGCAGGGCGAGGTCACAGCCGCACAGGGCGAGGTCACAGCCGCGCAGGGAGAGGTCACAGCCGCGCAGGGAGAGGTCACAGCCGCGCAGGGAGAGGTCACAGCCGCGCAGGGAGAGGTCACAGCCGCGCAGGGCGAGGTCACACCTCATTCAGAGGTAACCTGCCACCATACAGTTCAGATCTTGCGATTCAGCGTTGCTGCGTCTCATGAGAATTCCATCTAGATGTGAACGCAACCTTAAGGAATTTACACGAAATGGCACTATGCCAGGTCTAAAGGATCAGCTCTTAAAGCATTTGCCTGAGTTGATTTATCATCACAACATATACCTTCAGTATAAGCCCTGTGTAGTTAAGAAGCAAATGTAAACCAAGCGACAGACATGTTTTAATTTATGTATCCTGAAATCAAAGTAACACTAAAGCAAAAAGGAAGCAAGGATTTCATTTAAGACAATCACATTATGGTTATCACAGATTACATCATTCTCATATGAAAGCATACCCCTTCAATGTTGATATCGGTTTATTTTAGCTCAGGGAGTACTGCTTTGCAAAGCATAGTTACTGGGTATATATATATATATATATATATACACACATACATATATATATATATACATACATATATAGACGCTGTAACAAAAGCGGAGTGAATATTTGTTCTTATTGGTGTTTCCTAGGAAATGCGACTATTTTTCCCTTCACAGAAACAAAGGTGATTTTGAAAAAAGGCAGAAGCTGTTTGACATCACAGACAGTCGTGCAATGTAAATCTAACATAATGGGGGTGGGGAGCGTTTTTCAGATATGAGAGAACGTTTTTAACCGGGTCTAATTCAGATTCAGTCGTTACAAATACAAGGCTTTATGCAGACTGGAAGCAGAAACCCCTCATGGTTACTTATTAGTAACATCTTCCATGGGCCATTGCAAACAGTGTAGGGGAACACATGGATATATTCATTTGCTTTGAGTACTGTGGTATTTCTAGAGGAAACAACCATCATATACATTTTATGTAATTTTTAACTCTAAAATATGGAAGACCCCGTCTCCTTCCAATAGATAATATTTCTGTGAAGCATCATGCTGTGGGAATAAACCACATCCCTTGCTAATCCTAGCACCCTAGCCTGTGGCATGCACCAACCCAGCCACTACTTCATGAATAATGTCAGCAGATGCAGTGTGACACTATGGAATAATCGAAATGGAATATCATTTTGTTGCATAAAATACTGTAACATCATACCTTATGGTCTGTGCATGAGGCAGAGTGTCATTCTGAATGGTACACGTCAAAGCTTGCTCAGGAACAGTCTGCCCAGACTGCATTACATGCAACGTCCGGAAAAGCTGAGTGGGGAAAGGTTGAGGTGACTCAGCAGTCTGCACTGTCCTCAATAACTCTGATGGCAACAAGGACACTTGTTGCTGCGGAGGCTCCGCCGGTTCCTTTGTTTTCGAGGGTCTTGAAGCTCCATTTTTTAGAACAGTGGTTGAGCTACCTCTTGTCCCAGTGTTTGAAGGCCCTTTGGATGCTTTTGTTTGGTTCCGGCTGGGAGTTGAAGCTGAAGAGTGCAAGGAGGGATCAGAAGACAGGTTTCCGGAGTATCCTGTGCTGGAACTTGTGCCATCTTCATCGATAAACACGAGATCCTTTGGCATTTCTTTGAACTGATAGACAAGGCGCTGTCCTTCAACTTTAGCAAGTATTCCTCTTTGGTAGTAGTACCTACAACAAAAACAGAATTACTTAATTAGGAATTGCCAATACCCAAACTCTACATACCACTGAACATACAATTAAAAAGCCAGCCCTACTTCAAGGTGTATGACAAGACAAAACTGACAAACCAATACATTGGGTGGAGTGAGCCCTGCTCGCTTACAATCTTGAGGGAATAGGGTAGCAAATAAGACGGTGTGGCTTCTCTAAAGAAGTGGGTTTTGAGATGTGTCTTGTTGGGAGGGTGAATGCTGAAGGTTTGGTGGAAGTAGGTCCCAGAGATATGGGGCAGCACGAGTGAAATCTTGTAGACGGGGAAAAGGAAGAGGTGGTAAGTGAGGAGCAGAGCTTTGGCCGATGGGAAAGGGAAAAGTAGGGGAGTATTTGTTTATGAGGGCAGAAATGTATGGAGGAGCAGTGTCATGTAGGGCCTTATATGTTAGTACCAGGATTTTAAATTTAATGCTAAAGGTAATAGGGAGTCAGTAGAGGATTTCACAGAGTGGGGAAGCAGAAGAGGAGCGGTGTGCAAAGATGATAAGCCTAGCAAAAGAATTTAGGATAGACTGTAGAGGAGAGAGAGTCGAGACAGTAGAATACTAACCAGAAGAGTGTTGCAGTAGTCAAGATGGTAAATAAGTGAACGAACCAGAGTTTTTG
The DNA here is from genome assembly GCF_027358695.1 of Spea bombifrons. Classification (NCBI taxonomy): domain Eukaryota; kingdom Metazoa; phylum Chordata; class Amphibia; order Anura; family Pelobatidae; genus Spea; species Spea bombifrons. The sequence goes on from NC_071088.1 coordinate 107,279,131, forward strand.
TGGATTCTTGGGTGAGGAACGGGCGGATGCGAGAGATATTTTTTAGGTGCAAGCGGCAGGATCTGGCGAGGGACTGAATGTGAGGGATGAAGGAGAGGTTTGAGTCAAGGATGACCCAAGGCATCAGGCCTGGTTAGTAGGAGAGATAGTCGTGTTGTTAATGGTGACAGAAAATTCAGGTAGTGGGGTGGAGATGGAAGGAGGGAAGATAGTGAGTTCAGTTTTAGCAAGATGATATTGGGAACTGACATGCTGAACTCTCCTGCAGACTCCTGACTTAGTGAATACACCCCTTAATTGCCACAGTCTAAATATAAAAATGGAGCTCAATCAATTCACACCAGTTCTTCAGCATTAGGGCTGTGTTTTTTGCAGGTTTGCAATCAATCTACTGTATTTCTGTACTGTGTTTTTGTGCATTTTCCTAAGCAATGAGCACACTATAACTTGAATACTCCACTGCCAAAGATAAGCGACTGAAATTTAGTGCTGCATAAACGTTAATTGTAATTATTTAAAAATGACCATAAAAGGCTAACCGAACACACACAACATAATGAATGTATATTTACTGAGGATGAATACCTGAGTGCTCTCCCCATGGTCTCATAGTTCATGTCTGGCTTGTTCTTATGCTTCCCCCACAGTTTAGAGACGGCTTTGGAATCTACTAGTATTCCCTGAGGAAACAAACAAAAAAATACTTATATTCCTTACTGCGTAAAGCATGATGAAGAAATCCAAGGGCGATTGAAATTTGCATTTACCAGCAGTAATGCTTGGTACCACATAGAAACAGAAGGCATATAAGAAACATTCAAGCCATCTTTTATGCCCTCTATTATCGCTGTAAAGACACCAAACGTTAACAGCAGCGGAATATCTTGGATGGGGGCCACCCCGAGACACTCCACCACCACTTAACTGTCAGGATAGGATGTCATATCCAGCCATGATGCTCCCCAGTTACGTTACAGAGATCCTGCCGCCCAGCCTAGAATTGATGCCGTAGGCCATAATACCCAATGCTTAACCAGTCCTTGGTCTTGTGTTACATTCAGGATTACCTTAGGTATAACCATGCATGTTCCAATTTCCTTTAATGTATCAACCTCTACAACTATGGCAGAAGGTAGTTCCACTTTTATCAACAACATTTTAGGCAATGATTTTAATTATGACACTAACAAATGTGGAATTTTCTACTTAGGTGATGTGCTCTATGCATCCCAACTAGTAAGGCAAAACCATAACTGCATAACTTTTCAGAGCACAACTGTACAAAGGACTAACCAAGAACATTACTTACCTTTCCCATCTTTGTTTTTCCTCTTCACAGATATATTTGGTGTGGTGGTAGGAGATTCTGGTCTAGGTGTTTTTGGTTTTCTCCCTAAAATAAAACATGAACATTTTAAGGTGAAGTCTAAGATACAAACAATTTTAAGAGTTTTAAGAGCTTAACGACCACTAAACATCATTTTCCGTTTAACCCAGGGGGGCTATACCAGGTCTAGTCAGTGAACAAACCTGGAAATTTTCATGTGAGCGCTATCAAAAACTATTAACTTCTAAGAAGCATAACTTGAGTATTCTCTGAGGAGGCTCGTCAGTTAATAATAATCAACCATTCTGCAAATTTACTATTCAGGATTAAAGCATACTTTTGATTTATTTGACAGTCATGGGTTTTACTTAATAAAGAAAGCATTGATCAGATTTACATCCATGTTGCGTGCTTCAGATTGGTTTGCTGTAGCATTATCAGCTCATAGCAAGGAGTCAACGCTTGGAAATGTAGCTGCAGTGGCCTCATCCCAAGCGGACTCTTCATCAGTGGACAGATAAGCGTTACACTGGACTATCCAGACATCCAACTGCTCACCTGCAATATATATTCATCTCAACCATCTCCCTCTCTTACAGGTAGGACTATCCCATTGCATCTGATCCACCCTGAATCCCTCATCTCATACTGTAACCCCTTGTGAGGCAGCCCCATAAATTCTTAGGTCTCACTTGGAAACAAGCTTGCTTGGAAATGTAGCTGCTGTGGCTTCATCCCCAGTGGACAGAAAAGAGTTACATTGGAGGGAACTTTAACACCATCTCCCTGTGCACTCAGCAGATAACTCACCTAATCTCTTGCCCCAATCACCCTAATCCTTACTATGAACCCTTAAACGTCTTTACTTTTCTTCCGCCCAACATTTAAACATATTTCATCTCCCTTTCCCTTGAGAGCCCCTCCACAGAACACATCTATCCTTCCCTTCTGTCATCACCCTACCTTAGCTCAGCCATTCTCTCCTTTTCTCATACCCTCCCCACGACTAACCACTCTCAGGTGAAGGCATTCCATCCCCACAAATCACAATGCTCTCTGAAACCTCACTTTTTTCAAGAAGTGTACAACCTTTCCTCCTAACACACTCAGTCATCATCCTAATCAGACTATCTAAATGATCAAAATCCCCTACAGAGCATCCGGACCCTATCAGCTCATCCCCATCCAAGCCGTCGTCTCCTACTGTTTCACTTCCCCCTCAACTACTGACTAGATCATAAACTGGCAAGATCAGGGCCTCCTCTTTTTACCGGCTAGTTATTGTGTGTGATTTTAAATTATTACGCTGATTGTAACAGCGCTATGAAATCTGCTGGTGCTATATAATGTAATTTAACGCTAGACTGTGTGACACCGAGAAAATAGCCACTCTTTAAAGTTCACAGGTTTATACCTTTTTTCTTCTTGGGTTGCTCGTTCAGCTGAGATTCGGTGGGCTCTTCATACACATTCTGGTGAAATTCCATCACCTCTGGTATTCCATCAACAGTGACGAATACATGTGTAACCGGGGTAAGAATCAGATCATCTTCACACGTGCTAAAAATGTTTGCTAAAACAGGGAAATAAAATAGTGTTAATGCAAATAAATAGGGTCATTTACTCAGACCGGCTGTCACATTTGAAAAGAGGGATTTGTCAAACAAACACATTGACACTACCGGGCCAGCGTGTCAGAATCTAAGCTGCATGTTTCCCAGCATTATAGCCGGGATGCCGCTCATCATCGAATCCATGGACCAATCCGTAATCACAGACACAGATAAGATTGTGTCTTTTTCTCTAAAGAGAAGCTCAGATCAGCAGCCCTTCTACACTCAGAGAAGTTTTTTTCCATGATCAAGAATATAGGGAGATGCCATCACATATACGATACTTGGTTGGCCCCCTGGATTACCTGGCCACCCACCTATCTCTTAGAGTATATATATTGGGTGAAAAGAACAGCATTTGTGAGGAACACTGAAATAAGTACAGTTCAGAAAACAGCAAGGTGGCCATTAGCGGGGTTTTCTAAAGCCAATGCTGATCACGGGGATGCAAATGTATCCCCAAACACAAGACTGTGTATGACTGCACAACAATTCAGGCCTCATAATGTGAACAAGAAAACACTGATGTATATTAACAGACCACAGACCAACACCGTGATGTGGTGCCAGCCTCAGAGATATCAAACATCCTAAACTCACCTAATCGCTTCTCGTCCAGCAAAGGGTTGGGAGAGTCCATATTCAGTAGTGCCTCAGCGGCTTCAATCGTTTCCATTGTTTCATCTTCATTTTGACACGATGCTTCAACTGAAAGATATAACGGACACATATTTACGTATCATTCAAGGATCCCTCTTTCAGACTCTAAACCTGTTTCCTGCGCTGATGAGAGCTGGCGTCCTCGGACAAAATATTCAGCAATGGCATTTATGGCTGCTTAAAATGCAATAAAAAGGGTGTAAAAATTAGCTTGTGTGTAGAATCCTTCCTGGAGCCGAATTATCATATATTATAGTATTTCTTGCCACTGTTTTTAGGGTGCATTCTACGTCACTCTGTGATAGGGATGATAGGGATGACAGGGATGCTGCAAGTGTAGGAACCAACATTTACCAATAGAGGGCACTATCGGCTCAAATTTGACATTTGGCTAAAAGTGTTCTTTGTACAGGAAATATTTATATGTAAACACAGATGAGCGTGGGATCACAGACTGGATTTAAACATTTTTACCACAATAGCTAAATGACAGACGCCTGGTGTATTCTACATCACTCTACACAAATTACACATGTGTTTAAAACCCATACTCTGCCAAAGGGTAATTCTTTTCTTAAGCATTTTGGAACAGTTACGGAGAGCTGCGGATATTGATAGGCCATAGAATAAAGATTATCTTGTGTTACATCATCATCAATATCGGCAATAAATATACATTAACCAATACCATTATAAGATACCAGTACAGCCCTAAAACAAATACAAAATAAGCGACTTATAGGAACAGTAATTTTTTTGCAGTAACTATTGCTTTAAAGATCATCTATTACATCTTCCATGTTCCCTCAATGTCTAGTGCTTTAAACCTGTTTTAACAAGCTAACGTGCCATCGTGCCAGACAGGTGCTAGCAGGGTTCAACTCCGAACACAGCCGCTAGGGCAGACTGCGCCACAATATAGGCAACAGCCAATGGAAAAGTAAACACTGTTAAAAACAATGTCAGGTTCCGTATGGCTTGCTTCCCGGATCCCAGAGAAGAAGAATACCTTTTAAAACAGCTTACCTGTGAGAGTTAGGTCATCATCTTCTATGATTTGCTCTTCAGCAACATCCAAGGAGTTTTCCGCAATCATGTCACTTGGCTCATTGACGCATGTTAAACCCGAGTAACCGTGCAGAAGATCTGCGTTTGGAATGTGCTCCACGATGACAGCGGGGAATATAGAGGGGTCTCCGAGCTGCACACACAGAACAATAGATGTGTTTGTTCACCAATTACAGTTTTGGAAATAATCAGAACAGTACGGTCTCAGCAGACTATTCCTGCACTCATGACATCCAAGCAGAAACACAAAAGAAGCATCAAAAGTGTACGATTATGTCCGTTCAGAAAAACATCACACTCATGCAAGACCTGGCTCAACATTCTCAATCTCCAGATGCTGCCACAGAATGATGGGAAATGTTGTCTAGCAGCTGGAGACATACACAGTGGCTCCGTTGTTAAATGTTACTACATTTACTGCACTCTGGGCCTATGAGGAGTATTAGTATAGATAACTGGAAACTACCCCTGAAGCAGTGGGTCCTTTTCCAGATTATTCCTATTTTTGACTCATGAGAATGAGAGTAACACAAAACACTGCACACCACTATTTTCACAAGGCGTCATGGTGTGGTGTCACACACACTGAGCGGCTGGCTGACAATCCGCATGTTTACACGCGTGTGGCCAGCTGGACCCTCAGTGAAGCCAGAAATTCAATATCTCCAGGTTTCGCTTTCCTTTAGCCCAGATCTGCTGAATTATAAAAGCCATATTGTAATATTCCTATATTGGTGAATATGTCAGCAGGACACATTACATATTATTACACTTCAGCCATCCAGCGACCCATCGCATAACACCATCCTGATATAGAAAGTTCTTAATGAGCGGACTGTGTATAATTTGCAGGTACTTATAACGAGTAAGCTCCAGTATGGGCACAAAACGCGGTAATCTCTATTCGACCTGTATCTTCATCAGTAGTTTGTTCCTGTAACTTTATTACATACTTGAAGCAAAGTGAGTGCAGAGTTCTTCACAAATTTACTTAACTTTGGTTGGTGCTAACTTGGAGGCACCCTTGAACTCCCAGAACCCTGCTGGATTTATGCAGACTACAGGATCAAAATTATTTCTGCTGCTATAAAACTACAAATAATAAAGAACAATTAGCACTGACCTAAACGAATGTATGAAAGTTAGAGAGCAGCCCTATGTCACAAAAACAGCTTTCGTATCAGTGACATATTTGTTTGACAATAAAATATTCTTGTTTAAATAAAATACAAGACATAAAAAAATAATGTACATTAAGTAACCAGGATCAGAAATATATATTAAAAAAATCACGTCAACCCTAAATATTCATGGTCTGTCTGTTGGAGAATATATTCTAAGACAACTAACAAGCTAAATATTCCCATCCATTATCTACTTGCACTTTAAATGCTAAAATACTTCCAAGAAAACGCAGAAATAAGCAAGTCCAAAATGTGGAACTGTTCTTTCAGAATCTCATTTATTTACTCTCCAGTAAATATGTATTAATCCGTTGCATTGATGGGGTAAGTATCGTTAGCATGGAGTTAAGAGGTTACCGGTGTAATTCTGCAGCAGTATGTGGGCATATGCTCTTTGGCAGTAGTATTCTGCATTGTCTGGCTTCTCCCCCAAGGCCTCTGTCAGCTCCTAGAATGAATACAAGTTTAAAAACGGACAAATTAGCTTTCACTAAATTAAAAATTGCTTAGAGGCATTGATGTGCATAGAAAGCAAGAAGCCATGTTACAAATACATGGGGAGACAGACACTTCATTGCATTTATAATGAAAGCTCAATCTTTTATAGTTACATTAAACAGAGATATACACGGAAAAAAATGAAATGTTAAGTACAGGAGGGTTTAAACCCCCCCCCCGGGCTCCACGTCACCTAGGGCTTGACAGGGGGGGGTCCTTAACACAAGCACCGATGTGCCCCACCTTCCTAGGGCCCGGCATATCGGGATCTCTCAGTCACAGCACACGGAGTCTGAGCGTGGGGATATGATGTAATTTCCTGATATGATCTCATTTCCTGACACTTAGATGCAAGCAGCGTGAATACTGCGAGGGAGCAGAAGTGCTGTCCTGAGCCAACAAAAAAAGGGCATGTAAGTATGTATGTTACTGAGTGTAAAATATCACCGCTTGTAAGTATGTTGCCGAGTTTGTGTATGTGAATGTTACTGAATCTGTGTGTAATTATGTGAAGTATGTTTATGTATGTTAGTAAGTGTATGAAAGTATGTTAATATGTATGTATGTATGTAAATATGTTACTGAGTGAGTAAGTACCGTATTTGCTCGATTAAGAGAAAAAAAATCTTACAAAAAATACGACCTTGTCTTATAATCAGTCATCTTTTATTCAGATCTTAGATCTGTGGCAGCATCGCAGCAAAAACGCCGTGATCCGCGGCAACACTTCTTTCCTGGAAGGCTATCCAGATTGCTGCGACAACTACAGCCCTAAACCTGACGCAAATATATTTTCCAGGATTGATGAATAACTGGAAATATCAAAAAAGGGGCTTCTCTTTCTCTGCAAATCTGTCTACAGTACACAGGCCTCCTTGGAGTACTTCCACAAAAGGGCGGAGACTGTGAGTGGAGGCCCCACCCTTTAGTACCTGGATAATGGAGCTGATACCGGGAAGAAGCAGAACTAGAAAGAAGAGGGTAAGTACATGGAAGCGATTGCCAGAGGAGATAGGAACAAAACGCAAGCAAAGAGTCCTCTGTTTTGTTTGTTTCTGTGGGAGACCGTCCTCATTTTCAGGCAAAAACGTGGTCAATTTTGTTTAACCCCCTAAGAACAATGGGGGGGGTATATTACAGTAGGCAGCGCCAGGGGGTAAATTACTGTATGCAGCGCTGGGGGGGGTAAACTACTGTCTGCAGCGCGGGGGGGGAACTACTGTCTGCAGCGCGGGGGGGGGGGAACAACTGTCTGCAGCGCGGGGGGGCTACATTACAGTCTGGAGCGCGGGGGGTATATTACTGTCTGCAGCGCCGGGGGGGGGTATATCACTGTCTGTAGCGCCGGGGGGGTATATTACTGTAGGCAGCGCCGGGGGGGGGTATATTACTGTAGACAGTGCCGGGGGGGGGGGGTATATTACTGAAGGCAGCGCCGGGGGGGGGGTATATTACTGAAGGCAGCGCCGGGGGGGTATATTACTGTAGGCAGCGCCGGGGGGGGATATATTACTGTAGGCAGCGCCGGGGGGGGTTATATTACTGTAGGCAGTGCCGGGGGGGGGTTATATTACTGTAGGCAGCGCCGGGGGGGGTATATTACTGTAGGCAGCGCCGGGGGGGTATATTACTGTAGGCAGCGTGGGGGGGTATATTACTGTACGCAGCGTCGGGGGGGTATATTACTGTACGCAGCGTCGGGGGGGGTATATTACAGTGTGCAGCGCCGGGGGGTATATTACTGTATGCAGCGACGGGGGGTATATTCCTGTATACAGTGCCGGGTGGGGGTAATATTCCTGTATACAGCGCCGGGTGGGGGTAATATTACAGTATGCAGCGCCGGGTGGGGGTAATATTACAGTATGCAGCGCCGGGTGGGGGTAATATTACAGTATGCAGCGCCGGGGGAGGTATATTACTGTATGCAGCGCCAGGGGGGAGGTATATCACTTTATGCAGCGCCGGGGGGGGTTATTACTGTATATAGTCATACCTGAACAGTCACTGTATGAAGATTCATAATATTTGGGATTTTATAAATGACAATAGCGAAAAAAGAAAAAATATTCATATATACTGTATAACAAAACATACTTGGATGCCCAGCACATTCACTCGCAGACACATGACATCACAACTGATAATGTAACAGAAGGATTCCATGTATTCAGGCAATGCTTTACAACGTTGCCATTACTCTCAAACCTTTAGAGGATTAAGTCAGCTTTCTCAATCCCTGAAATTTTGTGTTGAAGTTTTGTTGTTTCATTGAGCAATAAAAATATGAAACGCACAAAAAAGAAGTTTAAAAAGACTTCAATGGAGAAAACTGATAAGAAAAGGAGAGGAGAAGCGGTGGAGCTACAGAGAAAGGGTAACCACGGGGCTGAGAAAGACCTATGGCTGATGGAGCGGGACCAACTTCCCCCTGTAAGCCAAATGCCCCTTGGAGGTAACCCAGAGATGCTAAAACAGGCCACAGAAAACCATAGTAAAGACCTAGGACAGGGCGCTGGGACATCATGCGCAAATGTGGACTGTGACAGGAAAAGAAAACGAAAGGAGAGCAAGAAGCAGGTGAAGGGCCAGGCCAAGAAGGTAAGGAAAGAAAGTAAAGGCAGGGACAGAAAGCGTAAACGAAACCAAATGGAGGGACATGGCGATACGAAGAAGAGGCGAGATGAGGCCAGTTCCCAACCATCTAAATCGGACATTCCTTTGAAACGCCTTCTGTTCCATGGCCTGTTGGGAAAGGGCGGTTTCGGCAAAGTCATGCTGGCTACCGACACCATCAGCAAAAAGTTCTTGGCCGTTAAAATGATCAAGAAGAAGCAACTTCTTGAGGACAGGAGCAGCATTATGGTGGAGAGGCGCGTGTTGGAAGCGGCAGTGGGGAGCCCATTCCTGACCCACATGCATGCCGCTTTCCAGACAGAGGACTCCCTGTTCTTCGCCATGCAGTTCCTAAATGGAGGAGACCTGGATAAGCTTCTTGCTACTTTTGGCAGACTTGACCCCAACATCACCACGTTCTTCGCTGCCGAACTAGTCTGTGGTTTGCGGTATCTCCATAGCAAGGGCATCGTCCATCGGGATTTGAAGCCAGAGAATGTGCTGTTGGACAACGAGGGTCATCTTAAGATAGCAGATTTTGGTCTGGCTGTGGAGAACATGTTCGGAGAGCAGACGGCTCACGGTTTGGCTGGGACCCTGGGATACATAGCCCCGGAAATGTACCGAGGTAAGAGGTATAATGCCTCTATAGACTGGTGGGCCTACGGGGTTATACTGTATGAGATGGCCACGGGAGACATACCATTCTACGGCGGGACAGACATTAAAGAGGTGGCCAGATCGGTCATCAAGGACACACCGCTGTACCCTGACCATCTCAGCCCTGAGACCAAAGACCTCATAAAGAAGATGCTGTGCAAGAAACCCTCCAAGAGGCTGAAAGAAGCTGCCACCATCCACTTCCATCCCTTCTTTCAGTTTATTGATTGGGGAGACCTTGAGGCGGGAAGAGTAGCTCCTCCATTCTTCTTCCTCCCACCATCTCCGGAGAGCTTGATGCTGGCATTGAGACCAGAGAAAGGGTTTTTACCTCCTGAGGACCTGGGGACCCCCATTAACCCTGAAGATCAGAAATTGTTCCATGGGTTTTCCTTCACGGGTGCACAATGGAACAATTCAACATCTTCTCGGCAGGAACCACGCAGTATGTCTGCTTTCAACTTGTGGGAGAACATACTACCTTCTATCCCGCTGCTACAGCAAGACCAACTGCTGTACCCTGGCATCCCGCCGCTACAGCAAGACCAACTGCTGTACCCTGGCATCCCGCCGGTACCACAAAACCAACTGCTGTACCCTGGCATCCCGCCGGTACCACAAGACAACCTGCTGTACCCTGGCATCCCGCCGGTACCACAAGACCAACTGCTGTACCCTGGCATCCCGCCGGTACCACAAGACAAACTGCTGTACCCTGGCATCGCGCCGGTACAACAAGACTAACACGCTGTACCCTGGCATTGCGTCGGTACAACAAGACTAACACGCTGTACCCTGGCATTGTGCCGGTACAAGACAAACCGCTGTACCCTGGCATTGCGCCGGTACAAGACAAACCGCTGTACCCTGGCATTGCGCCGGTACAAGACAAACCGCTGTACCCTGGCATTGCGCCGGTACAAGACAAACCGCTGTACCCTGGCATTGCGCCGGTACAAGACAAACCGCTGTACCCTGGCATTGCGCCGGTACAAGACAAACCGCTGTACCCTGGCATTGCGCCGGTACAAGACAAACCGCTGTACCCTGGCATTGCGCCGGTACAAGACAAACCGCTGTACCCTGGCATTGCGCCGGTACAAGACAAACTGCTGTACCCTGGCATTGCGCCGGTACAAGACAAACCGCTGTACCCTGGCATTGCGCCGGTACAAGACAAACCGCTGTACCCTGGCATCCCGCCGGTACAAGACAAACCGCTGTACCCTGGCATCACGGTGCAGGAACCGTTACAGGAAGGCCTCCTGCGGACTGAGACTGATCTGCTTCATGATTTGCTCCGATAAGGAGAGCCACCTCCTCCTGTATCCCAGAGCCAGCAAAAACCGGTTCACAGAAAAATAAATTTTTTTCAAAAATCTCAAAATCTTTGCTTCTTTAGTAATATTCTGTTTCAAGATAAGCATGTCCTCCTGGTCGTAACATAACGTGTGGCTTAGTATATGATAAATAATAGAAATCCAGGGTTTAAGTGCTTAACATCTCTATAGATTCCCCCAGCGACGTCTGTGTTAAAGCTCCACAGAAGCAGGAACATGTTAGTTCGCTCAGAAAACAATGGAGTCTTCATCAGATAAAGTCTTACTCGGCAAACATAGAAAAATATCTGGTTATTTAAACTTTCAAGGACAGCAGTGTAAATATTAATATTTGGGCTGCTGAAAGTTAGGGAAGGTGGGGGTTAATTTAGGGGCAGTTATGGTTAATGGGATGTTTAGGGTTAATTTAGGGCAAGTTATGGTTAATGGGGTCATCTGCGTGGAGGGCAGCGCGGCATATGCAGGGGGGGCAGCGCGGCATATGCGGGGAGGGCAGTGTATCATTTGAATGATAGTTTTCTTTAAGGGAATCCGGAGTACTTTCTAAGCCCATACACCATATATTCACCACAAGGCTGTATTTATAATACATATTAAATATATCATATACATATAAATACAGCTTTCGTTACCATTTGTCGCTTTTCAGTATGCTTTTTTATTTAGTTATAAACATTTAATACAATGATGGAATTATCCTTAAATCAATGTAATAATTGTACTGACCTCCAGAGATTTCTGTGGATCTGTAACAATGTCATTGTCACGAAAAGATCTGGAGGGACACAAACAACACAAATTAACAAAGTCTAGTGATATGGATCAATGAGACACCAACCAAACACGTTTACCTACATTGGTATTTACAACTTTACTAAACACTGCCTTTAGGTATCCGCCAGATAAATTCCACTAATTTACAGGAAAATAATGTCTAGATATCAATTCATCGTGCAAACGAGCAGCAAGGTCGGATTTTATTTTAATCCGATGAATTGGACCACAGCCCCTCTAAATTCTCAGTTCCCAATACATTTAATGATGTGTATAAAAAGTGATTATTCTATAATAGCTAAAAAGTATCACAATAGCCCCTAATGGGAGGCCCAATCAGCAGGGTTTAACCACTAAACCCCTTCTCAATCTTTAGAATCAAATTGTATAATAATAATTAAAGAAAAACATTTAAAAAATGCCACAGGCTAAGTATCCCTTATTCGAGAAGATCAAAAATCTGATTTTTCTTCTCAGGGGGGGGGGCAAGCATTTCGGATAAGGGATACTCAACCTAATAAAATAAACCAACACCTTCTATACATCAATTGATACCACATGAAGATGGCTGCAACTTCTGGCTTTCTATTAAAGGACTTTACACATATTTCCAAAACTGTAGATCAGCAAGAGTGGCGGCAGAGAAACTTATTCAAAGACAACTAAACTCTCCTTATCTGTAGATGCAATATGCCTTTAGGATCAACTGGCATTGTCCTTCCATGAGGACATATATAAAAGCACACACGGCATTGTTGTATTTCAGCCACTGCAGCCCTATAAGAAGCAATACTTTAAATGGGGGCATCCAGAAAAAGCTTCTGAAAGATTTTTGTAATTTTTGTGTTTAAACCTATTATTAACTTACATACTAGAAGGCTGGGTTTCAGGGACACTCCGGTATAACAAGCAGTCCCACCAATAAAGAACGCGTATTAATGTACTTTGTAAGTGGTTTAATATCCATTCTTCAACCAGCACCGATATCATGTATTTATTTTTAGGAGTTGGTACGGCGTACGGCCCCCTTTGTTGTCCTGTTTATCTTGCCACTGCTGGTTGCTTGAACGACCAAATCAGCAGAAGGTGCTCATATTTTAGTGAACAGAAGTGCTTTTTGAGCATTCAGGGTCTCATTTAGACTGCATGAAACTCATGTACAAGCCATCGCTGGAACCATCTATGCAGTGAGGAAAGCGGATCCACTGCAAACTAAGAAGCTGTGGGGTGGAGAAAGAGGCAAACGCACATGGAGGATCCTGCAGAACCCCTCTCACGTATTTGCAAGGGAGACCAAAATAAAATCTGAAGAGACAGTCATACTTGTAGCCATAGTGCAAAATCTTCTTTCTCCCACCATGAGCCAATAGACATTGCTTGCCACCAATCAGTGGCAGTAAAGTACTTCTCATGAAATCAATGGGAGCATCAAGTCACTAATTGACAGCTTAAGCAGCCAATCAATGGGAAAACCTCACAAACGTGCACTTGGGTCTAAACGTGCAGGAGGATGCATTCAGCTAGAGGTGGGGACAGGGGAAAATCCATATGGGAATCCCCCCCCCATGCATTTGTAAAAATGGACCACATGGCTATTGTAAGCAGTGACTAGGATGGCTGGAGTGTCCCTTTAAACAGATCACTCAGCTATGAAATCAGCTACTCGAATAGACAAGGAAAGAGATACTCACAGTGTACAGGAGGACGCCTCTGTCATGGTGCCCGGTATATCACGTGTGATCACAGCACTGTAACTGGACAATAGACATAAAAAGAGTAATGTTACGTCATCGCAGTTTTCATGTAGTACATATCGGTTTTGGTTCGGACTGCTTTATTTGTTGACGCATAGCGGCAAAAAAAATCCCAAAACGTGGTAGTAATTAAAATTTAGTTTTCAATGGTCAACTTTGTTTAACCCCCTAAGAACAATGGGGGGGTATATTACCGTAGGCAGCGCCAGGGGGTATATTACTGTAGGCAGCTCGGGGGGGGGTAAATTACTGTATGCAGCGCGGGGGGGTAAACTACTGTCTGCAGCGCGGGGGGGGACTACTGTCTGCAGCGCGGGGAGGGGAACTACTGTCTGCAGCGCGGGGGGGGAACTACTGTCTGCAGCGCGGGGGGGGGGTATATTACTGTCTGCAGCGCCGGGGGGGTATATTACTGTAGGCAGTGCCGGGGGGGGTGTATATTACTGAAGGCAGCGCCGGGGGGGGGTATATTACTGTAGGCAGCACCGGGGGGGGGGTATATTACTGTAGGCAGCACTGGGGGGGGGGTATATTACTGTAGACAGCGCCGGGGGGGGTTATATTACTGTAGGCAGCGCCGGGGGGGGTTATATTACTGTAGGCAGCGCCGGGGGGGTTATATTCCTGTAGGCAGCGCCGGGGGGGTATATTCCTGTAGGCAGCGCCGGGGGGGGGTATATTACTGTTTGCAGTGCCGGGGGGGGGAATATTACTGTTTGCAGCGCCGGGGGGGGGGGGGTATTACTGTTTGCAGCACCGGGGGGGGGGGTATTACTGTTAGCAGCGCCGGGGGGGGGTGTATATTACTGTAGGCAGCGCCGGGGGGGTATATTACTGTTTGCAGCGCCGGCTGGGGGATATTACTGTATGCAGCGCCGGGGGGTATATATTTCTGTAGGCAGTGCCAGGGGGGGGGGGTAAATTACTGTATGCAGCGCCGGGGAGGGGTGTGTATATTACTGTATGCAGCGCCGGGGGGGGGGTGTATATTACTGTATGCAGCGCCGGGGGGGGTGTACATTACTGTAGGCAGCGTGGGGGGGTATATTACTGTACGCAGCGTCGGGGGGGTATATTAGAGTGTGCAGCGCCGGGGGGTATATTACTGTATGCAGCGACGGGGGGGTATATTCCTGTATACAGCGCCAGGGGGGTATATTCCTGTATACAGCGCCAGGTGGGGGTAATATTACAGTATGCAGCGCCGGGTGGGGGTAATATTCAGGGACGGAGTGGCCCACCGGGATACCGGGAAATTTCCCGGTGGGCCAGAAGGTCCGTGGGCTGGGCGGCCATGAAGACAGCCGGTGAGCTGCCCCCCAGGCTGCCCGAAATCTAATCAAAGCGGCTGCTGGGTGCTGATGCGGCCGGCCGGCGGGCATCAGCACCCAGCAGCCGTGTGCGATGGCCGTCTAGTGATGGGAGCAGCGTGAGGGGTGAAAGCTCCGCCCCCTCGCACTGACCTTTCACCCCTCACGCTGCTCCCATCACTATGCGGCCATCAGATTGCTGGGAATGTAATCTGAACGGCCGATGCGTGCTGATGCCGCCGGCCGCCTCTGCTTTAATACTTTTTTTTTACTTTATATGGCAAGCCGATCCAGCTTACCATATAAATAATAAAAAAAAGTGTTAAAGTAGCTCCGGCCGGCGGCATCAGCACGCACCGGCCGTTTAGAATACATTCCCAGCAGTCTGATGGCTGCATAGTGATGTGAGCAGCGTCAGGTGGAAGCTCCGCCCCCTCGCACTCAGACTGCTGCAGCACCGAATGTCAGGTCAGTGGCATCCTGGCTGTCAGCATAGAGGAGAACAGTGTGCGGCTACCAGGAAGTCAAGAGAAGTAGAAGGTGAGTAAAATAATGTATTTTTTGTACTGTATAATGGCATAATAGAAAAAAATCGGCATGTGTGTGTATGTAAGTGTGTCCCCCTATATGCCACTCTGCCTCCAGAAATGCCTTATATGCCCCTATATGCCACCCTGTCCCATGATATGCCTTTTAACCCCCTATATGCCAGAGTTGCATATAGGGGTATGAGGCATTTCTGGATGCGGAGTGACATATAGAGGGTCAAAAGGCATATCTGGAGGCAGAGTGGCATAAAGGGGGTTAAAAGGTATATCATGGGGCAGAGGAGCATATAGGAGGGTATAAAGCATATCGGGGAGGCAGAGTGGCATATAGGGGGCATAAGGCTTTTCTGGAGGCAGAGTGCCCCATGATATGCCTTTTAACCCCCTTCATGCCACTCTGCCTCCAGAAATGCCTTATACCCCCTATATGCCACTCTGTCCCATGATATGCCTTTTAACCCCCTATATGCCAGAGTGGCATATAGGGGTATAAGGCATTTCTGGATGCAGAGTGACATATAGGGGGTCAACGGCATATCTGGAGGCAGAGTGGCAAAAAGGGAGTTAAAAGGGATGTCATGGGGCAGAGGGGCATATAGGAGGGTATAAAGCATATTGGGGAGGCAGAGTGGCATATAGGGGGCATAAGGCTTTTCTGTAGGCAGAGTGCCCCATGATATGCCTTTTAACCCCCTTTATGCCACTCTGCCTCCAGAAATGCCTTATACCCCCCTATATGCCACTCTGTCCCATGATATGCCTTTTAACCCCCTATATGGCAGAGTGCCATATAGGAGGTTAGAAGGCATATCATGGGACAGAGTGGCATATAGGGGTATAAGGCATTTCTGGATGCAGAGTGACATATAGGGGGTCAAAAGGCATATCTGGAGGTGGAGTGGCAAAAAGGGGGTTAAAATGCATATCACGGGGCAGAGGGGCATATAGGAGGGTTGAGGCATATCAGAGAGGCAGAGTGGCATATGGGGGGTATAAGGCATTTCTGGAGGCAGAGTGACATAGGGAGTAAAAGGCATTTCTGGAGGCAGAGTGGCATATAGGGATTAAAAGGCACATTATGGGGCAGAGGGGCATATAGGAGGGTATAAAGCATATCAGGGAGGCAGAGTGGCATATAGGGGGCATAGGGAGTAAAAGGCTTTTCTGGAGGCAGAGTGCCCCATGATATGCCTTTTAACCCCCTTCATGCCACTCTGCCTCCAGGAATGCCTTATACCCACTATATGCCACTCTGTCCCATGATATGCCTTTTAACCCCCTATATGGCAGAGAGGCATGTAGGGGGTTAGAAGGCATATCATGGGACAGAGTGGCATATAGGGGGTATAAGGCATTTCTGGAGGCAAAGTGGCATATAGGGGGTTAGAAGGCATATCAGGGGGCAGAGTGGCAAGCCTGGGGGCAGAGGTGCATAACTCGGGGGTAGGTTGTCAAATGAAAGGAAATAAAAAACAAACATGTCTCAATCATAGCTTTTATTAAATATGGAAAAAAATAGTCTACATGAATTAATAAAGAAATAAAAGTTTCTTACCAGAATATCGTGAAGAATAATGTGATCAGTGTTTTGTTCCACTGAATAAAATGGAACTCTTTCATCTAAAAATGTTCGCAGTAGTAAATGTTTTGATCCCATTATGTGTAATGTATTTCATTTATTAGGGCCTTTTAACACTTTTGCGTTCTGGCATTTTAATACAAATAATGAGATAAAAAGAATGGCACATAGTGTGACTCGGGTGTGTATAAGGGGTGCGTGTGGGTATAAGAGCTTCACCGTGAGATAAACTATATGGGGCTGGTCTCCAAATTTTTCCAGGGCTGCTTTTCAGTCCCAGTCCGGCCCTGGTAATATTACAGTATGCAGTGCCGGGGGAGGTATATTACTGTATGCAGCGCCAGGGGGGTATATTACTGTAAGCAGCGCCGGGGGGGTTATTACTGTATATAGTCATACCTGAACAGTCACTGTATGAAGATTCATAATATTTGGGATTTTATAAATGACAATAGCGAAAAAAGAAAAAATATTCATATATACTGTATAACAAAACATACTTGGATGCCCAGCACATTCACTCGCAGACACATGACATCACAACTGATAATGTAACAGAAGGATTCCATGTATTCAGGCAATGCTTTACAACGTTGCCATTACTCTCAAACCTTTAGAGGATTAAGTCAGCTTTCTCAATCCCTGAAATTTTGTGTTGAAGTTTTGTTGTTTCATTGAGCAATAAAAATATGAAACGCACAAAAAAGAAGTTTAAAAAGACTTCAATGGAGAAAACTGATAAGAAAAGGAGAGGAGAAGCGGTGGAGCTACAGAGAAAGGGTAACCACGGGGCTGAGAAAGACCTATGGCTGATGGAGCGGGACCAACTTCCCCCTGTAAGCCAAATGCCCCTTGGAGGTAACCCAGAGATGCTAAAACAGGCCACAGAAAACCATAGTAAAGACCTAGGACAGGGCGCTGGGACATCATGCGCAAATGTGGACTGTGACAGGAAAAGAAAACGGAAGGAGAGCAAGAAGCAGGTGAAGGGCCAGGCCAAGAAGGTAAGGAAAGAAAGTAAAGGCAGGGACAGAAAGCGTAAACGAAACCAAATGGAGGGACATGGCGATACGAAGAAGAGGCGAGATGAGGCCAGTTCCCAACCATCTAAATCGGACATTCCTTTGAAACGCCTTCTGTTCCATGGCCTGTTGGGAAAGGGCGGTTTCGGCAAAGTCATGCTGGCTACCGACACCATCAGCAAAAAGTTCTTGGCCGTTAAAATGATCAAGAAGAAGCAACTTCTTGAGGACAGGAGCAGCATTATGGTGGAGAGGCGCGTGTTGGAAGCGGCAGTGGGGAGCCCATTCTTGACCCACATGCATGCCGCTTTCCAGACAGAGGACTCCCTGCTCTTCGCCATGCAGTTCCTAAATGGAGGAGACCTGGATAAGCTTCTTGCTACTTTTGGCAGACTTGACCCCAACATCACCACGTTCTTCGCTGCCGAACTAGTCTGTGGTTTGCGGTATCTCCATAGCAAGGGCATCGTCCATCGGGATTTGAAGCCAGAGAATGTGCTGTTGGACAACGAGGGTCATCTTAAGATAGCAGATTTTGGTCTGGCTGTGGAGAACATGTTCGGAGAGCAGACGGCTCACGGTTTGGCTGGGACCCTGGGATACATAGCCCCGGAAATGTACCGAGGTAAGAGGTATAATGCCTCTATAGACTGGTGGGCCTACGGGGTTATACTGTATGAGATGGCCACGGGAGACATACCATTCTACGGCGGGACAGACATTAAAGAGGTGGCCAGATCGGTCATCAAGGACACACCGCTGTACCCTGACCATCTCAGCCCTGAGACCAAAGACCTCATAAAGAAGATGCTGTGCAAGAAACCCTCCAAGAGGCTGAAAGAAGCTGCCACCATCCACTTCCATCCCTTCTTTCAGTTTATTGATTGGGGAGACCTTGAGGCGGGAAGAGTAGCTCCTCCGTTCTTCTTCCTCCCACCATCTCCAGAGAGCTTGATGCTGGCATTGAGACCGGAGAAAGGGTTTTTACCTCCTGAGGACCTGGGGACCCCCATTAACCCTGAAGATCAGAAATTGTTCCATGGGTTTTCCTTCACGGGTGCACAATGGAACAATTCAACATCTTCTCGGCAGGAACCACGCAGTATGTCTGCTTTCAACTTGTGGGAGAACATACTACCTTCTATCCCGCTGCTACAGCAAGACCAACTGCTGTACCCTGGCATCCCGCCGCTACAGCAAGACCAACTGCTGTACCCTGGCATCCCGCCGGTACCACAAGACCAACTGCTGTACCCTGGCATCCCGCCGGTACCACAAGACCAACTGCTGTACCCTGGCATCCCGCCGGTACCACAAGACAACCTGCTGTACCCTGGCATCCCGCCGGTACCACAAGACCAACTGCTGTACCCTGGCATCCCGCCGGTACCACAAGACCAACTGCTGTACCCGGGCATCCCGCCGGTACCACAAGACAAACTGCTGTACCCTGGCATCCCGCCGGTACATCAAGACAAACTGCTGTACCCTGGCATCGCGCCGGTACAACAAGACTAACACGCTGTACCCTGGCATCGCGCCGGTACAAGACAAACCGCTGTACCCTGGCATTGCGCCGGTACAAGACAAACCGCTGTACCCTGGCATTGCGCCGGTACAAGACAAACCGCTGTACCCTGGCATTGCGCCGGTACAAGACAAACCGCTGTACCCTGGCATTGCGCCGGTACAAGACAAACCGCTGTACCCTGGCATTGCGCCGGTACAAGACAAACCGCTGTACCCTGGCATTGCGCCGGTACAAGACAAACCGCTGTACCCTGGCATTGCGCCGGTACAAGACAAACCGCTGTACCCTGGCATTGCGCCGCTACAAGACAAACCGCTGTACCCTGGCATTGCGCCGGTACAAGACAAACCGCTGTACCCTGGCATTGCACCGGTACAAGACAAACCGCTGTACCCTGGCATTGCGCCGGTACAAGACAAACCGCTGTACCCTGGCATTGCGCCGGTACAAGACAAACCGCTGTACCCTGGCATTGCGCCGGTACAAGACAAACCGCTGTACCCTGGCATCCCGCCGGTACAAGACAAACCGCTGTACCCTGGCATCCCGCCGGTACAAGACAAACCGCTGTACCCTGGCATCACGGTGCAGGAACCGTTACAGGAAGGCCTCCTGCGGACTGAGACTGATCTGCTTCATGATTTGCTCCGATAAGGAGAGCCACCTCCTCCTGTATCCCAGAGCCAGCAAAAACCGGTTCACAGAAAAATAAATTTTTTTCAAAAATCTCAAAATCTTTGCTTCTTTAGTAATATTCTGTTTCAAGATAAGCATGTCCTCCTGGTCGTAACATAACGTGTGGCTTAGTATATGATAAATAATAGAAATCCAGGGTTTAAGTGCTTAACATCTCTATAGATTCCCCCAGCGACGTCTGTGTTAAAGCTCCACAGAAGCAGGAACATGTTAGTTCGCTCAGAAAACAATGGAGTCTTCATCAGATAAAGTCTTACTCGGCAAACATAGAAAAATATCTGGTTATTTAAACTTTCAAGGACAGCAGTGTAAATATTAATATTTGGGCTGCTGAAAGTTAGGGAAGGTGGGGGTTAATTTAGGGGCAGTTATGGTTAATGGGATGTTTAGGGTTAATTTAGGGCAAGTTATGGTTAATGGGGTCATCTGCGGGGAGGGCAGCGCGGCATATGCGGGGAGGCCAGTGTATCATTTGAATGATAGTTTTCTTTAAGGGAATCCGGAGTACTTTCTAAGCCCATACACCATATATTCACCACAAGGCTGTATTTATAATACATATTAAATATATCATATACATATAAATACAGCTTTCGTTACCATTTGTCGCTTTTCAGCATGCTTTTTTTTTTAGTTATAAACATTTAATACAACGATGGAATTATCCTTAAATCAATGTAATAATTGTACTGACCTCCAGAGATTTCTGTGGATCTGTAACAATGTCATTGTCACGAAAAGATCTGGAGGGACACAAACAACACAAATTAACAAATAAAGTCTAGTGATATGGATCAATGAGACACCAACCAAACACGTTTACCTACATTGGTATTTACAACTTTACTAAACACTGCCTTTAGGTATCCGCCAGATAAATTCCACTAATTTACAGGAAAATAATGTCTAGATATCAATTCATCGTGCAAACGAGCAGCAAGGTCGGATTTTATTTTAATCTGATGAATTGGACCACAGCCCCTCTACATTCTCAGTTCCCAATACATTTAATGATGTGTATAAAAAGTGATTATTCTATAATAGCTAAAAACGTATCACAATAGCCCCTAATGGGAGGCCCAATCAGCAGGGTTTAACCACTAAACCCCTTCTCAATCTTTAGAATCAAATTGTATAATAATAATTAAAGAAAAACATTTAAAAAATGCAACAGGCTAAGTATCCCTTATTCGAGAAGATCAAAAATCTGATTTTTCTTCTCAGGGGGGGGGCAAGCATTTCGGATAAGGGATACTCAACCTAATAAAATAAACCAACACCTTCTATACATCAATTGATACCACATGAAGATGGCTGCAACTTCTGGCTTTCTATTAAAGGACTTTACACATATTTCCAAAACTGTAGATCAGCAAGAGTGGCGGCAGAGAAACTTATTCAAAGACAACTAAACTCTCCTTATCTGTAGATGCAATATGCCTTTAGGATCAACTGGCATTGTCCTTCCATGAGGACATATATAAAAGCACACACGGCATTGTTGTATTTCAGCCACTGCAGCCCTATAAGAAGCAATACTTTAAATGGGGGCATCCAGAAAAAGCTTCTGAAAGATTTTTGTAATTTTTGTGTTTAAACCTATTATTAACTTACATACTAGAAGGCTGGGTTTCAGGGACACTCCGGTATAACAAGCAGTCCCACCAATAAAGAACGCATATTAATGTACTTTGTAAGTGCTTTCATATCCATTCTTCAACCAGCACCGATATCATGTATTTATTTTTAGGAGTTGGTACGGCGTACGGCCCCCTTTGTTGTCCTGTTTATCTTGCCACTGCTGGTTGCTTGAACGACCAAATCAGCAGAAGGTGCTCATATTTTAGTGAACAGAAGTGCTTTTTGAGCATTCAGGGTCTCATTTAGACTGCATGAAACTCATGTACAAGCCATCGCTGGAACCATCTATGCAGTGAGGAAAGCGGATCCACTGCAAACTAAGAATCTGTGGGGTGGAGAAAGAGGCAAACGCACATGGAGGATCCTGCAGAACCCCTCTCACGTATTTGCAAGGGAGACCAAAATAAAATCTGAAGAGACAGTCATACTTGTAGCCATAGTGCAAAATCTTCTTTCTCCCACCATGAGCCGACAGACATTGCTTGCCACCAATCAGTGGCAGTAAAGTACTTCTCATGAAATCAATGGGAGCATCAAGTCACTAATTGACAGCTTAAGCAGCCAATCAATGGGAAAACCTCACAAACGTGCACTTGGGTCTAAACGTGCAGGAGGATGCATTCAGCTAGAGGTGGGGACAGGGGAAAATCCATATGGGAATCCCCCCCCCATGCATTTGTAAAAATGGACCACATGGCTATTGTAAGCAGTGACTAGGATGGCTGGAGTGTCACTTTAAACAGATCACTCAGCTATGAAATCAGCTACTCGAATAGACAAGGAAAGAGATACTCACAGTGTACAGGAGGACGCCTCTGTCATGGTGCCCGGTATATCACGTGTGATCACAGCACTGTAACTGGACAATAGACATAAAAAGAGTAATGTTACGTCATCGCAGTTTTCATGTAGTACATATCAGTTTTGGTTCGGACTGCTTTATTTGTTGACGCATAGAGGCAAAAAAAATCCCAAAACGTGGTAGTAATTAAAATTTAGTTTTCAATGGTCAACTTTGTTTAACCCCCTAAGAACAATGGGGGGGTATATTACCGTAGGCAGCGCCAGGGGGTATATTACTGTAGGCAGCTCGGGGGGGGGGTAAATTACTGTATGCAGCGCGGGGGGGGTAAATTACTGTATGCAGCGCGGGGGGGGTAAACTACTGTCTGCAGCGCGGGGGGGGACTACTACTGTCTGCAGCGTGGGGGGTATATTACAGTCTGGAGCGCGGGGGGGTATATTACTGTCTGCAGCGCGGGGGGGGTATATTACTGTCTGCAGCGCCGGGGGGGGGTATATTACTGTCTGCAGCGCCGGGGGGGGTATATTACTGTCTGCAGCGCCGGGGGGGGGTATATTACTGTCTGCAGCGCCGGGGGGGGGGTATATTACTGAAGGCAGCGCCGGGGGGGGGGTATATTACTGTAGGCAGCACCGGGGGGGGTATATTACTGTAGGCAGCGCCGGGGGGGGTATATTACTGTAGGCAGCGCCGGGGGGGTTATATTACTGTAGGCAGCGCCGGGGGGGGGGTATATTACTGTAGGCAGCGCCGGGGGGGGGTATATTACTGTAGGCAGCGCCGGGGGGGGTATATTACTGTAGGCAGCGCCGGGGGGGGTATATTACTGTAGGCAGCACCGGGGGGGGGGTATATTACTGTTTGCAGTGCCGGGGGGGGGAATATTACTGTTTGCAGCGCCGGGGGGGGGTATTACTGTTTGCAGCGCCGGGGGGGGGGGTGTATATTACTGTAGGCAGCGCCGGGGGGGGGTATATTACTGTTTGCAGCGCCGGCTGGGGGATATTACTGTATGCAGCGCCGGGGAGGGGTGTGTATATTACTGTATGCAGCGCCGGGGGGGTGTATATTACTGTATGCAGCGCTGGGGGGGGGGTGTATATTACTGTATGCAGCGCCGGGGGGGGGTGTACATTACTGTAGGCAGCGTGGGGGGGTATATTACTGTACGCAGCGTCGGGGGGGTATATTACAGTGTGCAGCGCCGGGGGGTATATTACTGTATGCAGCGACGGGGGGGTATATTCCTGTATACAGCGCCAGGGGGGTATATTCCTGTATACAGCGCCGGGTGGGGGTAATATTACAGTATGCAGCGCCGGGTGGGGGTAATATTCAGGGACGGAGTGGCCCACCGGGATACCGGGAAATTTCCCGGTGGGCCGGAAGGTCCGTGGGCTGGGCGGCCATGAAGACAGCCGGTGAGCTGCCCCCCAGGCTGCCCGAAATCTAATCAAAGCGGCTGCTGGGTGCTGATGCGGCCGGCATCAGCACCCAGCAGCCGTGTGCGATGGCCGTTTAGTGAAGGGAGCAGCGTGAGGGGTGAAAGCTCCGCCCCCTCGCACTGACCTTTCACCCCTCACGCTGCTCCCATCACTATGCGGCCATCAGATTGCTGGGAATGTAATCTGAACGGCCGATGCGTGCTGATGCCGCCGGCCACCTCTGCTTTAATACTTTTTTTTTACTTTATATGGCAAGCCGATCCAGCTTACCATATAAATAATAAAAAAAAGTGTTAAAGTAGCTCCGGCCGGCGGCATCAGCACGCACCGGCCGTTTAGAATACATTCCCAGCAGTCTGATGGCTGCATAGTGATGTGAGCAGCGTCAGGTGGAAGCTCCGCCCCCTCGCACTCAGACTGCTGCAGCACCGGATGTCAGGTCAGTGGCATCCTGGCTGTCAGCATAGAGGAGAACAGTGTGCAGCTACCAGGAAGTCAAGAGAAGTAGAAGGTGAGTAAAATAATGTATTTTTTGTACTGTATAATGGCATAATAGAAAAAAATCGGCATGTGTGTGTATGTAAGTGTGTCCCCCTATATGCCACTCTGCCTCCAGAAATGCCTTATATCCCCCTATATGCCACCCTGTCCCATGATATGCCTTTTAACCCCCTATATGCCAGAGTTGCATATAGGGGTATGAGGCATTTCTGGATGCGGAGTGACATATAGGGGGTCAAAAGGCATATCTGGAGGCAGAGTGGCATAAAGGGGGTTAAAAGGTATATCATGGGGCAGAGGAGCATATAGGAGGGTATAAAGCATATCGGGGAGGCAGAGTGGCATATAGGGGGCATAAGGCTTTTCTGGAGGCAGAGTGCCCCATGATATGCCTTTTAACCCCCTTCATGCCACTCTGCCTCCAGAAATGCCTTATACCCCCTATATGCCACTCTGTCCCATGATATGCCTTTTAACCCCCTATATGGCAGAGTGGCATATAGGGGGTTAGAAGGCATATCATGGGACAGAGTGGCATATATTATTTTTTATTTAATATGGCAAGCTGGATCGGCTTGCCATATAAAGTAAACAAAAATGTCCCATGATATGCCTTTTAACCTCCTATATGGCAGAGTGGCATATAGGGGGTTAGAAGGCATATCATGGGACAGAGTGGCATATAGGAGGGTTGAGGCATATCAGGGAGGCAGAGTGGCATATAGGGGGGAATAAGGCTTTTCTGGAGGCAGAGTGCCCCATGATATGCCTTTTCACCCCCTTTATGCCACTCTGCCTCCAGAAATGCCTTATACCCCCTATATGCCACTCTGTCCCATGATATGCCTTTTAACCCCCTATATGCCAGAGTGGCATATAGGGGTATAAGGCATTTCTGGATGCAGAGTGACATATAGGGGGTCAACAGCATATCTGGAGGCAGAGTGGCAAAAAGGGAGTTAAAAGGGATGTCATGGGGCAGAGGGGCATATAGGAGGGTATAAAGCATATTGGGGAGGCAGAGTGGCATATAGGGGGCATAAGGCTTTTCTGTAGGCAGAGTGCCCCATGATATGCCTTTTATCATGGGACAGAGTGGCATATAGGGGTATAAGGCATTTCTGGATGCAGAGTGACATATAGGGGGTCAAAAGGCATATCTGGAGGTGGAGTGGCAAAAAGGGGGTTAAAATGCATATCACGGGGCAGAGGGGCATATAGGAGGGTTGAGGCATATCAGAGAGGCAGAGTGGCATATGGGGGGTATAAGGCATTTCTGGAGGCAGAGTGACATAGGGAGTAAAAGGCATTTCTGGAGGCAGAGTGGCATATAGGGATTAAAAGGCATATTATGGGGCAGAGGGGCATATAGGAGGGTATAAAGCATATCAGGGAGGCAGAGTGGCATATAGGGGGCATAGGGAGTAAAAGGCTTTTCTGGAGGCAGAGTGCCCCATGATATGCCTTTTAACCCCCTTCATGCCACTCTGCCTCCAGGAATGCCTTATACCCACTATATGCCACTCTGTCCCATGATATGCCTTTTAACCCCCTATATGGCAGAGTGGCATGTAGGGGGTTAGAAGGCATATCATGGGACAGAGTGGCATATAGGGGGTATAAGGCATTTCTGGAGGCAGAGTGGCATATAGGGGGTTAGAAGGCATATCAGGGGGCAGAGTGGCAAGCCTGGGGGCAGAGGTGCATAACTCGGGGGTAGGTTGTCAAATGAAAGGAAATAAAAAACAAACATGTCTCAATCATAGCTTTTATTAAATATGGAAAAAAATAGTCTACATGAATTAATAAAGAAATAAAAGTTTCTTACCAGAATAACGTGAAGAATAATGTGATCAGTGTTTTGTTCCACTGAATAAAATGGAACTCTTTCATCTAAAAATGTTCGCAGTAGTAAATGTTTTGATCCCATTATGTGTAATGTATTTCATTTATTAGGGCCTTTTAACACTTTTGCGTTCTGGCATTTTAATACAAATAATGAGATAAATAGAATGGCACATAGTGTGACTCGGGTGTGTATAAGGGGTGCGTGTGGGTATAAGAGCTTCACCGTGAGATAAACTATATGGGGCTGGTCTCCAAATTTTTCCAGGGCTGCTTTTCAGTCCCAGTCCGGCCCTGGTAATATTACAGTATGCAGTGCTGGGGGAGGTATATTACTGTATGCAGCGCCAGGGGGGTATATTACTGTAAGCAGCGCCGGGGGGGGGGTTATTACTGTATATAGTCATACCTGAACAGTCACTGTATGAAGATTCATAATATTTGGGATTTTATAAATGACAATAGCGAAAAAAGAAAAAATATTCATATATACTGTATAACAAAACATACTTGGATGCCCAGCACATTCACTCGCAGACACATGACATCACAACTGATAATGTAACAGAAGGATTCCATGTATTCAGGCAATGCTTTACAACGTTGCCATTACTCTCAAACCTTTAGAGGATTAAGTCAGCTTTCTCAATCCCTGAAATTTTGTGTTGAAGTTTTGTTGTTTCATTGAGCAATAAAAATATGAAACGCACAAAAAAGAAGTTTAAAAAGACTTCAATGGAGAAAACTGATAAGAAAAGGAGAGGAGAAGCGGTGGAGCTACAGAGAAAGGGTAACCACGGGGCTGAGAAAGACCTATGGCTGATGGAGCGGGACCAACTTCCCCCTGTAAGCCAAATGCCCCTTGGAGGTAACCCAGAGATGCTAAAACAGGCCACAGAAAACCATAGTAAAGACCTAGGACAGGGCGCTGGGACATCATGCGCAAATGTGGACTGTGACAGGAAAAGAAAACGAAAGGAGAGCAAGAAGCAGGTGAAGGGCCAGGCCAAGAAGGTAAGGAAAGAAAGTAAAGGCAGGGACAGAAAGCGTAAACGAAACCAAATGGAGGGACATGGCGATACGAAGAAGAGGCGAGATGAGGCCAGTTCCCAACCATCTAAATCGGACATTCCTTTGAAACGCCTTCTGTTCCATGGCCTGTTGGGAAAGGGCGGTTTCGGCAAAGTCATGCTGGCTACCGACACCATCAGCAAAAAGTTCTTGGCCGTTAAAATGATCAAGAAGAAGCAACTTCTTGAGGACAGGAGCAGCATTATGGTGGAGAGGCGCGTGTTGGAAGCGGCAGTGGGGAGCCCATTCCTGACCCACATGCATGCCGCTTTCCAGACAGAGGACTCCCTGTTCTTCGCCATGCAGTTCCTAAATGGAGGAGACCTGGATAAGCTTCTTGCTACTTTTGGCAGACTTGACCCCAACATCACCACGTTCTTCGCTGCCGAACTAGTCTGTGGTTTGCGGTATCTCCATAGCAAGGGCATCGTCCATCGGGATTTGAAGCCAGAGAATGTGCTGTTGGACAACGAGGGTCATCTTAAGATAGCAGATTTTGGTCTGGCTGTGGAGAACATGTTCGGAGAGCAGACGGCTCACGGTTTGGCTGGGACCCTGGGATACATAGCCCCGGAAATGTACCGAGGTAAGAGGTATAATGCCTCTATAGACTGGTGGGCCTACGGGGTTATACTGTATGAGATGGCCACGGGAGACATACCATTCTACGGCGGGACAGACATTAAAGAGGTGGCCAGATCGGTCATCAAGGACACACCGCTGTACCCTGACCATCTCAGCCCTGAGACCAAAGACCTCATAAAGAAGATGCTGTGCAAGAAACCCTCCAAGAGGCTGAAAGAAGCTGCCACCATCCACTTCCATCCCTTCTTTCAGTTTATTGATTGGGGAGACCTTGAGGCGGGAAGAGTAGCTCCTCCGTTCTTCTTCCTCCCACCATCTCCGGAGAGCTTGATGCTGGCATTGAGACCGGAGAAAGGGTTTTTACCTCCTGAGGACCTGGGGACCCCCATTAACCCTGAAGATCAGAAATTGTTCCATGGGTTTTCCTTCACGGGTGCACAATGGAACAATTCAACATCTTCTCGGCAGGAACCACGCAGTATGTCTGCTTTCAACTTGTGGGAGAACATACTACCTTCTATCCCGCTGCTACAGCAAGACCAACTGCTGTACCCTGGCATCCCGCCGCTACAGCAAGACCAACTGCTGTACCCTGGCATCCCGCCGGTACCACAAGACCAACTGCTGTACCCTGGCATCCCGCCGGTACCACAAGACAACCTGCTGTACCCTGGCATCCCGCCGGTACCACAAGACAACCTGCTGTACCCTGGCATCCCGCCGGTACCACAAGACCAACTGCTGTACCCTGGCATCCCGCCGGTACCACAAGACAAACTGCTGTACCCTGGCATCGCGCCGGTACAACAAGACTAACACGCTGTACCCTGGCATTGCGTCGGTACAACAAGACTAACACGCTGTACCCTGGCATTGTGCCGGTACAAGACAAACCGCTGTACCCTGGCATTGCGCCGGTACAAGACAAACCGCTGTACCCTGGCATTGCGCCGGTACAAGACAAACCGCTGTACCCTGGCATTGCGCCGGTACAAGACAAACCGCTGTACCCTGGCATTGCGCCGGTACAAGACAAACCGCTGTACCCTGGCATTGCGCCGGTACAAGACAAACCGCTGTACCCTGGCATTGCGCCGGTACAAGACAAACTGCTGTACCCTGGCATTGCGCCGGTACAAGACAAACTGCTGTACCCTGGCATTGCGCCGGTACAAGACAAACCGCTGTACCCTGGCATCCCGCCGGTACAAGACAAACCGCTGTACCCTGGCATCACGGTGCAGGAACCGTTACAGGAAGGCCTCCTGCGGACTGAGACTGATCTGCTTCATGATTTGCTCCGATAAGGAGAGCCACCTCCTCCTGTATCCCAGAGCCAGCAAAAACCGGTTCACAGAAAAATAATTTTTTTTCAAAAATCTCAAAATCTTTGCTTCTTTAGTAATATTCTGTTTCAAGATAAGCATGTCCTCCTGGTCGTAACATAACGTGTGGCTTAGTATATGATAAATAATAGAAATCCAGGGTTTAAGTGCTTAACATCTCTATAGATTCCCCCAGCGACGTCTGTGTTAAAGCTCCACAGAAGCAGGAACATGTTAGTTCGCTCAGAAAACAATGGAGTCTTCATCAGATAAAGTCTTACTCGGCAAACATAGAAAAATATCTGGTTATTTAAACTTTCAAGGACAGCAGTGTAAATATTAATATTTGGGCTGCTGAAAGTTAGGGAAGGTGGGGGTTAATTTAGGGGCAGTTATGGTTAATGGGATGTTTAGGGTTAATTTAGGGCAAGTTATGGTTAATGGGGTCATCTGCGTGGAGGGCAGCGCGGCATATGCAGGGGGGGCAGCGCGGCATATGCAGGGGGGGCAGCGCGGCATATGCGGGGAGGGCAGTGTATCATTTGAATGATAGTTTTCTTTAAGGGAATCCGGAGTACTTTCTAAGCCCATACACCATATATTCACCACAAGGCTGTATTTATAATACATATTAAATATATCATATACATATAAATACAGCTTTCGTTACCATTTGTCGCTTTTCAGCATGCTTTTTTATTTAGTTATAAACATTTAATACAATGATGGAATTATCCTTAAATCAATGTAATAATTGTACTGACCTCCAGAGATTTCTGTGGATCTGTAACAATGTCATTGTCACGAAAAGATCTGGAGGGACACAAACAACACAAATTAACAAATAAAGTCTAGTGATATGGATCAATGAGACACCAACCAAACA
Organism: Spea bombifrons; assembly: GCF_027358695.1. Taxonomy (NCBI): domain Eukaryota; kingdom Metazoa; phylum Chordata; class Amphibia; order Anura; family Pelobatidae; genus Spea; species Spea bombifrons. Next base: position 107,309,415 of record NC_071088.1, read on the forward strand.
CGTTTACCTACATTGGTATTTACAACTTTACTAAACACTGCCTTTAGGTATCCGCCAGATAAATTCCACTCATTTACAGGAAAATAATGTCTAGATATCAATTCATCGTGCAAACGAGCAGCAAGGTCGGATTTTATTTTAATCCGATGAATTGGACCACAGCCCCTCTAAATTCTCAGTTCCCAATACATTTAATGATGTGTATAAAAAGTGATTATTCTATAATAGCTAAAAACGTATCACAATAGCCCCTAATGGGAGGCCCAATCAGCAGGGTTTAACCACTAAACCCCTTCTCAATCTTTAGAATCAAATTGTATAATAATAATTAAAGAAAAACATTTAAAAAATGCCACAGGCTAAGTATCCCTTATTCGAGAAGATCAAAAATCTGATTTTTCTTCTCAGGGGGGGGGGCAAGCATTTCGGATAAGGGATACTCAACCTAATAAAATAAACCAACACCTTCTATACATCAATTGATACCACATGAAGATGGCTGCAACTTCTGGCTTTCTATTAAAGGACTTTACACATATTTCCAAAACTGTAGATCAGCAAGAGTGGCGGCAGAGAAACTTATTCAAAGACAACTAAACTCTCCTTATCTGTAGATGCAATATGCCTTTAGGATCAACTGGCATTGTCCTTCCATGAGGACATATATAAAAGCACACACGGCATTGTTGTATTTCAGCCACTGCAGCCCTATAAGAAGCAATACTTTAAATGGGGGCATCCAGAAAAAGCTTCTGAAAGATTTTTGTAATTTTTGTGTTTAAACCTATTATTAACTTACATACTAGAAGGCTGGGTTTCAGGGACACTCCGGTATAACAAGCAGTCCCACCAATAAAGAACGCATATTAATGTACTTTGTAAGTGCTTTCATATCCATTCTTCAACCAGCACCGATATCATGTATTTGCTTTTAGGAGTTGGTACGGCGTACGGCCCCCTTTGTTGTCCTGTTTATCTTGCCACTGCTGGTTGCTTGAACGACCAAATCAGCAGAAGGTGCTCATATTTTAGTGAACAGAAGTGCTTTTTGAGCATTCAGGGTCTCATTTAGACTGCATGAAACTCATGTACAAGCCATCGCTGGAACCATCTATGCAGTGAGGAAAGCGGATCCACTGCAAACTAAGAAGCTGTGGGGTGGAGAAAGAGGCAAACGCACATGGAGGATCCTGCAGAACCCCTCTCACGTATTTGCAAGGGAGACCAAAATAAAATCTGAAGAGACAGTCATACTTGTAGCCATAGTGCAAAATCTTCTTTCTCCCACCATGAGCCAATAGACATTGCTTGCCACCAATCAGTGGCAGTAAAGTACTTCTCATGAAATCAATGGGAGCATCAAGTCACTAATTGACAGCTTAAGCAGCCAATCAATGGGAAAACCTCACAAACGTGCACTTGGGTCTAAACGTGCAGGAGGATGCATTCAGCTAGAGGTGGGGACAGGGGAAAATCCATATGGGAATCCCCCCCCCATGCATTTGTAAAAATGGACCACATGGCTATTGTAAGCAGTGACTAGGATGGCTGGAGTGTCCCTTTAAACAGATCACTCAGCTATGAAATCAGCTACTCGAATAGACAAGGAAAGAGATACTCACAGTGTACAGGAGGACGCCTCTGTCATGGTGCCCGGTATATCACGTGTGATCACAGCACTGTAACTGGACAATAGACATAAAAAGAGTAATGTTACGTCATCGCAGTTTTCATGTAGTACATATCGGTTTTGGTTCGGACTGCTTTATTTGTTGACGCATAGCGGCAAAAAAAATCCCAAAACGTGGTAGTAATTAAAATTTAGTTTTCAATGGTCAACTTTGTTTAACCCCCTAAGAACAATGGGGGGGTATATTACCGTAGGCAGCGCCAGGGAGTATATTACTGTAGGCAGCTCGGGGGGGGGGGTAAATTACTGTATGCAGCGCGGGGGGGTAAACTACTGTCTGCAGCGCGGGGGGGGGACTACTGTCTGCAGCGCGGGGAGGGGACTACTGTCTGCAGCGCGGGGGGGGAACTACTGTCTGCAGCGCGGGGGGGGGTATATTACTGTCTGCAGCGCCGGGGGGGTATATTACTGTAGGCAGTGCCGGGGGGGGGGTGTATATTACTGAAGGCAGCGCCGGGGGGGGTATATTACTGTAGGCAGCACCGGGGGGGGGTATATTACTGTAGGCAGCACTGGGGGGGGGTATATTACTGTAGGCAGCGCCGGGGGGGGGTTATATTACTGTAGGCAGCGCCGGGGGGGTTATATTCCTGTAGGCAGCGCCGGGGGGGTATATTCCTGTAGGCAGCGCCGGGGGGGTATATTCCTGTAGGCAGCGCCGGGGGGGGGGTATATTACTGTTTGCAGTGCCGGGGGGGGGGAATATTACTGTTTGCAGCGCCGGGGGGGGGGGTATTACTGTTTGCAGCACCGGGGGGGGGGTATTACTGTTAGCAGCGCCGGGGGGGGTGTATATTACTGTAGGCAGCGCCGGGGGGGGGTATATTACTGTTTGCAGCGCTGGCTGGGGGATATTACTGTATGCAGCGCCGGGGGGTATATATTTCTGTAGGCAGTGCCAGGGGGGGGGGTAAATTACTGTATGCAGCGCCGGGGAGGGGTGTGTATATTACTGTATGCAGCGCCGGGGGGGGGGGTGTATATTACTGTATGCAGCGCCGGGGGGGTGTACATTACTGTAGGCAGCGTGGGGGGGTATATTACTGTACGCAGCGTCGGGGGGGTATATTAGAGTGTGCAGCGCCGGGGGGTATATTACTGTATGCAGCGACGGGGGGGTATATTCCTGTATACAGCGCCAGGGGGGTATATTCCTGTATACAGCGCCAGGTGGGGGTAATATTACAGTATGCAGCGCCGGGTGGGGGTAATATTCAGGGACGGAGTGGCCCACCGGGATACCGGGAAATTTCCCGGTGGGCCGGAAGGTCCGTGGGCTGGGCGGCCATGAAGACAGCCGGTGAGCTGCCCCCCAGGCTGCCCGAAATCTAATCAAAGCGGCTGCTGGGTGCTGATGCGGCCGGCCGGCGGGCATCAGCACCCAGCAGCCGTGTGCGATGGCCGTCTAGTGATGGGAGCAGCGTGAGGGGTGAAAGCTCCGCCCCCTCGCACTGACCTTTCACCCCTCACGCTGCTCCCATCACTATGCGGCCATCAGATTGCTGGGAATGTAATCTGAACGGCCGATGCGTGCTGATGCCGCCGGCCGCCTCTGCTTTAATACTTTTTTTTTACTTTATATGGCAAGCCGATCCAGCTTACCATATAAATAATAAAAAAAAGTGTTAAAGTAGCTCCGGCCGGCGGCATCAGCACGCACCGGCCGTTTAGAATACATTCCCAGCAGTCTGATGGCTGCATAGTGATGTGAGCAGCGTCAGGTGGAAGCTCCGCCCCCTCGCACTCAGACTGCTGCAGCACCGAATGTCAGGTCAGTGGCATCCTGGCTGTCAGCATAGAGGAGAACAGTGTGCGGCTACCAGGAAGTCAAGAGAAGTAGAAGGTGAGTAAAATAATGTATTTTTTGTACTGTATAATGGCATAATAGAAAAAAATCGGCATGTGTGTGTATGTAAGTGTGTCCCCCTATATGCCACTCTGCCTCCAGAAATGCCTTATATGCCCCTATATGCCACCCTGTCCCATGATATGCCTTTTAACCCCCTATATGCCAGAGTTGCATATAGGGGTATGAGGCATTTCTGGATGCGGAGTGACATATAGAGGGTCAAAAGGCATATCTGGAGGCAGAGTGGCATAAAGGGGGTTAAAAGGTATATCATGGGGCAGAGGAGCATATAGGAGGGTATACAGCATATCGGGGAGGCAGAGTGGCATATAGGGGGCATAAGGCTTTTCTGGAGGCAGAGTGCCCCATGATATGCCTTTTAACCCCCTTCATGCCACTCTGCCTCCAGAAATGCCTTATACCCCCTATATGCCACTCTGTCCCATGATATGCCTTTTAACCCCCTATATGCCAGAGTGGCATATAGGGGTATAAGGCATTTCTGGATGCAGAGTGACATATAGGGGGTCAACGGCATATCTGGAGGCAGAGTGGCAAAAAGGGAGTTAAAAGGGATGTCATGGGGCAGAGGGGCATATAGGAGGGTATAAAGCATATTGGGGAGGCAGAGTGGCATATAGGGGGCATAAGGCTTTTCTGTAGGCAGAGTGCCCCATGATATGCCTTTTAACCCCCTTTATGCCACTCTGCCTCCAGAAATGCCTTATACCCCCCTATATGCCACTCTGTCCCATGATATGCCTTTTAACCCCCTATATGGCAGAGTGCCATATAGGAGGTTAGAAGGCATATCATGGGACAGAGTGGCATATAGGGGTATAAGGCATTTCTGGATGCAGAGTGACATATAGGGGGTCAAAAGGCATATCTGGAGGTGGAGTGGCAAAAAGGGGGTTAAAATGCATATCACGGGGCAGAGGGGCATATAGGAGGGTTGAGGCATATCAGAGAGGCAGAGTGGCATATGGGGGGTATAAGGCATTTCTGGAGGCAGAGTGACATAGGGAGTAAAAGGCATTTCTGGAGGCAGAGTGGCATATAGGGATTAAAAGGCACATTATGGGGCAGAGGGGCATATAGGAGGGTATAAAGCATATCAGGGAGGCAGAGTGGCATATAGGGGGCATAGGGAGTAAAAGGCTTTTCTGGAGGCAGAGTGCCCCATGATATGCCTTTTAACCCCCTTCATGCCACTCTGCCTCCAGGAATGCCTTATACCCACTATATGCCACTCTGTCCCATGATATGCCTTTTAACCCCCTATATGGCAGAGAGGCATGTAGGGGGTTAGAAGGCATATCATGGGACAGAGTGGCATATAGGGGGTATAAGGCATTTCTGGAGGCAAAGTGGCATATAGGGGGTTAGAAGGCATATCAGGGGGCAGAGTGGCAAGCCTGGGGGCAGAGGTGCATAACTCGGGGGTAGGTTGTCAAATGAAAGGAAATAAAAAACAAACATGTCTCAATCATAGCTTTTATTAAATATGGAAAAAAATAGTCTACATGAATTAATAAAGAAATAAAAGTTTCTTACCAGAATATCGTGAAGAATAATGTGATCAGTGTTTTGTTCCACTGAATAAAATGGAACTCTTTCATCTAAAAATGTTCGCAGTAGTAAATGTTTTGATCCCATTATGTGTAATGTATTTCATTTATTAGGGCCTTTTAACACTTTTGCGTTCTGGCATTTTAATACAAATAATGAGATAAAAAGAATGGCACATAGTGTGACTCGGGTGTGTATAAGGGGTGCGTGTGGGTATAAGAGCTTCACCGTGAGATAAACTATATGGGGCTGGTCTCCAAATTTTTCCAGGGCTGCTTTTCAGTCCCAGTCCGGCCCTGGTAATATTACAGTATGCAGTGCCGGGGGAGGTATATTACTGTATGCAGCGCCAGGGGGGTATATTACTGTAAGCAGCGCCGGGGGGGTTATTACTGTATATAGTCATACCTGAACAGTCACTGTATGAAGATTCATAATATTTGGGATTTTATAAATGACAATAGCGAAAAAAGAAAAAATATTCATATATACTGTATAACAAAACATACTTGGATGCCCAGCACATTCACTCGCAGACACATGACATCACAACTGATAATGTAACAGAAGGATTCCATGTATTCAGGCAATGCTTTACAACGTTGCCATTACTCTCAAACCTTTAGAGGATTAAGTCAGCTTTCTCAATCCCTGAAATTTTGTGTTGAAGTTTTGTTGTTTCATTGAGCAATAAAAATATGAAACGCACAAAAAAGAAGTTTAAAAAGACTTCAATGGAGAAAACTGATAAGAAAAGGAGAGGAGAAGCGGTGGAGCTACAGAGAAAGGGTAACCACGGGGCTGAGAAAGACCTATGGCTGATGGAGCGGGACCAACTTCCCCCTGTAAGCCAAATGCCCCTTGGAGGTAACCCAGAGATGCTAAAACAGGCCACAGAAAACCATAGTAAAGACCTAGGACAGGGCGCTGGGACATCATGCGCAAATGTGGACTGTGACAGGAAAAGAAAACGGAAGGAGAGCAAGAAGCAGGTGAAGGGCCAGGCCAAGAAGGTAAGGAAAGAAAGTAAAGGCAGGGACAGAAAGCGTAAACGAAACCAAATGGAGGGACATGGCGATACGAAGAAGAGGCGAGATGAGGCCAGTTCCCAACCATCTAAATCGGACATTCCTTTGAAACGCCTTCTGTTCCATGGCCTGTTGGGAAAGGGCGGTTTCGGCAAAGTCATGCTGGCTACCGACACCATCAGCAAAAAGTTCTTGGCCGTTAAAATGATCAAGAAGAAGCAACTTCTTGAGGACAGGAGCAGCATTATGGTGGAGAGGCGCGTGTTGGAAGCGGCAGTGGGGAGCCCATTCTTGACCCACATGCATGCCGCTTTCCAGACAGAGGACTCCCTGTTCTTCGCCATGCAGTTCCTAAATGGAGGAGACCTGGATAAGCTTCTTGCTACTTTTGGCAGACTTGACCCCAACATCACCACGTTCTTCGCTGCCGAACTAGTCTGTGGTTTGCGGTATCTCCATAGCAAGGGCATCGTCCATCGGGATTTGAAGCCAGAGAATGTGCTGTTGGACAACGAGGGTCATCTTAAGATAGCAGATTTTGGTCTGGCTGTGGAGAACATGTTCGGAGAGCAGACGGCTCATGGTTTGGCTGGGACCCTGGGATACATAGCCCCGGAAATGTACCGAGGTAAGAGGTATAATGCCTCTATAGACTGGTGGGCCTACGGGGTTATACTGTATGAGATGGCCACGGGAGACATACCATTCTACGGCGGGACAGACATTAAAGAGGTGGCCAGATCGGTCATCAAGGACACACCGCTGTACCCTGACCATCTCAGCCCTGAGACCAAAGACCTCATAAAGAAGATGCTGTGCAAGAAACCCTCCAAGAGGCTGAAAGAAGCTGCCACCATCCACTTCCATCCCTTCTTTCAGTTTATTGATTGGGGAGACCTTGAGGCGGGAAGAGTAGCTCCTCCGTTCTTCTTCCTCCCACCATCTCCAGAGAGCTTGATGCTGGCATTGAGACCGGAGAAAGGGTTTTTACCTCCTGAGGACCTGGGGACCCCCATTAACCCTGAAGATCAGAAATTGTTCCATGGGTTTTCCTTCACGGGTGCACAATGGAACAATTCAACATCTTCTCGGCAGGAACCACGCAGTATGTCTGCTTTCAACTTGTGGGAGAACATACTACCTTCTATCCCGCTGCTACAGCAAGACCAACTGCTGTACCCTGGCATCCCGCCGCTACAGCAAGACCAACTGCTGTACCCTGGCATCCCGCCGGTACCACAAGACCAACTGCTGTACCCTGGCATCCCGCCGGTACCACAAGACCAACTGCTGTACCCTGGCATCCCGCCGGTACCACAAGACAACCTGCTGTACCCTGGCATCCCGCCGGTACCACAAGACCAACTGCTGTACCCTGGCATCCCGCCGGTACCACAAGACCAACTGCTGTACCCGGGCATCCCGCCTGTACCACAAGACAAACTGCTGTACCCTGGCATCCCGCCGGTACATCAAGACAAACTGCTGTACCCTGGCATCGCGCCGGTACAACAAGACTAACACGCTGTACCCTGGCATCGCGCCGGTACAAGACAAACCGCTGTACCCTGGCATTGCGCCGGTACAAGACAAACCGCTGTACCCTGGCATTGCGCCGGTACAAGACAAACCGCTGTACCCTGGCATTGCGCCGGTACAAGACAAACCGCTGTACCCTGGCATTGCGCCGGTACAAGACAAACCGCTGTACCCTGGCATTGCGCCGGTACAAGACAAACCGCTGTACCCTGGCATTGCGCCGGTACAAGACAAACCGCTGTACCCTGGCATTGCGCCGGTACAAGACAAACCGCTGTACCCTGGCATTGCACCGGTACAAGACAAACCGCTGTACCCTGGCATTGCGCCGGTACAAGACAAACCGCTGTACCCTGGCATTGCGCCGGTACAAGACAAACCGCTGTACCCTGGCATTGCGCCGGTACAAGACAAACCGCTGTACCCTGGCATCCCGCCGGTACAAGACAAACCGCTGTACCCTGGCATCACGGTGCAGGAACCGTTACAGGAAGGCCTCCTGCGGACTGAGACTGATCTGCTTCATGATTTGCTCCGATAAGGAGAGCCACCTCCTCCTGTATCCCAGAGCCAGCAAAAACCGGTTCACAGAAAAATAAATTTTTTTCAAAAATCTCAAAATCTTTGCTTCTTTAGTAATATTCTGTTTCAAGATAAGCATGTCCTCCTGGTCGTAACATAACATGTGGCTTAGTATATGATAAATAATAGAAATCCAGGGTTTAAGTGCTTAACATCTCTATAGATTCCCCCAGCGACGTCTGTGTTAAAGCTCCACAGAAGCAGGAACATGTTAGTTCGCTCAGAAAACAATGGAGTCTTCATCAGATAAAGTCTTACTCGGCAAACATAGAAAAATATCTGGTTATTTAAACTTTCAAGGACAGCAGTGTAAATATTAATATTTGGGCTGCTGAAAGTTAGGGAAGGTGGGGGTTAATTTAGGGGCAGTTATGGTTAATGGGATGTTTAGGGTTAATTTAGGGCAAGTTATGGTTAATGGGGTCATCTGCGGGGAGGGCAGCGCGGCATATGCGGGGAGGCCAGTGTATCATTTGAATGATAGTTTTCTTTAAGGGAATCCGGAGTACTTTCTAAGCCCATACACCATATATTCACCACAAGGCTGTATTTATAATACATATTAAATATATCATATACATATAAATACAGCTTTCGTTACCATTTGTCGCTTTTCAGCATGCTTTTTTTTTTAGTTATAAACATTTAATACAACGATGGAATTATCCTTAAATCAATGTAATAATTGTACTGACCTCCAGAGATTTCTGTGGATCTGTAACAATGTCATTGTCACGAAAAGATCTGGAGGGACACAAACAACACAAATTAACAAATAAAGTCTAGTGATATGGATCAATGAGACACCAACCAAACACGTTTACCTACATTGGTATTTACAACTTTACTAAACACTGCCTTTAGGTATCCGCCAGATAAATTCCACTAATTTACAGGAAAATAATGTCTAGATATCAATTCATCGTGCAAACGAGCAGCAAGGTCGGATTTTATTTTAATCTGATGAATTGGACCACAGCCCCTCTACATTCTCAGTTCCCAATACATTTAATGATGTGTATAAAAAGTGATTATTCTATAATAGCTAAAAACGTATCACAATAGCCCCTAATGGGAGGCCCAATCAGCAGGGTTTAACCACTAAACCCCTTCTCAATCTTTAGAATCAAATTGTATAATAATAATTAAAGAAAAACATTTAAAAAATGCCACAGGCTAAGTATCCCTTATTCGAGAAGATCAAAAATCTGATTTTTCTTCTCAGGGGGGGGGGCAAGCATTTCGGATAAGGGATACTCAACCTAATAAAATAAACCAACACCTTCTATACATCAATTGATACCACATGAAGATGGCTGCAACTTCTGGCTTTCTATTAAAGGACTTTACACATATTTCCAAAACTGTAGATCAGCAAGAGTGGCGGCAGAGAAACTTATTCAAAGACAACTAAACTCTCCTTATCTGTAGATGCAATATGCCTTTAGGATCAACTGGCATTGTCCTTCCATGAGGACATATATAAAAGCACACACGGCATTGTTGTATTTCAGCCACTGCAGCCCTATAAGAAGCAATACTTTAAATGGGGGCATCCAGAAAAAGCTTCTGAAAGATTTTTGTAATTTTTGTGTTTAAACCTATTATTAACTTACATACTAGAAGGCTGGGTTTCAGGGACACTCCGGTATAACAAGCAGTCCCACCAATAAAGAACGCATATTAATGTACTTTGTAAGTGCTTTCATATCCATTCTTCAACCAGCACCGATATCATGTATTTATTTTTAGGAGTTGGTACGGCGTACGGCCCCCTTTGTTGTCCTGTTTATCTTGCCACTGCTGGTTGCTTGAACGACCAAATCAGCAGAAGGTGCTCATATTTTAGTGAACAGAAGTGCTTTTTGAGCATTCAGGGTCTCATTTAGACTGCATGAAACTCATGTACAAGCCATCGCTGGAACCATCTATGCAGTGAGGAAAGCGGATCCACTGCAAACTAAGAATCTGTGGGGTGGAGAAAGAGGCAAACGCACATGGAGGATCCTGCAGAACCCCTCTCACGTATTTGCAAGGGAGACCAAAATAAAATCTGAAGAGACAGTCATACTTGTAGCCATAGTGCAAAATCTTCTTTCTCCCACCATGAGCCGACAGACATTGCTTGCCACCAATCAGTGGCAGTAAAGTACTTCTCATGAAATCAATGGGAGCATCAAGTCACTAATTGACAGCTTAAGCAGCCAATCAATGGGAAACCCTCACAAACGTGCACTTGGGTCTAAACGTGCAGGAGGATGCATTCAGCTAGAGGTGGGGACAGGGGAAAATCCATATGGGAATCCCCCCCCCATGCATTTGTAAAAATGGACCACATGGCTATTGTAAGCAGTGACTAGGATGGCTGGAGTGTCACTTTAAACAGATCACTCAGCTATGAAATCAGCTACTCGAATAGACAAGGAAAGAGATACTCACAGTGTACAGGAGGACGCCTCTGTCATGGTGCCCGGTATATCACGTGTGATCACAGCACTGTAACTGGACAATAGACATAAAAAGAGTAATGTTACGTCATCGCAGTTTTCATGTAGTACATATCAGTTTTGGTTCGGACTGCTTTATTTGTTGACGCATAGAGGCAAAAAAAATCCCAAAACGTGGTAGTAATTAAAATTTAGTTTTCAATGGTCAACTTTGTTTAACCCCCTAAGAACAATGGGGGGGTATATTACCGTAGGCAGCGCCAGGGGGTATATTACTGTAGGCAGCTCGGGGGGGGGGGGTAAATTACTGTATGCAGCGCGGGGGGGGGTAAACTACTGTCTGCAGCGCGGGGGGGGACTACTGTCTGCAGCGCGGGGGGTATATTACAGTCTGGAGCGCGGGGGGGTATATTACTGTCTGCAGCGCGGGGGGGGTATATTACTGTCTGCAGCGCCGGGGGGGGTATATTACTGTCTGCAGCGCCGGGGGGGGGTATATTACTGTCTGCAGCGCCGGGGGGGTATATTACTGTCTGCAGCGCCGGGGGGGGGTATATTACTGTAGGCAGTGCCGGGGGGGGGGTATATTACTGAAGGCAGCGCCGGGGGGGGTATATTACTGAAGGCAGCGCCGGGGGGGGTATATTACTGTAGGCAGCACCGGGGGGGGGGGTATATTACTGTAGGCAGCGCCGGGGGGGGGGGTATATTACTGTAGGCAGCGCCGGGGGGGTTATATTACTGTAGGCAGCGCCGGGGGGGGTATATTACTGTAGGCAGCGCCGGGGGGGGGGGGTATATTACTGTAGGCAGCGCCGGGGGGGGTATATTACTGTAGGCAGCGCCGGGGGGGGTATATTACTGTAGGCAGCGCCGGGGGGGGTATATTACTGTAGGCAGCGCCGGGGGGGGGGTATATTACTGTAGGCAGCACCGGGGGGGGGGGTATATTACTGTTTGCAGTGCCGGGGGGGGGAATATTACTGTTTGCAGCGCCGGGGGGGGTATTACTGTTTGCAGCGCCGGGGGGGGGTGTGTATATTACTGTAGGCAGCGCCGGGGGGGGGGTATATTACTGTTTGCAGCGCCGGCTGGGGGATATTACTGTATGCAGCGCCGGGGAGGGGTGTGTATATTACTGTATGCAGCGCCGGGGGGGGTGTATATTACTGTATGCAGCGCCGGGGGGGGTGTATATTACTGTATGCAGCGCCGGGGGGGGTGTACATTACTGTAGGCAGCGTGGGGGGGTATATTACTGTACGCAGCGTCGGGGGGGTATATTACAGTGTGCAGCGCCGGGGGGTATATTACCGTATGCAGCGACGGGGGGGTATATTCCTGTATACAGCGCCAGGGGGGTATATTCCTGTATACAGCGCCGGGTGGGGGTAATATTACAGTATGCAGCGCCGGGTGGGGGTAATATTCAGGGACGGAGTGGCCCACCGGGATACCGGGAAATTTCCCGGTGGGCCGGAAGGTCCGTGGGCTGGGCGGCCATGAAGACAGCCGGTGAGCTGCCCCCCAGGCTGCCCGAAATCTAATCAAAGCAGCTGCTGGGTGCTGATGCGGCCGGCATCAGCACCCAGCAGCCGTGTGCGATGGCCGTTTAGTGAAGGGAGCAGCGTGAGGGGTGAAAGCTCCGCCCCCTCGCACTGACCTTTCACCCCTCACGCTGCTCCCATCACTATGCGGCCATCAGATTGCTGGGAATGTAATCTGAACGGCCGATGCGTGCTGATGCCGCCGGCCGCCTCTGCTTTAATACTTTTTTTTTACTTTATATGGCAAGCCGATCCAGCTTACCATATAAATAATAAAAAAAAGTGTTAAAGTAGCTCCGGCCGGCAGCATCAGCACGCACCGGCCGTTTAGAATACATTCCCAGCAGTCTGATGGCTGCATAGTGATGTGAGCAGCGTCAGGTGGAAGCTCCGCCCCCTCGCACTCAGACTGCTGCAGCACCGGATGTCAGGTCAGTGGCATCCTGGCTGTCAGCATAGAGGAGAACAGTGTGCAGCTACCAGGAAGTCAAGAGAAGTAGAAGGTGAGTAAAATAATGTATTTTTTGTACTGTATAATGGCATAATAGAAAAAAATCGGCATGTGTGTGTATGTAAGTGTGTCCCCCTATATGCCACTCTGCCTCCAGAAATGCCTTATATCCCCCTATATGCCACCCTGTCCCATGATATGCCTTTTAACCCCCTATATGCCAGAGTTGCATATAGGGGTATGAGGCATTTCTGGATGCGGAGTGACATATAGGGGGTCAAAAGGCATATCTGGAGGCAGAGTGGCATAAAGGGGGTTAAAAGGTATATCATGGGGCAGAGGAGCATATAGGAGGGTATAAAGCATATCGGGGAGGCAGAGTGGCATATAGGGGGCATAAGGCTTTTCTGGAGGCAGAGTGCCCCATGATATGCCTTTTAACCCCCTTCATGCCACTCTGCCTCCAGAAATGCCTTATACCCCCTATATGCCACTCTGTCCCATGATATGCCTTTTAACCCCCTATATGGCAGAGTGGCATATAGGGGGTTAGAAGGCATATCATGGGACAGAGTGGCATATATTATTTTTTATTTAATATGGCAAGCTGGATCGGCTTGCCATATAAAGTAAACAAAAATGTCCCATGATATGCCTTTTAACCTCCTATATGGCAGAGTGGCATATAGGGGGTTAGAAGGCATATCATGGGACAGAGTGGCATATAGGAGGGTTGAGGCATATCAGGGAGGCAGAGTGGCATATAGGGGGGAATAAGGCTTTTCTGGAGGCAGAGTGCCCCATGATATGCCTTTTCACCCCCTTTATGCCACTCTGCCTCCAGAAATGCCTTATACCCCCCTATATGCCACTCTGTCCCATGATATGCCTTTTAACCCCCTATATGCCAGAGTGGCATATAGGGGTATAAGGCATTTCTGGATGCAGAGTGACATATAGGGGGTCAACAGCATATCTGGAGGCAGAGTGGCAAAAAGGGAGTTAAAAGGGATGTCATGGGGCAGAGGGGCATATAGGAGGGTATAAAGCATATTGGGGAGGCAGAGTGGCATATAGGGGGCATAAGGCTTTTCTGTAGGCAGAGTGCCCCATGATATGCCTTTTATCATGGGACAGAGTGGCATATAGGGGTATAAGGCATTTCTGGATGCAGAGTGACATATAGGGGGTCAAAAGGCATATCTGGAGGTGGAGTGGCAAAAAGGGGGTTAAAATGCATATCACGGGGCAGAGGGGCATATAGGAGGGTTGAGGCATATCAGAGAGGCAGAGTGGCATATGGGGGGTATAAGGCATTTCTGGAGGCAGAGTGACATAGGGAGTAAAAGGCATTTCTGGAGGCAGAGTGGCATATAGGGATTAAAAGGCATATTATGGGGCAGAGGGGCATATAGGAGGGTATAAAGCATATCAGGGAGGCAGAGTGGCATATAGGGGGCATAGGGAGTAAAAGGCTTTTCTGGAGGCAGAGTGCCCCATGATATGCCTTTTAACCCCCTTCATGCCACTCTGCCTCCAGGAATGCCTTATACCCACTATATGCCACTCTGTCCCATGATATGCCTTTTAACCCCCTATATGGCAGAGTGGCATGTAGGGGGTTAGAAGGCATATCATGGGACAGAGTGGCATATAGGGGGTATAAGGCATTTCTGGAGGCAGAGTGGCATATAGGGGGTTAGAAGGCATATCAGGGGGCAGAGTGGCAAGCCTGGGGGCAGAGGTGCATAACTCGGGGGTAGGTTGTCAAATGAAAGGAAATAAAAAACAAACATGTCTCAATCATAGCTTTTATTAAATATGGAAAAAAATAGTCTACATGAATTAATAAAGAAATAAAAGTTTCTTACCAGAATAACGTGAAGAATAATGTGATCAGTGTTTTGTTCCACTGAATAAAATGGAACTCTTTCATCTAAAAATGTTCGCAGTAGTAAATGTTTTGATCCCATTATGTGTAATGTATTTCATTTATTAGGGCCTTTTAACACTTTTGCGTTCTGGCATTTTAATACAAATAATGAGATAAATAGAATGGCACATAGTGTGACTCGGGTGTGTATAAGGGGTGCGTGTGGGTATAAGAGCTTCACCGTGAGATAAACTATATGGGGCTGGTCTCCAAATTTTTCCAGGGCTGCTTTTCAGTCCCAGTCCGGCCCTGGTAATATTACAGTATGCAGTGCTGGGGGAGGTATATTACTGTATGCAGCGCCAGGGGGGTATATTACTGTAAGCAGCGCCGGGGGGGGGGGTTATTACTGTATATAGTCATACCTGAACAGTCACTGTATGAAGATTCATAATATTTGGGATTTTATAAATGACAATAGCGAAAAAAGAAAAAATATTCATATATACTGTATAACAAAACATACTTGGATGCCCAGCACATTCACTCGCAGACACATGACATCACAACTGATAATGTAACAGAAGGATTCCATGTATTCAGGCAATGCTTTACAACGTTGCCATTACTCTCAAACCTTTAGAGGATTAAGTCAGCTTTCTCAATCCCTGAAATTTTGTGTTGAAGTTTTGTTGTTTCATTGAGCAATAAAAATATGAAACGCACAAAAAAGAAGTTTAAAAAGACTTCAATGGAGAAAACTGATAAGAAAAGGAGAGGAGAAGCGGTGGAGCTACAGAGAAAGGGTAACCACGGGGCTGAGAAAGACCTATGGCTGATGGAGCGGGACCAACTTCCCCCTGTAAGCCAAATGCCCCTTGGAGGTAACCCAGAGATGCTAAAACAGGCCACAGAAAACCATAGTAAAGACCTAGGACAGGGCGCTGGGACATCATGCGCAAATGTGGACTGTGACAGGAAAAGAAAACGGAAGGAGAGCAAGAAGCAGGTGAAGGGCCAGGCCAAGAAGGTAAGGAAAGAAAGTAAAGGCAGGGACAGAAAGCGTAAACGAAACCAAATGGAGGGACATGGCGATACGAAGAAGAGGCGAGATGAGGCCAGTTCCCAACCATCTAAATCGGACATTCCTTTGAAACGCCTTCTGTTCCATGGCCTGTTGGGAAAGGGCGGTTTCGGCAAAGTCATGCTGGCTACCGACACCATCAGCAAAAAGTTCTTGGCCGTTAAAATGATCAAGAAGAAGCAACTTCTTGAGGACAGGAGCAGCATTATGGTGGAGAGGCGCGTGTTGGAAGCGGCAGTGGGGAGCCCATTCCTGACCCACATGCATGCCGCTTTCCAGACAGAGGACTCCCTGTTCTTCGCCATGCAGTTCCTAAATGGAGGAGACCTGGATAAGCTTCTTGCTACTTTTGGCAGACTTGACCCCAACATCACCACGTTCTTCGCTGCTGAACTAGTCTGTGGTTTGCGGTATCTCCATAGCAAGGGCATCGTCCATCGGGATTTGAAGCCAGAGAATGTGCTGTTGGACAACGAGGGTCATCTTAAGATAGCAGATTTTGGTCTGGCTGTGGAGAACATGTTCGGAGAGCAGACGGCTCATGGTTTGGCTGGGACCCTGGGATACATAGCCCCGGAAATGTACCGAGGTAAGAGGTATAATGCCTCTATAGACTGGTGGGCCTACGGGGTTATACTGTATGAGATGGCCACGGGAGACATACCATTCTACGGCGGGACAGACATTAAAGAGGTGGCCAGATCGGTCATCAAGGACACACCGCTGTACCCTGACCATCTCAGCCCTGAGACCAAAGACCTCATAAAGAAGATGCTGTGCAAGAAACCCTCCAAGAGGCTGAAAGAAGCTGCCACCATCCACTTCCATCCCTTCTTTCAGTTTATTGATTGGGGAGACCTTGAGGCGGGAAGAGTAGCTCCTCCATTCTTCTTCCTCCCACCATCTCCAGAGAGCTTGATGCTGGCATTGAGACCGGAGAAAGGGTTTTTACCTCCTGAGGACCTGGGGACCCCCATTAACCCTGAAGATCAGAAATTGTTCCATGGGTTTTCCTTCACGGGTGCACAATGGAACAATTCAACATCTTCTCGGCAGGAACCACGCAGTATGTCTGCTTTCAACTTGTGGGAGAACATACTACCTTCTATCCCGCCGCTACAGCAAGACCAACTGCTGTACCCTGGCATCCCGCCGCTACAGCAAGACCAACTGCTGTACCCTGGCATCCCGCCGGTACCACAAGACCAACTGCTGTACCCTGGCATCCCGCCGGTACCACAAGACCAACTGCTGTACCCTGGCATCCCGCCGGTACCACAAGACCAACTGCTGTACCCGGGCATCCCGCCGGTACATCAAGACAAACTGCTGTACCCTGGCATCGCGCCGGTACAACAAGACTAACACGCTGTACCCTGGCATCGCGCCGGTACAACAAGACTAACACGCTGTACCCTGGCATTGCGCCGGTACAAGACAAACCGCTGTACCCTGGCATTGCGCCGGTACAAGACAAACCGCTGTACCCTGGCATTGCGCCGGTACAAGACAAACCGCTGTACCCTGGCATTGCGCCGGTACAAGACAAACCGCTGTACCCTGGCATTGCGCCGGTACAAGACAAACCGCTGTACCCTGGCATTGCGCCGGTACAAGACAAACCGCTGTACCCTGGCATTGCGCCGGTACAAGACAAACCGCTGTACCCTGGCATTGCGCCGGTACAAGACAAACCGCTGTACCCTGGCATTGCGCCGGTACAAGACAAACCGCTGTACCCTGGCATTGCGCCGGTACAAGACAAACCGCTGTACCCTGGCATCACGGTGCAGGAACCGTTACAGGAAGGCCTCCTGCGGACTGAGACTGATCTGCTTCATGATTTGCTCCGATAAGGAGAGCCACCTCCTCCTGTATCCCAGAGCCAGCAAAAACCGGTTCATAGAAAAATAAATTTTTTTTCAAAAATCTCAAAATCTTTGCTTCTTTAGTAATATTCTGTTTCAAGATAAGCATGTCCTCCTGGTCGTAACATAACGTGTGGCTTAGTATATGATAAATAATAGAAATCCAGGGTTTAAGTGCTTAACATCTCTATAGATTCCCCCAGCGACGTCTGTGTTAAAGCTCCACAGAAGCAGGAACATGTTAGTTCGCTCAGAAAACAATGGAGTCTTCATCAGATAAAGTCTTACTCGGCAAACATAGAAAAATATCTGGTTATTTAAACTTTCAAGGACAGCAGTGTAAATATTAATATTTGGGCTGCTGAAAGTTAGGGAAGGTGGGGGTTAATTTAGGGGCAGTTATGGTTAATGGGATGTTTAGGGTTAATTTAGGGCAAGTTATGGTTAATGGGGTCATCTGCGGGGAGGGCAGCGCGGCATATGCGGGGAGGGCAGCGCGGCATATGCGGGGAGGGCAGTGTATCATTTGAATGATAGTTTTCTTTAAGGGAATCCGGAGTACTTTCTAAGCCCATACACCATATATTCACCACAAGGCTGTATTTATAATACATATTAAATATATCATATACATATAAATACAGCTTTCGTTACCATTTGTCGCTTTTCAGCATGCTTTTTTTTTTAGTTATAAACATTTAATACAATGACGGACTCCTTAAATCAATGTAATAATTGTACTGACCTCCAGAGATTTCTGTGGATCTGTAACAATGTCATTGTCACGAAAAGATCTGGAGGGACACAAACAACACAAATTAACAAATAAAGTCTAGTGATATGGATCAATGAGACACCAACCAAACACGTTTACCTACATTGGTATTTACAACTTTACTAAACACTGCCTTTAGGTATCCGCCAGATAAATTCCACTAATTTACAGGAAAATAACGTCTAGATATCAATTCATCGTGCAAACGAGCAGCAAGGTCGGATTTTATTTTAATCCGATGAATTGGACCACAGCCCCTCTAAATTCTCAGTTCCCAATACATTTGATGATGTGTATAAAAAGTGATTATTCTATAATAGCTAAAAACGTATCACAATAGCCCCTAATGGGAGGCCCAATCAGCAGGGTTTAACCACTAAACCCCTTCTCAATCTTTAGAATCAAATTGTATAATAATAATTAAAGAAAAACATTTTAAAAATGCCACAGGCTAAGTATCCCTTATTCGAGAAGATCAAAAATCTGATTTTTCTTCTCAGGGGGGGGCAAGCATTTCGGATAAGGGATACTCAACCTAATAAAATAAACCAACACCTTCTATACATCAATTGATACCACATGAAGATGGCTGCAACTTCTGGCTTTCTATTAAAGGACTTTACACATATTTCCAAAACTGTAGATCAGCAAGAGTGGCGGCAGAGAAACTTATTCAAAGACAACTAAACTCTCCTTATCTGTAGATGCAATATGCCTTTAGGATCAACTGGCATTGTCCTTCCATGAGGACATATATAAAAGCACACACGGCATTGTTGTATTTCAGCCACTGCAGCCCTATAAGAATCAATACTTTAAATGGGGGCATCCAGAAAAAGCTTCTGAAAGATTTTTGTAATTTTTGTGTTTAAACCATTAACTTACATACTAGAAGGCTGGGTTTCAGGGACACTCCGGTATAACAAGCAGTCCCACCAATAAAGAACGCATATTAATGTACTTTGTAAGTGCTTTCATATCCATTCTTCAACCAGCACCGATATCATGTATTTAGGGCTGCAACTAACGATTATTTTAATAATCGATTAGTTGGCCGATTATTTTTTCGATTAATCGATAAATCGGATAAAAAAAAAGAATGTAAATTTTTCATTTATTTAAAATAATTTACTAAACAAATGATGTTAAATACAAACAGCAGAATAAAAAAACTTTGATAATACATTTCTTGTCTGTATTTCCCAACCAGCCCCCCAATATATGCACATTTGAGCCCAGGCTTGCTACGCTGCCTCCCAGACCACGCTGCCTCCCACATCTGCCACTCCACGCTGCCTCCCACATCTGCCACGCCACGCTGCCTCCCACATCTGCCACGCCACGCTGCCTCCCACATCTGCCACTCCACGCTGCCTCCCACATCTGCCACGCCACGCTGCCTCCCACATCTGCCACTCCACTCTACCCCCCACATGCCACTGTGCCTGATACGCCTTATACCCCCTGAAACACCACTCCATCCTCCCCAGACATGCCACCCTGCCCTCCCCACATATGCCACGCCATGCTGCCTCCCACATCTGCCACTCCACAATGCCTCCCACATCTGCCACTCCACGCTGCCTCCCACATCTGCCACTGTGCCTGATACGCCTTATATCCCCTGATACCCCACTCCATCCTCCCCAGACATGCCACCCTGCCTCCCAGACATGCCACTTCTCTACCCCCAGATATGCCTTATACACCCTGATACACCACTCCGTCCTCCCCAGACATGCCACACTGCCCTCCCCACATATGCCTTATATACTGTATATGCCTTATACCCCCAGATATGTAACTTCACTGCCCCCAGGATTTAGATTCCCCTTAATTAACCCTAAACTCCCCATTAACCATAACTGCCCCTAAATTAACCCTTAACACCCCCTTAACCACAGCATCCCCTAAATTAACCCTAAAGACCCCATCAACCACAGCATCCCCTAAATTAACCCTAAACACACCATTAACCACAACTGCCTCAAATAACCCCAAACACCCCATTAACCACAGCTTCTCCTAAATTAACCCTAAACACCCTATTAACATAACTGCCCCTAAATTAACCCTAAACAGCCAATTAACCATAACTGCCCCTAAATTAACCCCCACCTCCCCTAACTTTCAGTAGCCCAAATATATATATATATATATTACATACATTTATAAATATATATATATATATATATATATATAAACACATACACATATATATATATATATATATATATATATATATATATATATATATATATACATACATACATATACTTACAGTTAGATGAGTGTCACAGCCATGTGGTTCTGGCCTGGAGAAGGAAGGGGCGGGGCCAGTTGTCACAGTGATTACAGGGAGGGGGAGTAAGTAGGAGCTGCTGCTGTGAGACGGTGAGTCAGACTAAACGGATTATATAATGAGGGGGATTTTTCAGAGCGTTTGCTCTGAAAAAACCCTCATTTTATAATCGATAATAATCGATTCAACTAATCGATAATGAAATTCGTTGCCAACGAATTTCATTATCGATTATTATCGATTTTATCGATTAGTTGTTGCAGCCCTACATGTATTTACTTTTAGGAGTTGGTACGGCGTACGGCCCCCTTTGTTGTCCTGTTTATCTTGCCACTGCTGGTTGCTTGAACGACCAAATCAGCAGAAGGTGCTCATATTTTAGTGAACAGAAGTGCTTTTTGAGCATTCAGGGTCTCATTTAGACTGCATGAAACTCATGTACAAGCCATCGCTGGAACCATCTATGCAGTGAGGAAAGCGGATCCACTGCAAACTAAGAAGCTGTGGGGTGGAGAAAGAGGCAAACGCACATGGAGGATCCTGCAGAACCCCTCTCACGTATTTGCAAGGGAGACCAAAATAAAATCTGAAGAGACAGTCATACTTGTAGCCATAGTGCAAAATCTTCTTTCTCCCACCATGAGCCAATAGACATTGCTTGCCACCAATCAGTGGCAGTAAAGTACTTCTCATGAAATCAATGGGAGCATCAAGTCACTAATTGACAGCTTAAGCAGCCAATCAATGGGAAAACCTCACAAACGTGCACTTGGGTCTAAACGTGCAGGAGGATGCATTCAGCTAGAGGTGGGGACAGGGGAAAATCCATATGGGAATCCCCCCCCCATGCATTTGTAAAAATGGACCACATGGCTATTGTAAGCAGTGACTAGGATGGCTGGAGTGTCCCTTTAAACAGATCACTCAGCTATGAAATCAGCTACTCGAATAGACAAGGAAAGAGATACTCACAGTGTACAGGAGGACACCTCTGTCATGGTGCCCGGTATATCACGTGTGATCACAGCACTGTAACTGGACAATAGACATAAAAAGAGTAATGTTACGTCATCGCAGTTTTCATGTAGTACATATCGGTTTTGGTTCGGACTGCTTTATTTGTTGATGCCAAAACGTGGTAGTAATTAAAATTTAGTTTTGTGACAGGAACAGCTACACTGAGGAAGCGGCGACATCATCTTATCAAGAAACTGGCCATTAAAATATTACAAGAAGTTAGGGTAATGTGAGTTCAAAACAAATTATGGAGTCTATTTACAAAAAAAAATAACAATGGATCATTTTAAAAAAAAGTTAGGCATTACCAAAAATCTTCATAATCTTATATGCTTTGTACAGCACTACAGAATATGGCAGTGCTATAAATAATAATGTTTAATATAATACGTAGCTCTCACTTCACAGACACCTGTGCCAACCTGAAAAGCACTTAATTTAAATATTACTAATAATATTAACAGAACATAACATTATTAGCAGAGCACTATTAACATATCGCTATTATATGAGCATTCAGCACAGTAGCCTTGTGTTTCTGTGAAAAGTGGCTATTTTGCCTACAAGGCGCACCGTTAAACGTATATAACGATTATATATTTAAAATGCCAGAAAGATAAAAGCGCAGGCAGCGTGTACGTGAGACGAGTAAAGCCCGCACTTACCTGCCGTTAGCCCCGCAAGCCGTCTGTCAGCCCGTATCCGGGGTCACCGCGGCTGTAAACACAGGAAAGCTTCTGGTACAACAGACCGTGTTCCGCCAGGAAAGTTCTGGACTAGCCGGGCACTGACTACAGCGACCAGCGAGACGGAGGAAAGTGTGCAGAGCGGCAGCACTGCGCAACAGCGACACCTTCGGAGATGGAGGGAAAGAAACACAGCACAGGGAACCATATATAAATGTGTAAATACATCCAGTATATGGAGGTGATTAGGATTGGGGAACTGGAACTAAAAAGCATGTTAATACTATTAATTACGAAAATACAATTCAATTGCTTTGGTGTCGGAATGTTTGCTGGGTATGACCGCTCTGCAGCATTAGAAGTCACAATAATGTGCTTAGAAACTAAACTGTGTAAAGTACAAAGTTACACTTTTGAATGGCCTATTTAGTTATAGAAATAGCTTTTAAAGAAGAGAAGGTCATCCATTCAGACTTGAAGAAAGACATTTTCTATGAAATAGCAAAACGGGTTCATTACAGTAAGAACAATAAAGATGTGGAATTCACTACCTATGGAGTTCACGCCATCAGTACGGATGTATACGTGCCTGATACCCCCATAAGCATCGCAGCCAGGCACACACCAGGCAAATGTCTGGTGGGCTGGTGGCGGAGAGTGCACACACTTATCTGGAGCACCAGCTAAAAAAAACAGCAAAGGGTTGCTCATAACCAGCCTTTGGCTGTAATGATGTCACCAGGCTGTCTTAAAGTGTCACGACCGCCCCACCATCTCCAGGCTGGCCCTGGTAGCCACCCTGCTTATGTTCTGAGGCCACTACTGTTTCCCACAATATTTTTCTGCCCTGCCCCAGTGTCCTTGTCACTCCTTTGCAGTCTCCATACCCCTCTGTGTCTACCATTTCTATCCACTTTGACAATTAATTAAGGGTATACAATGCAGGCAGGGGATCTCCTACCCCTCTGCCCCTCCTCTATTCAGTGTCCATTTCCCTCCCCACTTTAATGTCCATATCTCTCTATACTAACCTGCCTCCCTTCAGTGTCCATCTCCCTCCCCACTTCAATGTGCACTCTTCTGCCTCCATCCTCCTCTACTTTCTTACCATAGGGTCCTTACCCCTCTATCTTCTCCTAACGCCAGTGTCCATACCCCTCTGCCACCACTCCCACCACTGCCCGTCCCCTCTGTACCAAATCAACCCAGTGCCCATCCTCCCCTGTGTTAATACCTCCCTTTCCCTATCACCACTCTGCATACCCATTTGTACCACAGGCTATCTGTTTCAAGATCCAAAAGAAAACAGGCACCATGTTAGGCAATGCCCCTAACCAATATAGAAACATGACTTGATGATGGATACGCAAAAATCTCATCTGGTCTACTCATGATTCCTGCTAGAAGAAAACCAGTCAGTGTCCTATCGTGGTGAGCACAGTTTCCAGACAAAGCCCTCTCCATCAGCGTTCCTTCAGTCCCAGCATGCCGAGTCTGAGCCCCGGAACATGATTTCCTTTTCCACACCAAGAGAACAGATCCTTCACCAGCTGCTGAACCCACAAAAGTAGGGGGTCCTAAATGTAGATGTGTGAGGTGAGTTTTTATGTGTGAGTGTCTACATGTCTAAGTGTCAGTATATGTGAGTGTGAGCCTATGTAAATGTTTGAGATCGTAGAAATAATTTGCGAACCTGGAGTTATATCTGAAGTGCGTATTAAACACAAATACTTAACTATTACCTACAAAATTCAGTGTAACGTTATACATGGATATTGTACACAGGTGAGTATTAAAATATGAATCCTACTCAAAATCTCTGCAATCATGGATTACATTTGGAATGAATGTTAATTACTCTGTAAATCAAAGGTTTTCGTGTAAAATTAAAGAACTGGATTGTTTAACGCAGACATTTGTCCATTTGTTATCTGATGTACAGACTGCTGGCTGCTCTAGAAATTCTGTTTTGGAGTAATGACTGTTACAGGACGCATGGATTTTCTGTGCATTAGCTAATTTGGGCACAGCCAATATGTGAAGCAGTAAAAAAAAATGGAGAATAAAGCCATAAGAGGCACCAATCCCCATGCTCCACCCCACAGCACCAAATGGCACAGAAGCAAAGGGTATCTGGCAGTCGCATCGGCATTAACATTGCTGCTTCGCCTACAGGATGAAATTAGATGTCTACTCACCAGAGGCCAAGATCCAAGAACCGTGATTAGCATATGAATACCTAGAATTGTTTCTCTAGCATCTCTAGCTGATTTATGCTGTCTAAACTGAAGCTGGAAATAAAAAGACTAATGATTTGATAACTTTAGGAGTAAAAATAAAATAACGGCAAAAACTTTTTTATCATTACATAGTAACATAGTAATTTGGGTTTGGAAAAAGACCTCCTTCCATCTCCACCCATATTACCAACTGCCCCCCCAACATTCAAGAACCATCTCAAAACTCACTTCTTCAGAGAAACCACAACATCTTAGCTGCTAGAACTTCCTTGTCATTGATACAACCACCACACTACCTCTCGCCCTTTCTCTGTGCCTTATGTTTGTTACCCCCATTCCCTCAAGATTGTAACCTTCCAAACAGGGCTCTCTCCACCTAATTTATCGGTTTGTCTTAGTCTGTCAATTCTCATCTTGTCATATCCCTTGAATATATGTATTGTATTACGCGCTGCAAAAATTGTTGGCGCTATATAAATAAAAGATAATAATAAATTCAGCACCTATAACTATCCTTCCTGCTTGTGATCCAAAAGAAGTCATGGAGAAAAAAAAAAACCTATTTCACAAATTTTGCCACTTTTTGCTGGAAATATTGCTTCTAGACAATCAGCTTTCTTCTTGGATCAATAAGCTCTAAACTATTAAAGTTTATTCTATCATTTATGGCCCTGTATGTTCTACTTTTCTATGACAAAAAAATAAATATATATATTATTATTTATTGTTTTATATAGCGCCATCAAATTCTGTAGCGCTGTACAATGGGTAGACAGGACATAACAAGTAGAATGTTACATTACAAATTGACTAACAGAGACAACAGGTGAGGAGGGCCCTGCTCAAAAGAGCTTATAGTCTAGAGGGAGTTGGGTGTATTACACAGTAGGCAAAAGTGCCGTTGTTAGGGATAGACCAGCCACACTAGTAAAAGTATTGCAGGAGAGGGACTAGGAAAGGTGAGCTAAAGGAATATGGGAGTATGGGAGTCCGTTAGTGTGCCATGTTGTAAGCATCCTTAAAGAAGTGGGTCTTGATATATCCAGATCCATTTTGAAGGCATCTATTCTATTTGAGAGCACGAGCTCTCTTGGCAGTGAATTCCATACCTTTATTGGCTCTACTGTAATGAATCTCTTCTTTTGTGGTCTATGAAATCTTCACTCTGGTTCTTTGCACATTTCCGTTAATGAACAGGTCTCTGTCGAGCTCTTTATACTTGCCCTGCACACAGGGGCGTAACTAGAAACCTCAGGGCCCCGGTGCGAGAATCTGTTAAGGGCCCCCCCCCATCTATCCCTTTCTCACAATCTCCCCTCTCCCTCCCTACCCCCCCTTCTCAAGATCTACCCTCTCCCTCCCTACCCCCCCCCCACGATCTACCCCCTTTGTAGGTCACTTACCGTCAACTCCTGTGTTGGGAGCGTGAGGCATTTGTCTCGGGTGCCGGTGCTTCACTGCTGAGCGCCGGCATATGACGTCATATGCCGGCGTTCAGCGTGAAGCGCCGGCACCCGAGACAAACGCCTCACGCTCCCAACACTGCACTCCGGGCAGCGCGGCGGCGGCGACGGCGGCGGCGGCGACGGCGGCAGCAGCGGGGAGCAGAGGCATCCTGGATTTCTGTCAGTCAGGGGGGCCCAAGAGTTGCCGAGCGGTTTTCAGCAACCGCTCGGCACCCCTTGGGCCCCCCCTGACTGGCAGAACTCCAGGGCCCGGTCGCAGTCGCGACCCCTGCGACCCCGGTAGTTCCACCACTGCCTGCACATATTTTTACAATGTTATAATATCCCTTTTAAGATGCCATTTCCAACTCTTTTAGCCTCTCTTCATAACTCAGATCTTCCAATCCTCTTACTTATTTTGTAATCCTCCTTTCAGGGCTGGTGCAAGGATTTTGTTACCATAGGTCAGGGGCGTCCAAGTTTTTTCTGCAGTGGGCCACTTCATCAGAATTGTATATGTGCGAGGGCCGCACTCATTTTTCACTGTGAGAAAATATGGCCTTTAATAAAATATGCAGATTAAAATAAAAGTAAATAACACAAAACCTTTATTTTTCCTCTCACTGATTTCTGGGCCTAGAAAGTTCTGTGACTACAAATTCAGGATTCAGGATAATTAAAAACAAAATAGTTCTATTTATTCTAGGGATGCACCAAAATGAAAATTCTGGACCAAAACATTCACGGTTCAACCGAAAATGACCCCCCACACACCACAATTGGACAAAAAAAATTAGCAATATGACTTGGCATGATAGGAGTGTGATTGCTAACAGCAATCACAGTCCCATCATGCCTAGGTTCCAGCACTTACACATCCAGCCAGTAAATGCTGGAACCTAGGCATGATGGGACTGTGCTTGCTGTTAGCAATCACACTCCTATCATGCCAAGTCAGCCAGTACATGCTGGTACAGGGTGGCTGTAAGTGATGCGCAGACCCCATCTGCTGGCAGCATCAATACACAAGGGGGCAGCTAGCTAGGTTTCAGCATGTGCTGGCTGACATGGCATGATAGGAGTGTGGTTGCTAACAGCAAAGTCCCATCATGACTAGGTTCCAGCACTTACACATCCAACCAGTAAATGCTGGAATCTAGGCATGATGGGACTGTGATTGCTGTTAGCAATCACACTCCTATCATGCCAAGTCAGCCAGTACATGCTGATACAGGGTGGCTGTAAGTGATGTGCAGACCCCATACTGCTGGCAGCATCAATACTCAAGGGGGGCAGCTAGCTAGGTTTCAGCATGTACTGGCTGACTTGGCATGGTAGGAGTGTGATTGCTAACAGCAATCACAGTCCCATCATGCCTAGGTTCCAGCATTTGGCCCGCGGGCCGCATGTTGGACACCCCTGCCATAGGTATAACCTCATTTTGCTGGCTCCTTGGCTCTGCCCCTAGTATCCTACTCTTGGGGTGAAGTCATGTGAGTGCATCACATACACATGACCCGCCCCACCTGCGTTGACAACCCCTAAATCTCCAGTACTCCTCCGTTGGAAGAGCTAGAGCCTGGAGGTCTTAAATACGTAAAAAAGCTGCTGCTCATTTAGAAGGGCACCCCTCTTTCTCACCCATGTTAGGGTGCAGCAACCGCTGACAGAGTGGGACATACGATGGAACATACAACTGAACACCTAACTCCCAGAGTCCCTTTGTCCCTTTCTTCACCGTGCTACACCTTTCTTTTCTTCTCTCATGTAGTTCAGGTATAGATCAAATTAACAACACATGGAAACACAACATTGCAGTTATAGATCAACTGAATAAGACATTCAAACCCTGTATTTACAGGTATAGCGTAAATAAAAACACGGAAACATAGCATTGCAGATATACAGCAACTGAGTAACATACAAACCCAGCCTTGCAGGCACAGATCACAGGTTGCACACATAGGACTAACCCCAGCACCTAGATTGCACCTACATGGTATTTACCTAGCACACAGATTGCACCCACAGCGGCATCCTCTCAGTCTGTCTCTCACACACACTTTATTCATTCTATACCCTTTAGGCTAAAACTAGTAACCATGTCAGAATACCCAAATATAATGTAGTGGTGCATGCAGCTTCACTCTTAACCAGCAGGATATGATGTCATATTCTGTCACTCAACATCAATCCTTGGCACCTCGAGGGAGTTGTAAAACAGAGTCAGACTGGACTGCCACTACTGGCCCTGCTCCCCCAGCAACAGGCAGTCCAGTCTACTGCAGAGAAGGCACCCCATGTAGATCTGCGCTCTTGCCTATAGGTAGGGCTGGCCCTGCTTCGCTAGTTCCATAATATCCTTTTTAAGGGTCGGTGCCAAGAACAGCACGACATATTCAAGGTGAAGTCTTACCATTGACTTGTAAAGAGGCAAGATGATATCATCTTTTTGTGAACCAATACCCCATTTTATACATGTCTATATCTTATTGGCCTTTGCAGCTGCTGACTGACATTGTGCACCGTTGCAATATTGTTCACAATAATTCCTAAATCCTCCTCCTCCGTAGTTTTTTCCCAGGGAGATACCATGTAAACTATAATGTTGTATTTTTATTATTTTCCCATAAAGCATAACTTCACATTTCTTTGTATTGAACTTCATTTGCTACTTGCCTGCCAAGTTCCCCACTCTGTCTAAACCCTCCTGCAGAGAAGGTTAGACTTTATTACCCTAATCCCATCAACAAACACACTGAGACATGACTCTCAATTCAACATGGGAGATTAATAAACAAATAAAAAAAAAAAAAAAAAAAAAGACGACCCTGCACAGACTGCCAAGGTACTCCACTTAATACCTGGGTCTGGTCTGAGATTTTAACATCTACAACAACAACTTGCATTCTATCTTTTAGTAGACCACATCTACTGCCACTCCTAGATCTAAAATTTTAATAACTTCTTCATAGAATGCTATTAAATTGGTTTGACAAGACCAACTTTCACAAAACCTTGCTGACTGCTACCAATTATATTCTGATTCAATTCTTGAGTGTATGCATGTAGCTACCCTTCAAATAGTTTCCCCACTACAAATGTCAAGCTCACTGGCCCGTAGTAGCAATTTTTCATCTCCCTTTTTAAGTATGGGCACCACATCTGCCTTGCAGCAGTCTATTGGTACTATACCTGAACTGAAAACAATCCCTAAACAGCAAGAAAAAAAGAAAATGGTGCTTGACTTTAGTCTAGGCAAGGAGGGCCTGCATATCCCTCTCAGAGGAAGATTTGAGGCCTGAGTGACAGAGAGAACGGTTAACCACAAGCCTGTCTCTTGCTGGTCAATGTCTACCAAGTGAAGCATGCAGTGATATACCTTGCAAGGGATACAAAGGTGTTCCTGACATCTCTACAATGCTGACAGCCCACTTTGTATGCAACAAGGACTCAAGAAAGGTAGTGAAAGACTCTGGAAACTGCATGTCTCGCTTCTTCCGACTGCCCCAGTGGAGGCAACTCAAGTGGGAAAAGTGGGACACCGCCATCCCTTATTGGACTATGCTCTGGTTCTACTTAGACATGGGTAACATTGTAAGGAACCCAACTGCTGGGAGTTAAACCAGATCTGTGGTCACCACGTGTTACTCATCACAGCCAAGGACACTTTTGAGAGCATCTCAGAGCACCCTAGCGTCCTACCACTGTACTTTACAGCCTTTTTCCAGGAACGAACACAGAGCGCACCTCTGCTGTGTAAAGGATGGCTTATGTTTTGCCAGGAACCGCCTGGTGGCTGGTGAGAAGGGAGCAGGTCACATTTGATCTTTTTTTTTTTCTGTAAGTTGTGTCTGGACCATTACTTCTCTAATATATAGTGCATACATTAAAATATGTTGAGTTTAGAAATGTATATCTTTTTGCTCACATGGTTTAATTATTTTTTAAGAAACCAATTAAAAATACAAAACCAAGTTCAACGATGTTTAGATTTTCTTTAAATACAAATTCCATCTCTATCAATACATATAGCATTTGAATTCTACACATTTTTGAGTGTATAAAAATTGATTTTTTTGAAATCTGTTTAGAGAAATAGAAATTAATTGTAATAAGCACATTTTTTGCAATTTTCATGGCGTACATAATATACATTATTTACAAGTAAAAAAGAAAAATCCTCGTACAATACCAGTACATTACTTTCACAAGGCATATTTTAATGCATAGTTTAAACCAAGGCACATTAGTTATTGCTAAAGATCTAGAGAGGTTGATTGCTATTTTATATATAAATCCAGAATTAGGAATGAAAGGGGTAAAAAAATACAAAAATGCCTTTAGAACAGTGCAGAAACCAAAAAAAAAAATTGTATTTGGTTTAAAGATATTTTTTGCTTTCATTTGATACTTTTAAGCGATAAGCTATTTTGTTGTAGCCATGTTGCTGTAACGGATAATTAATCTCTCCATCTTAAAAGCATAGTTGGGTTGGTGTAAATTATTTACAAGAAAACAAAATAGGATGTACAAAAATAACTGCTTAGATGAATAGGTTAAAAGATCACAGACTTGTAGAAAAATATTTCCATCAGAAACAGAAAAAATGATATCTTCATAGCAGAAAGGGCATGTTCCTTCACGGTAAGGGGAATCTGAGACACAATGGTACACAAACTGGAATTCAGACTTGTTCCTGATTGTAATTCCATAAACAAGATACAAAAACAACTTAAAATCAAAACTCACTGAGATTTAATTAAACTTTTTACTGCCAGAATATAAGGGGGAGTGGAAAATAAAAATAGATTTCTTAGAATTTTTTTAAATTACATTATTCAGGAAGAGCCCATCACATTTGAGAGAAAAAATAAAAATTAAATATTCATGTTTGGTTAATTTGAGTCAAATGCCCACTGTTCATTTTCCTGTTTTATTTCCAGCTGTGAGGGAAATCCATTGGGACTGGCTACCACCAACACACATGACTGGAAGTTCTGCTCTGCGTGGTCGGCAGTTTCTGATGCGCTCTCTGCTCCTCCAGGGTTTGAAGATGCAGGAACAAGTGTCTGTCTAGACTCCGGTGACTTGATAACAGATGTAATAACAGTGTTTGCTGGTTGCGTGACAAGTGTCGATGTGTTGGGCGAGAAGGTCATTACTGGAGAGCTCACACTGAAGGTGGGCGATGAAGGCATACTAACTGTTCCATTGCAAAGGCTCTGACCATTGCTGTTGAAAACCTGCTGAACCTGGTTTGAGCTCAGGACAATGGGGGGTGGTGGTGATCCTGATTTTGAAGGCTGCAGCACCATGTTCTCTTTGAGCACTGTCATGGGCTGGGTTGAAGGAATGGCTTGAAGTATAAATTTCTGTGACCCTGCCCCTGTTGCTGGGTCTGTGCTTGTTATGACTGTGGTGAGGGGCACGGTTTGGAGTGTCACAGTGTGAAGCTGCTGGTTCCCAGGTGAAACCACTACGGGCACTTGTCCTGGAGGTTGAATAGTCCTGCAAAGATATAGGATAGAGAGATGACAAATTACATTCAGATTAAAGTGTTCTGATAATTTTCTGATCCACTGGGCTAAATCCATGATCCATTGGGATCCCTCTATAAATTCCCTTTCATAAAGGTCTTTTTGAGCAGCTACATGCAAGGTCACACCCACGCAGGGCGAGGTCACACCCACGCAGGGCGAGGTCACACCCACGCAGGGCGAGGTCACACCCACGCAGGGCGAGGTCACACCCACGCAGGGCAAGGTCACACCCACGCAGGGCGAGGTCACACCCACGCAGGGCGAGGTCACACCCACGCAGGGCGAGGTCACACCTCATTCAGAGGTAACCTGCCACCATACAGTTCAGATCTTGCGATTCAGCATTGCTGCGTCTCATGAGAATTCAATCAAGATGTGAACGCAACCTTAAGGAATTTACACGAAATGGCACTATGCCAGGTCTAAAGGATCAGCTCTTAAAGCATTTGCCTGAGTTGATTTATCATCACAACATATACCTTCAGTATAAGCCCTGTGTAGTTAAGAAGCAAATGTAAACCAAGCGACAGACATGTTTGAATTTATGTATCCTGAAATCAAAGTAACACTAAAGCAAAAAGGAAGCAAGGATTTCATTTAAGACATTCACATTATGGTTATCACAGATTACATCATTCTCATATGAAAGCATACCCCTTCAATGTTGATATCGGTTTATTTTAGCTCAGGGAGTACTGCTTTGCAAAGCATAGTTACTGGATATATATATAGATATATAGATATACACATATACATACATACATACATACATACATACACGCTGTAACAAAAGCGGAGTGAATATTTGTTCTTATTGGTGTTTCCTAGGAAATGCGACTATTTTGCCCTTCACAGACAGTCGTGCAATGTAAATATAACATAACGGGGGTGGGGAGCGTTTTTCAGATATGGGAGAACGTTTTTAACCGGGTCTAATTCAGATTCAGTCGTTACAAATACATGGTTACTTATTAGTAACATCTTCCATGGGCCATTGCAAACAGTGTAGGGAAACACATGGATATATTCATTTGCTTTGAGTACTGTGGTATTTCTAGAGGAAACAACCATCATATACATTTTATGTAATTTTTAACTCTAAAATATGGAAGACCCCGTCTCCTTCCAATAGATAATATTTCTGTGAAGCATCATGCTGTGGGAATAAACCACATCCCTTGCTAATCCTAGCACCCTAGCCTGTGGCATGCACCAACCCAGCCACTACTTCATGAATAATGTCAGCAGATGCAGTGTGACGCTATGGAATAATCGAAATGGAATATCATTTTGTTGCATAAAATTAAATTACTGTAATATCATACCTTATGGTCTGTGCATGAGGCAGAGTGTCATTCTGAATGGTACACGTCAAAGCTTGCTCAGGAACAGTCTGCCCAGACTGCATTACATGCAACGTCCGGAAAAGCTGAGTGGGGAAAGGTTGAGGTGACTCAGCAGTCTGCACTGTCCTCAATAACTCTGATGGCAACAAGGACACTTGTTGCTGCGGAGGCTCCACCGGTTCCTTTGTTTTCGAGGGTCTTGAAGCTCCATTTTTTAGAACAGTGGTTGAGCTACCTCTTGTCCCAGTGTTTGAAGGCCCTTTGGATGCTTTTGTTTGGTTCCGGCTGGGAGTTGAAGCTGAAGAGTGCAAGGATGGATCAGAAGACAGGTTTCCGGAGTATCCTGTGCTGGAACTTGTGTCATCTTCATCGATAAACACGAGATCCTTTGGCATTTCTTTGAACTGATAGACAAGGCGCTGACCTTCTACTTTAGCAAGTATTCCTCTTTGGTAGTAGTACCTACAACAAAAACAGAATTACTTAACTAGGAATTGCCAATACCCAAACTCTACATACCACTGAACATACAATTAAAAAGCCAGCCCTACTTCAAGGTGTATGACAAGACAAAATTGACAAACCAATACATTGGGTGGAGTGAGCCCTGCTCGCTTACAATCTTGAGGGAATAGGGTGACAAACAAAGGGAAGTTATAGCAAATAAGATGGTGTGGCTTCTCTAAAGAAGTGGGTTTTGAGATGTGTCTTGTTGGGAGGGTGAAAGCTGAAGGTTTGGTGGAAGTAGGTCCTAGAGATATGGAGCAGCACGAGTGAAATCTTGTAGACGGGGAAAAGGAAGAGGTGGTAAGTGAGGGAAAGGGAAAAGTAGGGGAGTATTTGTTTATGAGGGCAGAAATGTATGGAGGAGCAGTGTCATGGAGGGCCTTATATGTTAGTACCAGGATTTTAAATTTAATGCTAAAGGTAATAGGGACTCAGTAGAGGATTTCACAGAGTGGGGAAGCAGTGTGCAAAGATGATAAGCCTAGCAAAAGAATTTAGGATAGACTGTAGAGGAGAGAGAGTCGAGACAGTAGAATAGTAACCAGAAGAGTGTTGCAGTAGTCAAGATGGTAAATAAGTGAATGAACCAGAGTTTTTGTGGATTCTTGGGTGAGGAACGGGCGGATGCGAGAGATGTTTTTTAGGTGCAAGCGGCAGGATCTGGCGAGGGACTGAATGTGAGGGATGAAGGAGAGTCAAGGATGACCCAAGGCATCAGGCCTGGTTAGTAGGAGAGATAGTCGTGTTGTTAATGGTGACAGAAAATTCAGGTAGTGGGGTGGAGATGGAAGGAGGGAAGATAGTGAGTTCAGTTTTAGCAAGATGATATTGGGAACTGACATGCTGAACTCTCCTGCAGACTCCTGACTTAGTGAATACACCCCTTAATTGCCACAGTCTAAATATAAAAATGGAGCTTAATCAATTCATCAGTTCTTCAGCATTAGGGCTGTGTTTTTTGCAGGTTTGCAATCAATCTACTGTATTTCTGTATTTTCTTGTGCATTTTCCTAAGCAATGAGCACACTATAACTTGAATACTCCACTGCCAAAGATAAGCGACTGAAATTTAGTGCTGCATAAACGTTAATTGTAATTATTTAACAATGACCATAAAAGGCTAACCGAACACACACACAACATAATGAAGGTATATTTACTGAGGATGAATACCTGAGTGCTCTCCCCATGGTCTCATAGTTCATGTCTGGCTTGTTCTTATGCTTCCCCCACAGTTTAGAGACGGCTTTGGAATCTACTAGCTTGAAGATGCCCTTTTCTCTTTGTGTCCATTTGATGTACTTTGGACATGTAGCTTTATCCTGAAGCAAAGCCAGCAGGAACTCCCACAGGTAAATAGTATTCCCTGAGGAAACAAACAAAAAATTACTTGCATCTTATATAATTCCTTACTGCGTAAAGCGTGATGCAGAAAACCAAGGGCCAGTAATGCTTGGTACCACATAGAAACAGAAGGCATATAAGAAACATTCAAGCCATCTTTTATGCCCTCTATTATTGCTGTAAAGACAGAAAACGTTAACAGCAGCGGAATATCTTGGATGGGGGCCGCCCCGAGACACTCCACCACCACTTAACTGTCAGGATAGGATGTCTTATCCAGCCATGATGCTCCCCAGTTACGTTACAGAGATCCTGCCGCCCAGCCTAGAATTGATGCCGTAGGCCATAATACCCAATGCTTAACCAGTCCTTGGTCTTGTGTTACATTCAGGATTACCTTAGGTATAACGATGCATGTTCCAATTTCCTTTAATGTATCAACCTCTACAACTATGGCAGAAGGTAGTTCCACTTTTATCAACAACATTTTAGGCAATTATTTTAATTATGACACTAACAAATGTGGAATTTTCTACATAGGTGATGTGTTCTATGCATCCCAACTAGTAAGGCAAAACCATAACTGCATAACTTTTCAGAGCACAACTGTACAAAGGACTAACCAAGAACATTACTTACCTTTCCCATCTTTGTTTTTCCTCTTCACAGATATATTTGGTGTGGTGGTAGGCGATTCTGGTCTAGGTGTTTTTGGTTTTCTCCCTAAAATAAAACATGAACATTTTAAGGTGAAGCCTAAGATACAAACAATTTTAAGAGTTTTAAGAGATTAACGACCACTAAACATCATTTTCCGTTTAACCCAGGGGGGCTATACTAGGTCTAGTCAGTGAACAAACTTGGAAATTTTCATGTTAACTTCTTAGAGGCATAACTTGAGTATTCTCTGAGGAGGCTCGTCAGTTAATAATATCAATCATTCTGCAAATTTACTATTCAGGATTAAAGCATACTTTTGATTTATTTGACAGTCATGGGTTTTACTAAATAAAGAAAGCATTGATCAGATTTACATCCATGTTGTGTGCTTCAGATTGGTTTGCTGTAGCATTATCAGCTCATAGCAAGGAGTCAACGCTTGGAAATGTAGCTGCAGTGGCCTCATCCCAAGCGGACTCTTCATCAGTGGACAGATAAGCGTTACACTGGACTATCCAGACATCCAACTGCTCACCTGCAATATATATTCATCTCAATCATCTCCCTCTCTTACAGGTAGGACTATCCCATTGCATCTGATCCACCCTGAATCCCTCATCTCATACTGTAACCCCTTGTGAGGCAGCCCCATAAATTCTTAGGTTTCACTTGGAAACAAGCTTGCTTGGAAATGTAGCTGCTGTGGCTTCATCCCCAGTGGACAGAAAAGAGTTACATTGGAGGGAACTTTAACACCATCTCCCTGTGCACTCAGCAGATAACTCACCTAATCTCTTGCCCCAATCACCCTAATCCTTACTATGAACCCTTAAACGTCTTTACTTTTCTTCCGCCCAACATTTAAACATATTTCATCTCCCTTTCCCTTGAGAGCCCCTCCACAGAGCACATCTATCCTTCCCTTCTGTCATCACCCTACCTTAGCTCAGCCATTCTCTCCTTTTCTCATACCCTCCCCACGAGTAACCACTCTCAGGTGAAGGCATTCCATCCCCACAAATCACAATGCTCTCTGAAACCTCACTTTTTTCAAGAAGTGTACAACCTTTCCTCCTAACACACTCAGTCATCATCCTAATCAGACTATCTAAATGATCAAAATCCCCTACAGAGCATCCAGACCCTATCAGCTCATCCCCATCCAAGCCGTCGTCTCCTACTGTTTCACTTCCCCCTCAACTACTGACTAGATCATAAACTGGCAAGATCAGGGCCTCCTCTTTTGTACCGGCTAGTTATTGTGTGTGATTTTAAATTACGCTGATTGTAACAGCGCTATGAAATCTGCTGGTGCTATATAATGTAATTTAACGCTAGACTGTGTGACACCGAGAAAATAGCCACTCTTTAAAGTTCACAGGTTTATACCTTTTTTCTTCTTGGGTTGCTCGTTCAGCTGAGATTCGGTGGGCTCTTCATACACATTCTGGTGAAATTCCATCACCTCTGGTATTCCATCAACAGTGACGGATACATGTGTAACCGGGGTAAGAATCAGATCATCTTCACACGTGCTGAAAATGTTTGCTAAAACAGGGAAATAAAATAGTGTTAATGCAAATAAATAGGGTCATTTACTCAGACCGGCTGTCACATTTGAAAAGAGGGATTTGTCAAACATAAACCAAAAGGTTTCATAATAGACACATTGACACTACCGGGCCAGCGTGTCAGAATCTATGCCACATGTTTCCCAGCGTTACAGCCGGGATGGCGCTCATTATCGAATCCATGGACCAATCCGTAATCACAGACACAGATAAGATTGTGTCTTTTTGTCTAAAGATAAGCTCGGATCAACATCCCTTCTACACCCAGAGAAGTCTTTTTCCATGATCAAGACTATAGGGAGATGCCATCACATATAGGATACTTGGCTGGCCCCCTGGATCACCTGGCCACCCACCTATCTCTTAGAGTGTGTGTGTGTGTGTGTATATATATATATATTGAAAAGAACAGCATTTGTGAGGAACACTGACATAAGTACAGTTCAGAAAACAGCGAGGTGGCCATTAGCGGGGTTTTCTAAAGCCAATGTTGATCACAGGGATGCAAATGTATCCCCAAACACAAGACTGTGTATGATTGCACAACAATTCAGGCCCCAATGTGAACAAGAAAACACTGATGTATATTAACAGACCAACACCGTGATGTGGTGCCTGAAGAATAAAAAAGAACTACTTCCAAAGAGAGATCCAGCCTCACAGATATCAAACATCCTAAACTCACCTAATCGCTTCTCGTCCAGCAAAGGGTTGGGAGAGTCCATATTCAGTAGTGCCTCAGCGGCTTCAATCGTTTCCATTGTTTCATCTTCATTTTGACACGATGCTTCAACTGAAAGATATAACGGACACATATTTACGTATCATTCAAGGATCCCTCTTTCAGACTCTAAACCTGTTTCCTGCGCTGATGAGAGCTGGCGTCCTCGGACAAAATATTCAGCAATGGCATTTATGGCTGCTTAAAATGCAATAAAAGGGTGTAAAAATTAGCTTGTGTGTAGAATCCTTCCTGGAGCCGAATTATCATATATTATAGTATTTCTTGCCACTGTTTTTAGGGTGCATTCTACGTCACTCTGTGATAGGGATGATAGGGATGACAGGGATGCTACAAGTGTAGGAACCAACATTTACCAATAGAGGGCACTATCGGCTCAAATTTGACATTTGGCTAAAAGTGTTCTTTGTACAGGAAATATTTATATGTAAACACAGATGAGCGTGGGATCACAGACTGGATTTAAACATTTTTACCACAATAGCTAAATGACAGACGCCTGGTGTATTCTACATCACTCTACACAAATTACACATGTGTTTAAAACCCATACACTGCCAAAGGGTAATTCTTTTCTTAAGCATTTAGGAACAGTTACGGAGAGCTGCGGATATTGATAGGCCATAGAATAAAGATTATCTTGTGTTACATCATCATCAATGAATATACATTAACCGATACCATTATAAGATACCAGTACAGCCCTAAAACAAATACAAAATAAGCGACTTATAGGAACAGTCATTTTTTTGCAGTAACTATTGCTTTAAAGATCATCTATTACATCTTCCATGTTCCCTCAATGTCTAGTGCTTTAAACCTGTTTTAACAAGCTAACGTGCCATCGTGCCAGACAGGTGCTAGCAGGGTTCAACTCCGAACACAGCCGCTAGGGCAGACTGCGCCACAATATAGGCAACAGCCAATGGAAAAGTAAACACTGTTAAAAACAATGTCAGGTTCCGTATGGCTTGCTTCCCGGATCCCAGAGAAGAAGAATACCTTTTAAAACAGCTTACCTGTGAGAGTTAGGTCATCATCTTCTATGATTTGCTCTTCAGCAACATCCAAGGAGTTTTCCGCAATCATGTCACTTGGCTCGTTGACGCATGTTAAACCCGAGTAACCGTGCAGAAGATCTGCGTTTGGAATGTGCTCCACGATGACAGCGGGGAATATAGAGGGGTCTCCGAGCTGCACACACAGAACAATAGATGTGTTTGTTCACCAATTACAGTTTTGGAAATAATCAGAACAGTACGGTCTCAGCAGACTATTCCTGCACTCATGATATCCAAGCAGAAACACAAAAGAAGCATCAAAAGTGTACGATTATGTCCGTTCAGAAAAACATCACACTCATGCAAGACCTGGCTCAACATTCTCAATCTCCAGATGCTGCCACAGAATGATGGGAAATGTTGTCTAGCAGCTGGAGACATACACAGTGGCTCCGTTGTTAAATGTTACTACATTTACTGCACTCTGGGCCTATAAGGAGTATTAGTATAGATACCTAGAAACTACCCCTGAAGCAGTGGGTCCTTTTCCAGATTATTCCTATTTTTGACTCATGAGAATGAGAGTAACACAAAACACTGCACACCACTATTTTCACAAGGCGTCATGGTGTGGTGTCACACACACTGAGCGGCTGGCTGACAATCCGCATGTTTACACGCGTGTGGCCAGCTGGACCCTCAGTGAAGCCAGAAATTCAATATCTCCAGGTTTCGCTTTCCTTTAGCCCAGATCTGCTGAATTATAAAAGCCATATTGTAATATTCCTATATTGGTGAATATGTCAGCAGGACACATTACATATTATTACACTTCAGCCATCCAGCGACCCATCGCATAACACCATCCTGATATAGAAAGTTCTTAATGAGCGGACTGTGTATAATTTGCAGGTACTTATAACGAGTAAGCTCCAGTATGGGCACAAAACGCGGTAATCTCTATTCGACCTGTATCTTCATCAGTAGTTTGTTCCTGTAACTTTATTACATACTTGAAGCAAAGTGAGTGCAGAGTTCTTCACAAATTTACTTAACTTTGGTTGGTGCTAACTTGGAGGCACCCTTGAACTCCCAGCACCCTGCTGGATTTATGCAGACTACAGGATCAAATTTGCCCCGACCAGAACGTAAATCAGATCTATCTCATATTTACGAAAGTTGCTAAACAAGCAGCTAAATACGCATTTAAAACGCCTGCCCGAGGAAGGTTTGCAGCGGGACTGAAATGCGTTGCATCTAGGGCCATTATCCGTTTTTTCCAGAAGTAAGCTTATTTGGTTATTCCTTTTTTATGTATATGCAACATATTGCCACATGAATGTGTCACTTCCTGCCATTTTTCTGCCAATAAATCTGAAATATTTAACGGTTGTTTTTAGTTCATTTGTCTGGGATATTACAAAATATACACATGGAGTATGTATGTGTGTGTAATATAAATATATACATACACACGTATTTATACACACGATGTCAAAAAAATCAGGAGTATTGCAGAGTATGCAGCGATACCTTTTTTTATTGGACTAACATAATATTTAAAAGACAAGCTTTCGAGAGTTATCCTCTCTTCAAATAAAGGTATCACCGCATACTCTGCAATACTCTGATTTTTTTTACATAGTGTCTACTGGACTAATACGACTTAACCCATTTACATTACACACACACACTCCAAGTTTCAGGTATTATTATTTCTTTAAAATCTGAGAGCTGTCCACTTTTTCATAGATACCGATACCTGGGATGCCCTGTAAATCAGAATATGAAGGAATAAACTTCAGTACACGTGATATAGGAATCTGTCCACTTACCCTTAGAGTGGGATTAAACCCCTTAGTTACCATGTAAGATCATGGAAGCACAACAATAGAAAACAGAACAGAAAGCTGAATTTATGAATCTCAGCTTGGAAAAGACAATATAGTGCTTACTCTGCAAAGTATCTCCTATGCCGGGATGTTAGAACACAGAACCAGCCCATAAACAGGAAAAGGGATAGTACATTTTTATTGTTTATAAAATCAGATTTCAGGGAGATGTAGATTTTATTTCTTTTTGCAAGAACTGTACAGTTCAGCAGAAGCCTGGGAGCCAGCGTTTGTGCACATACGATGCAGTTTACTGATCATCAAGGGACTTCCTTTTAGCCCGTTTGAT
Organism: Spea bombifrons; assembly: GCF_027358695.1. Lineage (NCBI taxonomy): Eukaryota > Metazoa > Chordata > Amphibia > Anura > Pelobatidae > Spea > Spea bombifrons. Next base: position 107,350,305 of record NC_071088.1, read on the forward strand.
GTTTGCCAAAAATGCAAACTTTGGAAACGATTTATGACAGCTTTGCAGACATCATCAGAAATCTAAACACAGACCAATAAAGTAAAAAAATAAAAATAAAAACTACAAACAAATTCACCCTGTAATCAGTCACATATTAAAGCCAACATGTACTTTCCATTCACGTTAAGGCATATGTTGTTTCAACTGCTTCATAATCTGAATTCTATAACCCTACATTCATAATAATAACATGACCAATAAGAAGTGCTTTGAGTTCTCTGTAGTCCATTCAAACTTTAAAAAGCTGAAAACCTCCGAAACAGTTAGAAAAGACTGGTTACGGGAGACTGATCATGGAAACCCTGGTTACTTAATGGCAGAGTTCTTTATTCAAAGTTCTAGGGGTGACCTAAAGGATTAATATCAGCAATAAACACATCTTCACAAGTCGTCAGAAGGCAGGTTACGGAGTACACCGTGTGCGGAGCAGCTCACTGTGCTCAGCGTTTGACTTGTGAATATGCAGGCCCATTACATATTACTGTGGAATCAGCTGGAGCTTCATGAATATGTTATGATGCACGCACATTTGGAAGTAATTGTATGTTTTTCTCCCCGCCAACAGGGAGAGTTTAAAGAAGGCCCATTACTTAAATGGCCAGATCTGGGAAGTATGAGATCAGCTTGTAAATCATCCTCTAGAAAGGAGTGTCTCTCTTAACTATGAGTAAGGAGTTCAGGAATGAGGTCAACTTTTACCACTCTATGCATGCTAAGGAAAAAAAAAAAAACACACACATTATATATAATATACACACACACACACACATACACACACAGTCTGATATACTCGTGTATTAGTCTGATCACAATTGTTGCTTTGGTCAACACTTTTAAATAACTTTTAATTAGAACACCACTTTCTATAGCAGAGGACAATGGAGCTGCTGATGGTTGGCTGAGGATCAAGGGCGTTTTAGTTGACCAACAGCTTAAGAGTCACATTCTGGCTATGATTGCCCTACAGGGGTCAGATAATTTGATTTATTAGCTAAGCATTAAGTATAATATTCTGCAAATGAACGCTAATAACTTCCTGCAACACATTATGAAAGCCTCAAAAAACGGGGTAAGATTTCTTTACACATATTTAGCAATGTATGTTAAATTAAATATGTATTGTATAAGAGAGCTTAAGAACACTCTTCAACTTTGAAAATGTGTCTACTCCATTATATAAAGTCCTTGCTTTTTGCAGACGAGTCTCTTGGCCCTTCCATGATTGGAGATGCCAGCCTGTACGGCAGATTATTTTGCTAGACAGGGTAGAGATGGGTTCAAGCCTAAAGCAAGCTGCTAGTGAGGGATGTATTGCAGGAGCGTTTAAGTGTCCTATTCCCTGCGCGCTGGGAAAAGTCTGGCCGATTGAGGTAGGTTTAAAAAAATCCCAGAACCGTCTAAATTTTTTACATGGAAATACCAGTGCTGTGCATTTGGTCTGCACGTGTAGATGCGACAAAAGAGACTGTATAGGAAAAACAACATTAACTGAATGTCTGTGCATTCAGCAAAGGGGTGAAGACAGAGCAATTTATGGGTGAAATGCTCTCAGATGTCATAAAGCTACCCACATATTGTGAACAAAGTGCAAGGGTCACACATGAAGACAGAGCCACGCGGGACATCATACTCCAATGTATCTTGGCATGGGACCCTGGAAAGTTGGTAAGTACGGTGGCCCAACAGCTGGAGAACCTCAGCTGCTCAGCTCTTGGCTAAACATTCTCTGGACATTTTTGACTAGGTTCCCAAAGCTTGAAATTGCAAGTTCACACAGAGATTCTGGCTTTACTGGAAAGAGACCAACAAGAAGTAGCATTAGAGGGGTTTCCATTTGTTGCTTTGTAATAAAAACACAGTAAGAAAAAAAAAATGCATATACCACCACAGCTCTGACAAAGAAGGTGGCTGTATTAGTGTGTGTTTGGTTTGGATTGCTTATCACTGGGGCAATCTTTTGTGTTAAAAAAAAAAAAACAAAACAAAACAAAACACAACATTCGATGGATGAAACTGCTAGAGAAAAAAACAGTAACCTTATTGTACCTTAGTGGTGGAGACTAGCGTGCAAGTGAACCCTACAGCGGTGACACAGACGGATCACATGACAGAGAGAAACATAGGCTGGAACTGGAGCTCTCTAATGCAGGGTGCATGGAAGGGGAGTCAGGATCTTGTCTGGGTGTGTCGGGACATACAGATTACACAGTGCCCCAGGTCGCAGGGCAGATCACAGACTCACTTTATCTTTCAGTTCTGCAAATAACACTGTGAACGGTCTTCACAAGTCTACCTTCTCTCTGTTTCCAGTGGTAGACCAGATTTCAACAAGACAACTTAAAAAAAAGAAAAAATAACCCCGGCAGCTACACAGCAATGACTGTCACTGCTATAATAAAACAGCTTGCCTAAGGTGTATAAAGACATGGATATCGCAGAAGGCCACAATTCGCAACAGTTACCAGGCAGTAATGTTGCCGTCACCACACAGTGGGGGGGAGGGGGTATGAATCAAGAATTTGCCCTCAAGCCAGTTAGGAGGAGAACAAAACGAAACAGTAGTGCACAAAAATATATTTTTCTACAAGAATCTGTTCTAAGTTGAACCAAGTAAATTATCGTGATTAGGTCTGTATCTGTATTCTGACAGCATCCGACACCCAGCCCTGCTGCTCGGGTTTGTCCCAAAGATGAAGTGAACTTGCTCTAGTTTCAGAACTGGATTCACCGATTTACATAATGGAGGGATCAGCGGAGTACAATATGTTTCTAATACGTATTCATCTTGCTGTAGACCTGGATTATAAAGATAGCTGTCATCTATTTACCAGAAGTCCATTAACATACCAGCTGGATAAAGTCACTCCACCCGATTGCTCTGAGCAACTCTCAGGACAAATGCAGACTAGGTCACCAGAGCCTCACCTGAACCAAGTACCACACACAAAGGGAAAGGAGACGCGTGAACATACAACATGTTGCCCCTAACACAATCATACCCCCATGGGTATGGTTGCAGGGGATTTTACTGTGGCTATTGGAAATCATGAGTTATGTACAACTACAAATCGAGTGAGAGGAGTATGCTTATAATGAAGCTTGATACATTTTTTGAAACTTTCAAGGACGATAATGTGTTACGAAATGCCACAGTAAACAGAAACACATAAATTACTGGGATAGAGACAAATATGTCGTATACATATATTGTGTCATACATGAATTGCATGTCACTTTGTAACATTTACTTACACTGATCAGCCATAACATTATGACCAGTGGGTTGGATATATTAGGCAGCAAGCGAACATTGCGACCTCAAAGTGGATGTGTTAAAAGCAGGAGAAGGACTTTGACAAGGGCCAACTTGTGACGACTGGGTCAGAGCATCGCCAAAACTGCAGCTCTTCTGGGATGTTCTCGGTCTGCAGTGGTCAGAATCAAAAGTGGTACAAGGAAGGAAAAGCGATGAACCGGCGACAGGGTCATAGGATGCCAAGGCCCATTGATGCACATGGGGGGCGGAAGCTGTCCCGTGTGATCAAATCCAACAGACGAGCTACTGTAGCTCAAATTGCTGAAAAAGTTAATGCTGGTTCTGAACATACAGTGCATCGCAGTATATGGAGCTGTGTAGCCACGGACCAGTCACGGCGCTCATGCCGCCCCCTGTCCACTGCCAAAGGTGCTTCCAATGAGCATAAGAACTGGACCACGGAGCAATGGAAGAAGGTGGCCTGGTCTGATGTGGATGGCTGGGTGCATCACTTACCTGGAGAACACATGGCACCAGAATGCATCCATGGAGGCCCCATCTCGCAATTTACAGGAATGAAAGGATCTGATGCTAATGTCTTGGTGCAGATACCACAGCACACCTTCAGAGGTCTAGAGGAGTCCATGCCTCGACGGGTCAGGGCTGCTTTGGTGGCAAAAGGGGGACCAACACAATAGTAGGCAGGTGGTCATAATGTTATGGCTGATCAGTACATATTTGGCCATACTGTCATATAAGGTGCTCTCTAAAACAATAGGGTTTTATGATTACATTAAACACATATCGCCTGTCACAATATTTGCATAGGGTCCAATGACTGGCTGGGGGCTCCATTAGAATGGAAGAATACCCTCCTAGCAGAATCTTAGCATTCAAAGTTCTTGAACCAGCACATTTTAAAGTTAGTACCTATGATTATTGATCATTGATCATTGATGATTATTAGGACTTTTAGGGCTGTAGAATAATGTGACCTATGCATACCCATCAAACTTTCTGAGCTCCTAAAATAGAGCGGCACTGGGGAGAGAAGGGGGCTTGGGTCCCAAAGCATATGTGAAAGAGGTCTTTAGTCGTCTTGGATTGCAAGGAGGGGTCGGAGACTGGGAGGCAGTTCTTGTAGAGGCTGTATGCTTGTGCTTTGCAACATGTATGCTTAGAGCAGCTGCAGCATATTTTCTGGTACTAAAACTGTGTACAAAACATTTCTGGAGGCTGTTTATAAACTATAAAGAGAAAGACGAAACAAACCCTAAAAGCATACAAAATATAATGCCCTTAGTACACAATCCTGCTGATACAGAGTGCAAATAGACTGTAATTACCCAAGTCATCTGTAATCACTTATCCCACAGCACACCGCCTATGGGTACAGGCACAAACACATTGTAGATTGTTGGGGTTTTGTTTCTCTTTCACTCTTTTCGCTCATCCCATAGTTGTCTCTTCAATTTTAATGGATATCAAAATCAATGAACAGTTGCAATTCACAGCGTGATCTACACTGATGACTGAAGAGCGCGACAACTAGGAGATGGTTTGATCAGTTTTAAAATTGTCAACAGACTCTACCAAATGAAATTTAAGGATTGTATTGTGGCCAATTTTTGAAACACTGCTGTAAATATATCTAGGGGACATTATCCATCGTTTTATTGGGAAAATAGTGTTAAACTTAAAACCTTGCCGTTTGATGTGTACAAGTTGCCATCCTGTGCTTTTATGGCCCTTCATTGTTCTGTTTTATTTCTACCATATTTGTGTTTTTTATTATTACCTTATTGGCCTGATTATAGGCCGCACTATTCCCCCCTAAATTAATTTGGGTGTGCGGCCTATAATCGGGGTGTAGCACAGGGATGTGCAATTAGTAAGGGTTAGGGTTAGCCAGGAAGGGTTTTTTTGTTCCATTAAGCCCTGCTGCAGACTGGGTTAGGATCCAGATCGCCTGCAGCGCTGCAGGAGACCTGGATCCTCCTCTCCGGCAGCCGTCTGCACGATGCATGCAGTCAACATCTGCTGCTGCTGGCGATTCCGCCGGGGCTTCTTTGAAGCGGCGCCGGCGTGACATGACCTTCCGGTGCTCCACCATAGAAGCCCAGGCGGAAGTGCCAGCAGCAGCAGAGGTTGGTTGTGCGCATCGCTCAATATCAGGAAACTCCCAGGTATAAAGAAACTCTTGTACGGTTCTATTGGAAACACCTTTAAAGCACATGCAGTACCTCAAGACATCACACCCTGGCACACTGCTTCTTGAGGCGAAAGGCACAGGTACCGCATGCTATAGAGGTGGCGCAGTCTTGGACAGACCTCCATAACGTAAATGTGATGGTCACAACAGAGATTTTAGATCTCCTCACCTAGTCCAAGTAAGTGGTGCACTGCAAAGCCTAATCACCCTTCCATTGTGCACAGGGGGCAGCCACTCCGCCTCAGACACATTGTGCTAGACCTAGGCAGCCAAGATGAGAATATATCACTTGCTCTCACTTCAGGTGAGCATGCAGAGAAAAGTGGAAGATTTAGGGGTTACATAAAGGTCCCCATTCAATTGTTTTAACAGGGCTATCCCACTAAGCAGTCTTGAAAATTTGTGACCAGTCGCTCTGTCGCAGCTAGATCATTAATACAGGCAATAGCTCTGTATAGATAAATAACAAAAAATTAGCAGATTGCCATGCAAAGTGCCGATATCCACACCTGTGCTGAAGGAGTTAAAAAAATTCACCCTGTCCTCTACACACAAGCAATTTATATCTATATAGCCAAAACCATGCAAAAAAACTCTATGCAAATACCGTAATAGAAGGATTTTCAATAGCCAGCTCCCTGCCATGACCGTCTGGGTGGGGTTTTTACAAGGTGGGACGATTTCAGTATTTTGCATAGAATCACATTCAAACTCTTACAAAACTGACAACAGACAAGCATTGCACTTTAAATATATGCACGGATGTAATGCCTGCCATGGTTGAAACGGTTCATTTTTGTTTATACAGGTTGTGACGGGGGTCAAACAGAGTGTTTAAGGGAAATTCTGTCCAGCATTGCTTACTTTATTTCCTCAATAATGCTACTACTTGCCTTCTTCCAACTAGTACTAGTTTGCATGGTAATGGGAAGTCATTGTCCTTTATTACAATGTTTGTTTGCCAGCTGGCATTGTTACATTGCTAAGTTGCTATGTCTTATGTGAGTTAGTCAAATAAATCATTCTGAGTTTCACAGGCAGTTAATAATTTAAGTGTCTTTAATCGTTCCTCCGCACACGTGGGACTTACCTGGTGTTCGTCCTCCATGACATTGCTGGCAAATTCAAACACCAGTTCATTGGGCTGTACGGCTGTGGCCATCCTAAATCATCACCCTGTTCCTCAGCTCCTCGTGTAAAACAGGAAGAACTGTACTGGGTTCTTGCGGACAAGAAAGCAACCGTATGCAGACCGTGGACAGAACAGGAGGTCCGAAGTCCAGCCCGTGTTGAGAAATGTTCAGATTCACCAGGGGTTTCCTTGTTCACACCAAACAGTGATGGATCTTCTGTATAGGTTTTTTCATAGGACACTCAGGAGCTGGAAAGACAGAGGGGGGAATAAGTAAAGCAAAACTTTTCTTCAGTTTGACAACAATCAAAGACAAACAACGAAACAAGCAGCTGTAGATTTTTGGTAGACTGTATATAGAGGAACCTAGACCAGCAAAAAGGCACAATGGACCTTCTCATTCATCCCACAACCCATCCACTTCACAATAATGAGGACTATTAGACTATATTAGAAGATGGCTGTTATTGGTAGTGTTCCACAAAGTGTCGAAGGTTATTTTTAGATAAGCAGTACAGTAATAAAAACAGCACAGGATGATAAAAAGCGGATAAAGCAGCACAAACATACACTGACGGTTCTAAAGTAAAAAAATAAAAGCACATTTTCGGAATTTTCTACCCTCATCTGTGCTGTGAACTTACTCTTATCACACGAACAAGCCTGTAAACTACAGGAAGGAAGCAGCAGTCACCACGTCATGGTAAATGAGAACATGCAAAGTTCTTTACACCGCAACCTCTACAACCCAGACAGACAGAGAAAAAGTGTACACAAAGATGTAGTGCTCAGGGCCACCGGCTTGGGAGACCAGTCTTCCCGACTCGAGCTAGCACAGTCCTGTATATACCTGTATTCTGAACACCATGTTATATGATTGCACATAAGTGCAGAACTTACCCATTGGCACCTCCATGCTCTGGACTAGGAAGATATCATAATGAAGGGGCTGACTCAAGACAATCAGTGGTAGGAAGGGGGCAGCATATTGTGTGACACTACTATGCCTACACGATGTCATGAAAAATGAACAGATTCTGTGCTCAAGCGATGTTCACTCCACATCTTGCACTACGACCAAAGAACAGCAACATGGGTCTACTCTCCAGCCCCTAGACTAACCACGTGGCCTTCTCACATCACATCAAGTGTGGCCAGTAGATATATCTGCCTTTAACTAAAACTAGATAAACCATTAACATGATAAGAAGGAATGGTAAACATTTACCCGCCTTTAGCCCTTGCTGTCCAGAAAATCAGTTAAGCTCTAGTTTAGTATGCTTTCCATACAGATCATTCTGGCAGAAGTATGTAGCTTAATTACTATCAACCTTTGTAAGTGCTGCATAGGAATGTATAGGCATTGTACAGCACCACGGAATATGATGGCGCTATATAAAATAATAGTAATAATAATAATAATAGGAATGCATATATGTTTAACTACATTCGCTACACTTTTTTGGCTGCAGGCACAAGCCTTTGCACAGAAATCATCACCACAATGCCCACTCTCACATAAAAAGAATCGATGTATACAGAGCTGGTCAGTGCCTTTCCACCTCTCTAACTCCTTTTCTATCATGACCGTAAACAACGATGGGGGGGGGGAAAGCTACAAGTTCAGAGGTTTGCTCTACTGGAAAACTGCCTTCTGATTTATGTCTCACAATGAGTTTTCACTATTTCAATATAGAGAATCCAGAGGGTACCACCCATAAGCACCTGGCATACAATGGATGGATACCCTGGCCCATCATTTATGGGTGAACCTGTGCTTATTAAGCAAAACAAAATAATTAAAAAAATCCAGAGTTGATATTTAATATACACTTGGAGATTTGGGATCTTCAGACTTTCATATCAGAAAAATCATTTCTGCTCTTCTTCATGTGCCCTGATGTATTGCGCAATTCACACAAAATGTTTTTTTTTTTTTTATTATTGTCTTTTAACTGGAATTTCTAAATAATCCAGGCATTCTTTCAGTGTGAGCTATGCACAAGCACTTAATGAAATCAATGTGTATTGCACTTGTATTGTTTTTGTTGTTGTTAGTGTTTTGTTTTTTTTTCATGCCAAGTGAACAAACATTCACTTTAGAAACAGCAAGGATTTACTGCATGGAGAGCTTCCAAACTGAAGCGAATTGATTTTCGATTGGTTAACTAAATAATAGACTAAATGGAACAGTATGCATGGCTAGAGGCAAGAGGGGTAGCTGCTTTATTGACAGGAGACAAATGGGTTTATTAACTAGGGACAGTTGACAGAGTTTCCAGGATACTTGTGGTTATAGCTCCCTCGCTTCATTATTCATTATAAGGGACCGACATTGGCAAGATTCTTCAGATATAAGGGTCAAGCAGGCCCTGCATAAGGTTCAATTACATGGGTGAGGAGACTGAGAATACCTCTGATCTTATTATAAAGAAACAAGCTACGCTGTTGCAGATGCTCACCAAGGTTTGTGCTTCATAGTGTGTACTGAAGTCAAGGAGTTGAAGTCTCCTGCTTTTAGGAGAGACAATAGGCATGGGAGAGAACTCTGTTTCTATCCGATTAATAATAATAAATAATAACAATGACAAAATCTACATTGGAGACTAGTGGAGGAAACCACAAGCAGGGTGCTGGGTTGTATAGCTAGAGACACTGGTGGCAGAAAGAGAGGTGGGTTCTGTCACTTTACAGACATTGGGTCAGATCTCACTGAGACTCCCAGAAGGATTGTTAAGTAAATATCCAGGAGAGTGTTCAGGGAAGGGCTACCAGAATGGATTGCAGGGTGATTATCAGCAAAGACTGGCCTGTGTAGCTAGGAGAAAATATAAGAAGATGTGACAGAAACTATACATAAAAGGTATTCAAAAAAGTACAAGAGAGAAGTATAAAAAAAAAAAAAAAAAAAAAAAAAAAAAGAGGAAAATGTTAATATGCAAGGTCATACTCCAACACTAGAGAGTCAGTGATGTAATTTAAGGACATTTATGTCACCGAGAGGAGGGTGGATAAGTTGAACAGCCTCCAAGTGGTAGAGGTGAATTACCGTAACCCAGACAGACATAAGGCTATCATCTACATAATACAAGACCGAAGACCCGATAAAGTTTGAGGTTTAACAACAAGAAAAACGGACAGACTAGATGAGCCAAAAGTTTATCTTCCGACGACAAATTCTATGGTCCTACGATAACATTAAGAAAAAAAAGTTTCTAACCATTAGATGACATTGGATGATAAAAGGTCTTCTTATGAGTTATTTCTGAACTAAAAAAAATAAAATAAACCCTTTTGTTTTTGCTGTCTTCGTGCCTAGTCGATCACCATGCTTCTCGAACCTCAGAGATATATTCCAATATCCTGATACATTTACCCATGTGCACAGCTATTTGGAGGGTAACGTTTGCTATTAGGGTTACCTTTGGGGGGGTGGGGGGAGACCGAGTAATAAAATCAAGTTTTTGTCGATGCTAACCTATTACAGTGAACAGCTCATTATTTTATGATTAAGGAGAAAAAGAACATTCATGGGACATTCCCTATTTAACTGAGGCTGAAAGACAAGGCTGCCGGACGCATTTCCCCAAACATGCTGCATACTTTAAGGCTGGTGGTTGATGTCACAAACTCTTGCTTCAGGCATATGAGAAAACACGACTAAGTGAAGAATCCCCAAATTTCTTCTACTTTATCCAGCTGATCTAAATGTTCAAGTCTATTCGGGAACAAAATATAAAACGCAAGAATAAGCCTTGTTGTTTCATCATAAATGGCACATTATTGGCCGAGGGTGAGGGCAACGGCCTGAATGAAAACAGAAATAAAAAACGTCTGCTTGTTTCAGTTTTCCTTTTAAATCAGTCAAAATAGATAACATGCAAACAGGTTCTGGCTACGTGACGTTATCTTAAACCCGGCACGGGCAACGCCGACTATCAACTCATTGATGCTTCATGGCTACTAACGGACTACTCACAGAAATTAAAGCACCACCTATGAGTGCACCCACCTATGAGTGCCTGTGTTTTGGTCACATGACAATTATACATTCCCTAAAAAAGGCAATAGGTTACATAATTCAAGAATTCCTTCTGGTTTTCTGTTTTGTTTTTGTTTTTTGTTTAGTTTTGTTTTTTAACACAACTAGGAGCAATGTTTGCAATACAGCATTTAGATATAGAAGTGATAAATTCTGAAAAAAAAGGCGGAACGGCGATAGATACATAGGATTTAATTATAGAGGGAGAAAAAAAAAAAACACGAGCAGGTGCAACCAAGTCATATATGAACACCATGGGTTATTATAGCTAAAAGGATAATAAAGAGAGTTAATTTACCTTCAGAGCATAGATACTAGAACACACAATAAAAGCCAATGTTTGCCAAGCAGGACTTTATTATTATTACTTCATTTTTGCCTTCTATTTATGCAGAGATTTACATATGGCCTGATGACATACTCAAAGTGGGGACAACGTAAAGAAGGCTCTGAAGAAAGAAATATGGTAGACCTCGGGAATAAACAGCATGCCTCAGTGTCTCATTTGACTTGAGATTCAGAAGATCCCACTATATAAAAAGCAATAAACCGGCAGCATCCGTGCTTACAACACGATTAACACGCCGGGCTAAGAGTATACATAAATGCATACATGTTTTATAGGTTCAGCATTTTCGTTCCAAAGCATATATTTCCAGATATCCAGAGAATATGCTTAAAAGTAAACAAGCACTCATCATGGGATCAGATGCTAAATTATTTTATATAAATATGAACTGCACAGGAGGCAGATGGATTTAAAGACACCAGAGAGTGGCCTAAAAACGGTAGCAAAATTGTGATATCACATATAGATATATACATCGGTATATATAGATATATACACACACACACACAGGTATAATATTATGTGTATATATATATATATATATGAGCCAATAGGAGGTTGCTTGGTAAAAATACGTGTACGATACAACAGACCTAGAAATAAGCCAACTGGGAGTAGCAATCATGATCTATACTTAGCATGCTGACAATTATGGCATAACAGGACTAGTTTTTGAATGCTTTTGATAAAGAGATAGCATAATAATATTCAGTAGCTTTCAATTTATTAATCTCTGAAGCATTAGATCAAGGGTGTCCAACTGCTGCAGGACTACATCTCCCATACTCCTCTGCCAGCCATTGAGCTGAAAGAGCATTATGGAAGATGTAGTGCCGCAGCAGGTTGGACACCCCTGCATTAGTGCAACATCCAAACAACTTTTGGCAGGCCATGGAACTGGAAAAATCCAAGGCATAAAGTGACCGCTCAAGGCTACTTTAATCTTACAGCTGGCACCGAATTGTATGTGCCCATTTATACAAAACTCTCTGGATGATGCCTCTACAAACTCTATATGCATTTGTCCAATGTGAAATACATACACACACACACACACAGATATAGATATATGTGTGTGTGTATATTTCACATTATATATATTATAGTATAGTGTGTGTGTGTGTCCCCTTAAGCATTGCTTATTTTGAAAGGTACAGTACCACTTTAGGGACCGACTCCTCATCTCACCGAACACATTGTGAAAACAGTATGGTTCTGATCCGGAAGAGCTAGCCTGCAAAGCATTTCACAAACCACAAATACACATCTCTTGGCTGGACCCCATAACAAAGAACATAGGAAGGATTGTTGCAGAATGTATTATGACATTGTTGGGTCAAGAAGTGCAGAAAAACTAATTAATTACATTTTCAAAACTACTGAGGAATAACCAGACAAATTAGATACCAAGTGAAGCGCTGACACAGACCAAGCAACAGTACAATGCTTATTTGGTGACCTTTAGTCCCTTCACTTTCCAGCACACCGTAGCGATGAACATACCTGTCCAGGCCGTATACACAACACTCACATACATTCGAATTTCAATTCTAGTTAGGAAGGAGCAGCGTTGACACCATAGATAGAAGCCCTTTTGTACCAGGCTAAGATAACACACAACAAACTGATGAGGCCAATATACGTAACAATTGTTTTATATTATATTATAATATATATATATATCTATCTATCTGCAACAATTGTACCACCAGTATACACAATGATTTACGCAAAAGCCAAATTTTAATTAGAACACAATTTTATGTATATCAATGGCTCCTAGACAAAAAACTAACTGAACCACAGAAAGCAGTCTTCCAAAGTATACAGCATGTACAACCAGGCATCACACAAACATAATAAGCCAACACGTTATTATACATGAGCACGAAAAACAATGGAGGCTTATAATTAACACAAGAGTGGACTCCGAACCCAGGCCCCTGACCCCACATAGAACTACCATCGAAAGTAAAGTAGAGCCGTACCTTAGATGAAATTGGTATTAAAACAGGTCAACAGCAGCCAGGAGTAGCTCCGTGGTTCATGCCTGGTTTCGGTGAGGGCTGACAGCGATCAGCACAGTCACAGCCCTGGGAGGGCCGGCTGCAATTACCCACCAGGACCTGAAATTCCAGTTCTCTTACATTGCTGCCTGCTCTCCTAGGCTATAGCTGGCCCGGCCTACAGGGGATCAGGTTACATGCGCTGAGCATTTGTAGCACCTTGCAAAACAAACATATCACATACCTGGATCTGCCTATACCTGTTGACTTCACGGTTAACTCTTTCCTCCCCGCCGCAAAAAGTAAACAGAATCAGATTTTACTTTTTAGGAAATATTACTATTCTTTATTTACTTCCTGCCATGCTCCACAGTGTGATACAACACACAACATTATTTTAGTCTTAAAAAGATACCTTTAATACATTACAATATGCACTAAGACCTCACCAAATACTAAAGTCACCTTTAATATAACAAAAGAAGTGGCAGTGAAGTCATTCGTTTCCTAATCTGTATACACTTTATGGTACCATCCTGATGTAGGATCCTTGCCTTGAGATCACATCAACCTTTTTACCAGGACACACTTGTCATACATTGCTGACCAACCCAAGGAACCTGCTGCCCTGTAGCATGCGTGATGAAAATGTACAATCCACTACTGAGTTATACATCCCATATAATGAATTTCCAGTTTGCGTCAACGTTCGAAATGAATAGGTTTCCTTGAAATAGGATTGATGCAGCCACCCTAGTTTCAGGCTCCCATCTCATTCTTAATTATTCATCAAGTTCAACCTCCTTCGAAGTACCCATACCTGTTCATCCAGAAGGTGGCTCTCCATTCTATGGTCATCACTTTGTCCATTCAGTGACAGAACCAGGTCTCAAGAAAATAGATGATCTCAGTACATTCATGCTAAGCTCCGTGACCCAAGAACCTATTCAGCCCAGCTATCACCACCAATTGCTCTAGGCCAAGGTGAGGAATCAAACGCACCTCATGTTGTATATACGGTGGGAACATGTTTTATATACATAACCCATCTGGGCATGAAGATGCCCAATCACAGCTCGTATTATAGTAAGATTGTAAAGCCTTTGACTGATGAATAAACTTGGCATTTATAACAGTAGCACACAGGGCTGTGTTCTTTAAAAATAGGCAACAACCCATTTCCAGCAGCACATGCTTCTTTCTAATGTCACATATGTTACGATACATTAGATGAACATTTTCTAGGGGGGCTAAATTATAGCTCATAACAAATCCATAAAGTTAAGATCTCTATATTGTAAGCATGTGAGCAGGGCCCTCTTTACCTAATGTATTGGCTTTCTGTTTAATAAGAAGCTCTGTGTAAAAGATAATAATAATTATAAGACTTATTGTGAAGAACGTTCACCAACCTGCAGGGGATGGGTATGGCATGCAGTGTCTGTCCTCAGTGATCCCAATTCAAATAACAGATATATAAAACCCACATCTCAAGCAGGCTGCATATGATTAATTCAGGCAAGGACCAACATAAAGGGATATACTGGGAATAATCAATAATGATAAAGCAATCCCAATACAAAAAATGGCTCTGCAGCAGTTCCCCCCAACAACTGCAAAATCGACATGAAAAAAAAAAAAAAAAGAGCTGCACAACCATAAAAAAATACTAAAAAAATATACAGATCAAAATCAATATAGTCTCAATCAACCAATCAGTGAAATGCAAAACAAGTAAAAAAAAATAAAATAAAAAAATGATCGCTTACAGAAGAGATATTTGCATCTGAGTGGTCTACTGAAATCCGCATGCAATTGTTGACTTGTTTGATATTATAGGTTTTAGTATGTATATTTTTGGAAAATACTTATTTTAATACTTATATAATTATTACTTAATAAATTATCTTGGTATATTTGTATGGGTGCGCAGCTCATCTTGTACGCTAGAGCTAAACCTGCTCCCTCATGGTTTAATATGTTCTGTCTATCTGTTTCTCTAAAGAGAAGATCTGTAAACACGCACAAGCATTTGACATGTTTTAAAATACCGTGTATATGGTTTCATTAAATAATTGTGCCCATGTTTAGCAACCTCAAAATAATATTTAAGCTCGTAGTACAAACACACAAATCTCTATAGAAAAATGGCAAAAAAAAAAAATCAGCTTCATTCTTCCTTGCTTCTTTGTCACCAAAAAAACAATACATTGGCTTATTTTGCATTCTTTACCTGCATGGAAAACAACGCACCTGCTGAAGACATTGCCGCTCCAAAGATACAAGTTTCTCCTCTCCCTATAATTCCCACCAGTTTTGGCTACCGGTAGCTGGAAAGCACTCCCACCAACAGCAATGAGCGCTGTCCATAAATGAACCCATTAGGAATTCTTAGACCCCCTGAAAATTTCATGCAAGCCAACAATGGAGCTGGCTGATGGCGAGTAGATACCAATCAGCCATAACATTTTGACCACCTGCCTAATATTGATGTGACGTAAATGAAAACGTGATTCATCAGACCAGGCCATCTTCTTCCATTGCTCCGTGGTCCAGTTCTTATGTTCACATGCCCATTGGAGGTGCTTTCGCCAGTGGACCATGGTCAGCATGGGCACCCTGACCGGTCTGTGGCTACGCATGCCTATACGCAACAAACTGCGATGCACTGTGTGTTCTGGCACCTAACAGAACCAGCATTAACTTTTTCAGTGATTTCAGCTTCAGTAGGTCATCTGTTAGATTTGACCACATGGGCCAGCCTTCACCCCCCCACACACGTGTATCAATGAGCTTTGGCCGCCCATGACCCTATCGCCGGTTCACTGCTTTTCTTTCCTTGGACCACTTTTGACCACTGCAGGCCAGAAACACCCCACAAGAGCTGCAGTTTTGGAGATGCTCTGACCAAGTCATATAGCCATCACAATTTGGCCCTTGTCGAAGTCCCTCAGATCCTTAGGCTTGCCCATTGTTTGCTGCTTTTAACACATCAGCTTTGAGGTGCCATGATAACAAGATTATCAGCATTATTCTAGAGCTGAAACAACGAATCGATAAAATCGATAATAATCGATAACGGAAATCATCGATAACGATTTCCGTTATCGATTAATCGAGTGATCAATTCGTTGTTGGAGCACTCGGCTCCTTTTACTTACCTCCGCGAGCGTTCCCCGCTTCTGCTACACGCTCTGCAGTCTCCGCCTTCTTTTAGCTACGTGACGGATGTGACGCGTTCCGGAGGTAAGTATTCTTCATGTCTATGTGCACGGATCGCACAGAGCCACTCGCACAGAGCGAATCGCTCTGTGCGAATGGAGCCACTCGCACAGAGCGGTTCGCTCTGTGCGAGTGGCTCCACTCGCACAGAGCGGTTCGCTCTGTGCGAGTGGCTCCATTCGCACAGAGCGGTTCGCTCTGTGCGAGTGGCTCCATTCGCACAGAGCGGTTCGCTCTGTGCGAGTGGCTCCATTCGCACAGAGCGGTTCGCTCTGTGCGAGTGGCTCCATTCGCACAGAGCGGTTCGCTCTGTGCGAGTGGCTCCATTCGCACAGAGCGGTTCGCTCTGTGCGAGTGGCTCCATTCGCACAGAGCGAACCGCTCTGTGCGAGTGGCTCCATTCGCACAGAGCGGTTCGCTCTGTGCGAGTGGCTCCATTCGCACAGAGCGAACCGCTCTGTGCGAGTGGCTCCATTCGCACAGAGCGGTTCGTGAGTGTGGGTGCAGGGCAGAGTGGGGGTGGGGGTGCAGGGCAGAGTGGGGGTGGGGGTGCAGGGCAGAGTGGGGGTGGGGGGTGCAGGGCAGGAGACTGGGTGCAGGGCAGAGTGGGGGTGGGGATGCAGGGTGTGAGTGTGGGTGCAGAGCAGAGTGGGAGACTGGGTGCAGGGCAGAGTGGGGGTGGGGATGCAGGGCAGGGTGTGAGTGTGGGTGCAGGGCAGAGTGGGTGCAGGGCAGAGTGTGAGTGTGGGGGCAGGGCAGAATGTGGGGGCAGGGCTGGGTGCAGGGCAGAGTTAGAGACTGGGTGCAGGGGCACAGTGCAAAGTGCTGGGTGCAAAGTGCCAGGGCTGGGTGCAAAGTGCTGGGTGCAAAGTGCCAGGGCTAAGTGCAAAGTGCTGGTGCAAAGTGCTGAATGCTGGGTGCAAAGTGCTGGATGCAAAGTGCCAGGGCTGGGGCAAAGTGCTGGGTGCAAAGTGCTGGGTGCAAAGTGCCAGGGCTGGGTGCAAAGTGCTGGGTGCAAAGTGCTGGGTGCAAAGTGCTGGGTGCAAAGTGCTGGGGCAAAGTTTCTTGAACAGTAATAGTCCACCTCTTTTCAGAATGTTTGGGGTTATTTTGTTTCATAAATATTGTGTTTGGGTTCTTGTACTTTGAAAATATTGTTTTATTACATCATAACAAAATAAGAATGTTAATGTAAATTTTAAGTTGTTTTTTAACATCCAGTTCATTAAATTCTTTTAAATAAACGAAAAATTTGCATATTGTTTTTTTTATCCGATTAATCGATTAATCGAAAAAATAATCGGCCGATTAATCGATTATTAAAATAATCGTTAGTTGCAGCCCTACATTATTCACCCGTCAGTGGTCATAATGTTATGGCTGTATGTGCATTGCCGACCAAAGCCAATGGCTGTGGGAACAAGGAAACAAGTGTATAGAGAGAATTCTAATGAATCCCTCTATGCATTCGCTTGGGACAACGGTAAGCTGTACGGTGACCATACTGAGGTCCATAAGGAGTGTACCTTTAGGTAGGAAAACAAAGTTAGTAATCTTTTTTCTTCTCTGTATGTAGAGACATACTTCTCCAGTCTAGCAATCGTAGCGCCCTTAGCTATACATATCAAAATTGTTAATTGATGTATATAGCACCATTATTTTCCACAGTTCTGTATAAACAGGACATACCAGATAATGAATCACATAGCCATTTAGCAGAAACAAGAGTAGAGGAGGGCCCTGTTCAGACAAGGTTACAATCTAGAAAATACTGGCATAATAGAAAGCTGTGTTCAAAATAAATAGGTAAACACTAATAATCGGTGGTCTGCGGTGTGGTACGTTTAAGCATGACATTTCTGAAAACATCAAACAGCTTGGTATTCTAAACTGA
This sequence comes from Spea bombifrons, assembly GCF_027358695.1. Lineage (NCBI taxonomy): Eukaryota > Metazoa > Chordata > Amphibia > Anura > Pelobatidae > Spea > Spea bombifrons. The sequence continues at coordinate 107,368,460 of NC_071088.1, forward strand.
CACCAGACTCATATAATGGCTTCTAACCACAGGTTAGCTAGCTGATAAACTCGCATATAAAGCTCTGCCCAGTAATCTAGATCATAACAAAAATGTCAATGAGAGGGATGAGGCTATGGGTGACTTGTTAAAATGAAAGGTCATATTGGGTGCCCAACAGGCGAACAAAGTACTGCCTCCGAGGTATAATGAGCGAAACAGAAGACAAAGCCTCTACTAACTACCCAGTACAGATGCAATAACACCACGATGTCACTTAATGCCCAGCCATGTGTAACGAACTTCAAGCTTCCTATTCATTCACTAGAATATAGACACAGAAAGGCACCACAGAGCTTCGTTAAGAATTGGATTTTAAGAACGTGGGCCAATAGCGGCTCATTGTTAACGTCACTATAAGATTGAATAACTCTATAAAAAAGGGGCAGCACCAACACACTAGCCATTTGTCTAGTGCCTCGATGGCCAGTCTCTTCTGGTTTTCCCAGCAAGACGCTGGATTGGGATCATGGGAATTGTAGTTCAGCGATAGCTGGAGAGAAACTGGATGGTTACATTATAAACATCAGACCTATCTGGGCGCAAAAAGCTCTGATACTAAACATGTGTGAACAAAAGGTTACCTTTTAATATAGTATAGCAACTTCACAGCTTTGCCATATTTCCCACTACTAAATTTACATGACTAAGGAGCTCATTCACTAAAACAGGAGTTGGAAGGAGGGTTTGCACTGATTGGGCATTGTTCAGGAGACTTTCTGAACCCTCAGCAATGTAAATATCCTCTCAGAGCAGAAGCTCATTGGGTTGGCCCATGATAACGTGAAGTCGGTGAGATGAAACTGCAACCCTCCTGCCAACTCCCCCTTTTAGTTATAAAGCTTTAAGCAATGCTTAAATATAAAACTATTGGAGAAGGGTATGGAAAACCCAATATTACAAATGCGTGTCAGTAATTTCAGAATTAGTTTCATTTAGCCTCATTTGTCCATGATTTCAGACAGATAAAATGCTTAGTCCACACACACTCAGAAGCTTGTAAGAACAAGAACCAGAAAAAGAAGGAGAGGCAGTTACTGCGTGGGTGTCTGTGAAATCAAAATGAACAGCAAGATAGGAGGCGTTCAGCAGCGCATGAGCCAAAGCATCACCTTGCACCGTAACACTCATTTAGATTTGCTTTAACCTGCATGCACACATGGTCACTTGCAGATATGCAATTAAAGGCCCAGTAATACCCACCACACCTTGGTCATTAAGAAGATAGCTGCACCGTTCAGTAGACATTTTATCCACTATGTCGTTAGCATAGTTGATTGAATATTGTTCTGAACGTCTAAAAGAAAGATGGGAACCTTTGGTAAGAACGTAACCTGCATAAAACACCTTGATAATCAGACTTGTCGTACATTGTTTCAGTATAAAGCCATGCCCAGGAATTTAAGGTCGCAGTAATTATTTTATTTCAGGGTTGCATGGAGCAATTGGTTTCAATTTCCCCTGCCTTTTGGCAAGGTTTTATGCATTATGTATGTTATGCTCCCCATAAGTCAGGTTCAGGATTGAGCAAGCCAGCATCTGTCCGTTCCATTAGCAGACTAGCCTGCTAGACAGGTAAAATAACAGGTCATAGAAGAGACAAGGGCTGAGCGGGCCATTTCTTTTGGAAACCCCTGAAAGGGCCTAGAAGGTGGGAACAGGGCTTCACTTTATTTATATATAGACAGTCACGTCAAAACATGCATTCTGCAAGACAGTTCCATTCATGCATACAAACTAGGAATGCCTTTACATCAAACACCGCAGTACGTAACACGCCAGCCTCGTAGAAGGACAGGGAAGCCCAACTAAACAGCAAAGACCTGGCTACGAGACAGCAGTGGCATTATATAGATTATTTAGGAGGAGAGATTTATAACTAGAATGTGGGGAGGAGGGTGAAGATAGCATTAAAGGAGTAAATAGAGTAGGGGCAGGGCAGGCCTTAGCTTCAAGAAGTTGGGAAAGGAATGGTGGATCAGTCTGGAGGTTACTCTGGCACAAAGTAATAAAGAATACCAAAGTATTTGTTTACATTGGTGTGATGTACATAACCTCAGGACAAGCAGAGGAGCTTGACAATCTGCTACTTGAAGAAATAAAAGGTGAGGTTATCATTATGGGAAACTTTAATCTTCCTGATGCAGATTGGAAAAACCAAACAACTGGGTCAGCCAGGAGTGGAGACGTCCTTACAGGGACTGCGTCTTAAGCAGTCGGTAGAGACGCCAACAGGGAAAGAGGCTGTGCTGGAGTTGGTATTTACAAATGGAGACTTTATTTTGGATGTCACTGTAGGAGAGTGTTTGGCCTCCAGTGATCATCAGTGTGGTTTAGTTGCACCACACTAAAACCAAGGTTTTGAATTAAGAAACGTTGATTTTCCTAAAATGGTAGGGGAGTCTCATGGTCTGGACTACTTTAGATGGAGTCCAGGAGAGATGAAGCTATTTAAATAGATGTCCTGCTAAAGGCAGCAGAACATTGCATGAAACTTGTTAGCAAGAGTAAAAGAAAAAGGAAGCCGCTGTGGTACTCCACAGATGTGGCAAATTCACTGAAGAAGCAGCAGCAAACTTAAAAAAAAATATATATATATACATATAAACAGACTCAAAATGAGGAAGATGAGAGCAAACATAAAACTAAGATTAGAGAGGCAAAGCACATTATTAGATGCACCAAAGCACACACTGAGGAGAAAATTGCTAACAAAAACCTGGTATGTAAGTGAGAGAAGAAAACATAAATCAGGAATAATGAAACTAAAAACAAAGGGAATTGTATAAATGAGCATAAAGATATAGCAGACTGCCTTAATAAATACTTCTGTCCTGTGAAGGGGAGGGATCCTTGTTAGCCAAGCAATAATAGGGTCACACGTGACACAGACGTATTTACAGAGAAAGAAGTTCTACTTCAACTCTCCAAAATAAAAACAAAACCAATCTATGGGATCTGATGGGATACACACAAAATTATTAAAAGAGCTTTGACCTTATAAGACTTATAAATAAATTGCAGTCTATGGGTATGAATACCAGAATAGTTGAATGGATAAAGCAATGGTTGAGTGATAGGAGGCAGAAGGTTGTAGTTAATGGTGTATATTCAGAGCAAGGACTTTTTACTAGTGGGCTACCTCGTGGATCAGTATTAGCACCTGTACTTTAATATTTTTATTAGTAATATTACAGAAGGTCTTCATGGTACAGGATGTCTTTTTGCAGATGATACAGAAGTTTTGCCCATGCTTCCTATGATCTTGTACCATTCAGTGGCCCTTGCTTGAATTCTCTCCATGTTATGATTTTTTCTGCCATGGTCTCCGGCACAGTATTCAGAGCTCTCACCAGTAAACTATAAAGTGCTATTATATGGTATTGATACATGTTTTTTATTTTTATTTGTTCCTACTAATACTATTTTTTGTTGTATCAAATGCACATAATTCTTAACATAGCAAAAGCATTGTGGGTAAAGAACCAGCACCCTCATCAACCATATATATTGGATCTGTAAATGGATAATATTACAATCTAGCCAGCAAACATATAGGTTTTTATTTTATGAAATATGTTGGCCTACAAAGTTCCACCATGACATTTTGGCGACATGTGGACATTAACATTTCTAAAGTGACTCTTAGACAAAACTACCCAAATAATCAATATAGGATTAAAACATTGGCGATATGCGTTGACGTATCATGCAGTGTTTAGATTTCCTGTCTCTTCATTGCCAAGTATCCCTGGATACAGCTATTAACATGTTTTATGGCAAACATGAAGCTTTTAGAGAAGTGTGTAAAGCTTTGCAACAGATTTACACCTTGTATTACACATTTTACATAACACCAAGGAAACAAGCAGTTGACTAATGGAATTACCGGTAATAGCAAAAAGGTGGTGTACTAAGTAATTGGTATCTTTTTATTAGCTGTGCAGATGGAAAGGATGAATAAGATGATGATTGTTGTAAAAGGGACACTATGCATGCACTAAAACTGGGATTTTCAGTTCAAACTGATACCGTTTACTGGACCAACAAAGAAAAAGTTCTAAATATGTATGAGCCTTTGGAGACCTCAGAGGTATCTTCTTCATTCCATCAGTAAAAGAGATCTTTGGGGCCTTCAAAGCGCCTATAGCTTTTTCTATATTGGCCTAGTAATAGGCATCAACACCAATTTCTCCTGGGCCAATACAGGTATATCTATTGTTCTTATCAACATGCACTAAAAGGTATCCTAGCACTAACAATCAGGTCTGCAGGACACAACCGCAAAACTGAACATGCATGACAGGTGCTATCTGCCTCCACGCACAACTTCGTTTACATCACACCTTCTTCAGTGACATATAATGGAGTAATAATATGTACTTCATGTTCACAATAATAAAAAAAACATGATATATTCTTGTATTACACATCCATACTGACTGTGACAGCCTTGTTATCATGGACGGTATCCACGGCGGAATCACACACACGTTACCTGTAGCCGCACACAGACGCCACGACCCAGCACTGGTTACGGCAGAAGGCTCTTGCAATGAGGTTAAATGACAGCGACTCTTAACACATCTGTTACGTTGCTAGTGGTTCAACTGACAGGAAGCACAAACGCAGATATGCAATAGAACTGACAAAGACTTCCTGGCTTACAGTCACTGGTTTTGCTTCTTCATTAGTTAAAAATAATGCCTGTCTGCTCTGAGCAACGTACAGAGCTTATAATCGACTGCCTGGATTTGGAAATATTATAGCAATTGTCTAAAATACTTAATATCAGTACATTATTTTTATGTGAAGCCTAGAAATCCCGACCTGATTTTGTTTAGGCTTACTGTAACAATTCTACAAAGGTCGGCACACTGGACTGCCCATATTTTTCGCCTTTTGATACCATGTAGTCTCAATTCCTATTCCTTTATACCACGGCTTGCTGATAGAGCATTATGTTAATAACATGGTTTACGCCACTAGTGGAGGAGTTTTGTAGGGTGGGATTTTTTTTGTTCTGTGTTTTCTTCTTAAATGTTGAAATTTCAGTTCCTGTTACTGAGGTTAAAGGGGGGGGGGGGGTATTTTGCTATTGGGTTCACATGATTTGTGGCTCTTCTAGATGTTAAAACATATCAGGACATGCTGGTTGGTGTACTGCTGGAACCAGGCTTGATTTTGAAATGACTAACTAAAAAAGTAGTAAAATAAAAAGAAAGATCCTGACCCATTTTGCTTGTTACACTAGTGGCCACCTCAAGTATACAAATATGGCTGCGAGCAGCAACGCAGGAGACCAAGCCCGGCGGCTGAGCTGCAGATACTGCAGACACGCAGATGTCGAGAGTCTTGTTGTGGCGGTGCAAAAGGTAAAGAGGTTAAATTGAGAATTCCAGATAAAAACAGAGTTGTTGCATATTTGTAGCATATTTGAAGAGTTTTAGTGCACCCGTTTGAGATACAGAGAATGCTGAAAAATATAGTATGGTGGTTTTAATGAACCCAACAGCCTAATGAGACAATGTTGTTGACGTAAACAGTTTCAGAGAATAAGATTTTGGAAGGTTAATAAAAGCGTTTATATAACCCAAGATAGCACCCCCTGGGTTCGCCACAGAGTGCCACTTAGTGTTTCTTTGCAACGGTTCAAAAGTTCAAAGAAAAACGGCAGAATAATAATCATAATAATCCGAGCAACAATAGGTTGTCCAAGTGACTGCTTGGCCACCTAAATAGTCAAGAATGCCAAATACAGGCTCTGCAACTTTATAGCAGGTGGCATTAAAAGGTTATCCAACATTTTCCTTCACAAACCAAAAACTGTAAAGTTTCTAAAATATATATGGTTAAGAGGTAACACAAGGTTGGCAATCATAGTGTGTGCTATATAATATACGGTATATAAATATAAACACAGACAACCAAACGTTTGGGGTCACTTAGCTTATTTCATGGAAATTAAGGATCATTGAGCCTTTTAAAAACTTAAACCTGGATTTTCCAACACAATGTTCCATTGGATAACAGGAGTGATGGGAGTTATAAAGGGCCTCTGTACACCTATGATGATAATTCATTTAAAAGAATAAAAAAAGGTTCCAGCTACAACAGTCGTTTACAACATTAACAAGGTCTACACTGTGTTTCTGATCCATTTCCAGGAACCAGGAAGTGTGTTTATATATAAATAAAACAAGATGCCATCTGCATGCAGATTAGATGGTTCCCCATTTAATAAGAACAATTTATTTACTAAAACAATGTAACAGAGGTGACACACACCCAGCTAAATGTCCCATAAGAAGTAGAACGCCTGCCCTGGCGACACTGCTCGTATCAGCATGCTGCAGGCAGTAAGGACAGATTAAAATAGATTGCATGTTCTTTGATGTGGCCAAACACATTCACATTAGTCTCCAGAGAGTATAGTACATGCCTGCGGGAATGGATTACAATACCTCATATGACAAATAAAAAATAGCCAGCAAAAGAGGCAAATGCAGGCAGAGACATACAATACGGTGGGTCACATGATTCGCGACTAGCTAATTAGAATGCAATAAGTAGTCAAAAAGAAAACATTTATACACACATATACACACTATTCAAAAAAAGTTTGAAATGGCAATAATATGCTCTTCTGCAATTTTATTGCAATTATTGTTAATATTTACCACTTATGTTAAATATGCCTGGAAAAAATATTTACGTAATAAAATAATTTATTCTGCAAAAGGCCGTCCAGCTATCAGAAACATACGGATTCAAGTACATTTTTTTTTTACGTTCTATAGCAAACAGTATTAAATCCACTAAAATTGTTACACTGACCCGCCTATGTACGCTGAGCAATCTATTGAGTATACTTAACCCCTAGTTGAGTTTGACATGCCATGTTATGGTCAGTATTGATTCATTTAGCATTCTTTCATAGCAGTAAAAACAAACAGCAATCAACATTGGTAGGCAAAAACTGTGGCCGAGCTATAAAAGGTCCTTTACTTTGCTATAAAATATGTGCAGAGGTAAATGGTGAAGCAAAGGTTAACACGGCCTTTTAAAACTGGGCTTGGTTGTCAATGTTTCGGTTTTGCCCTATACACCCCTACTTTTATAATTTATCCAGAGTTCCCTGCAAATAGTATTGTTGATGTGACGTTCTCCTATTTAGCAGCGTCTATTTTTTTTAACCCCTTAATGACAAAGCCCGTACATGTACGGGCTCAAAATGCATTGTTTTCAATGGGTTTAGGGACCCCCCATTGTCCTTAAGGGGTTAAAGTAGAGCTACCATATTGTGTATTTTGTTCCTTGCCGATTTGATATCTATTACAGTCACATGTTCCCACTTCCCCGTTACATGGTCCAAAGCACACAAGGAAATCCCCTGCTTCCTCAGATCTGCTCCACGGCTCTATTCTAATTTACAGCACACTGCGTGGTGTCCTCAGAACCAGATTAGCGATTGCTTCTCCACTATATACAACAGGGGGCTGAGGATGAGCTCAATAGTTTCCCTTTGCAACTTTATGTTATGCGTGTCTAGCATTTTAATGGCATTTCTTCATGCAATACGACCGTTTAACATCTGTACGTGATCCACAGAGCAACGGGGTTAACACTTGCCCCTTCATATATTGATTCTTCGGTGGGCCTGCTTTCTTTGCATTATATGCTGGAAGATCAAAGCTTTATTTGGTTCAATAAACAAGGGAAACTAAAGTTGATAATTTATGCAGAAAAGTGGCAGATATGGCTTGCATCTACTGTCATCAAGTGGAAGACCAACGGCTGAAGCTCCTCTTCTGTCCCTACCTACTGGCATTGAAGGATCCTTCTTGCTGTGCTACTGTCAGGAGGTTGAAAGGCAGGAAAGAAATTATCCTTCTAACCACCTGCTCCACATACAAAGGGTTAAACACAGCCATCATATGGACTGTCAGCTATCATATGCGTTAAATTTACATGGCTTCCCTGCAAATGCATGTGGGGTTGCGCAGGACCCCTCAATATGCAGTTTCCCCTCCCACCCTCCATTAATCAGTGGCAAGATTTGTTGGACCACGGGACGGAAGGCAGCTGCAGAGCTGCAGCTTCTAGCTTAGGTAATTACTTGAAGAATGGATATTAAAGTGCTCAGTGAGCGAGTACCATGGACACTAAACTGTGTGTGAAAACCCCAAGGATTACAGGGAGGTGTTAAGCATGGCAGCATGACAGATAAAAATGGATGGGATGTATTCATGTAGCAGTATAGAGCCATCCACATTAGGGAGATTAACGATCTAAACAATGTTTTGTTAACATTATAACATACGTGAGCCGCTTATTAATGCAGGTAGTATGTTTGAAGACATGGTCACTTGCAGCTGAACTTTAACACCAATGATGTTGTAAAACGGGACCCTCCCGGCTGTTAAACAGCAGCCTGCCATCTGACCAGGCTATAAAGAATTAGGAGTTGTTGGCCTTGCAATATGATTGTAGGGCAGCATGGAGAAAAACAGGTTTATTGCCAAACAGTGTTCCTTCTACACAAATTAAAAACAGCTGCCAACAATACCAATGTGAGCACACTCCTTTATTCATTACATATATTGTCTTACATGTCTTGTTTCCTTTTATCTCCAGTAAGAAGATGTATGAATACATTGGGAAATGTAGTTTGCAGCATTTAACTGTAAGGACTGGGAAAAAAGATATAGATATATATATATATTCTATATATAGTGGATCAAAGTCTTTCAATGTGACTTGTACTTAAGACCCAATTTGATTTCTGTAGAGGCTCCCACATGATGTTCACAAGGCAGCATAACTAAAGCAGTAGAACTGAGCATGCCAATGACTTGTGTGTGTCAAGGGTTAACCGCAGAGAACCCTCCTAGTTTCTCACCTAGTAGGATTTGAACGGGAGCGCTTTCCTAGCACTAATTGAAAGTAGTTTAATATGTAGTAATATAAAAGTACTTTGATACTGGAAGTAAAGGGACACTCCAGCCATCATGTGCTTTACAGCTATGTGGCCACTTTAATTTTCATATGGTTCATTTTGCAAATCAGACCCCCCCCCCATATGCATCTACTCCATTCCCATTTTTGCTGTGGCTTTGGGAAAGCATGACGTGAAGGTCTGTTCAGACACCTGTGCGCATGCATGGAAACGCTGCCAATGGGAGCACTTTTCTAGCAGTGGCAAGAATCGGCAGACCATGGAGATGGAGATGGCGGAGGAGGCAGTTGCCACAAGCAGGGCTGCCTCTTCAATGTCTGGTAAGTTCTTAGTTTTTGGTTTGTTTTGGAAGAATGCATATTAAAATACTAACAGCACTTTTATATGCATCCTTTGTTACAGGTGGTCCCGGGGGTGTCAGGGACAGTTAGACTACTTAGTGCATTTTGCAGGCCCAACTCAGAAGCTCACCAGGATTAGCTCTTTATAATGTATAGCAAAGTTAAATAGTGAAAACTTTGAAGTCCCCAGAAAACTCCTGGTTTTGTAATTGCACCCCAAATCTCTTAGGACTCTGCAGTAATATTGTAAGACAACGTGCTTCCTAAGAGTGGCAAAATCTTGAAACAGCAGGCTATTCTTTATAGCAAGACATGTATTTAAATACTAATAGAAGATGAATAAAAAAGTGAAATGGATATCTAAATGAGGTGTCAGCAGGAGATTTGATCCACACAGACTGCACAGCACACCGTGGGAGTTACCGTCTGAAAAATTCACTCAAGCCCTGGTGGTAGAATTCCCCATCTCAGTGGAGACACTCAATGCTCTGGTATGATATCAGGGTCACGAGGGTCTTCCTGCACTATTTCAGTGTGAAAGCTGCGGGATACTGAATTACATGCTAAAGGCTGCGTTTTACAGAGCTGAATGGCAACACAGAACTTTTGGCTAATCTGATCCAGCTGTCCAGATCACTACATTTTCACACAATACGGATGGAGTAGTCTTTACCAAAATCACAGTAAAATCTGTTAAGCAGAGGCGACATTAAACGTAAAAATATTTCAGCAACTCTGGCTTCTTCCAAAGCCAAAAGTTATTTTTCATAGAGCATGTTCTTAAAACATGAGTGAGATTTGGTAAGATACATCATATTTCTCAGCCTGCTGATGGATGCTCTCCTGAAAAGATGAAGGAACAGGACAGAAGAGATGAGAGAAATGAAAAGAAGAGAGGAGGGCTACATTCTTGCAATTAAAAACATGTTTAAAATCCAGAGAGACCTAATATAAAGTACAGTCAGAGGGATAAAACAAAGTCTCCTTTCTACTACCCATTATTTATTGATTTGTGTAGCACCATCATAGTCTGCAGAGCTGTACAAACTGGACATAAACATAGTATGTTTCTAGAAACGAAAACAAAGGAGGGCCCTGTTCAAACACACATATATATACAAATTACACAAATACACACACTCGCACAACTACTTGAGCTCCAGAGAATTACCGTACATAAAGCACTGACAGACCAGCCACGGCACATCCCGGTAAAAGACATGTGTACGCACACACCACACAAATTTATACAAATTCAGAGCGTGAGACGAATGGGTACGACACATGGTAAGCACTACTTGTTTGGGTTAGGGTCCATGGTTATAGACGGTTGCATTTTCATAGTCTAAACACCGAGGATCTTCAACTTCATTCGCCAAAGCGTGAGTTTGCAGGTGAATTGCTGTGAATGGAAACACTAAAACTGCCTCATACATCTTTTACATCCCCGGCCCCAGCGAGCTTCTCCTGCTGTGATCTAGAAAGTGCTGATTTCATCTTGCATTACTATGTATTGTTTTATAAAGCACCATCCTATTCCATAGCGCTGTACAATGGGTAGACAGGACATAACAAGTAACATATAACATAATAATTTGACTTACAGAAACAACGGGTGAGGAGGAACCTGCTCATATGAGCTTACAATCTTCACAATGAGGAGCCAGCTACTATTTGATCATCAGTCTGTCCTCCAAAAGGCAATGAGAAGGTGTTACACTTAGTGAATAAAGCCCTCATTTTATTTACAACAAATACACACCAAACATATGCTCTGCCAGAGGCAGCACTATAACAACAACGTCTCTCAGTCTTACTCCATTCAATCCATCACGCATGAGCTTTCCGGACTAACCAGGTAGTAACAGGCACAATGCAGTCAAAAAGCACTATTGCTCCCAGCAATCCCCACCCTTTAACCCTGTGTGTGCAAGACAGGGTGAGAAGGCATAACCACCCCACCCCCATCTAAAGTTTTACGCAAGACATCAAACACAGGGGACATGCAAATGTAACACAAGAAATGGACTATTTCAAAAAGTCCCCATTGTTTAAAAGGAGGCCTGTGTGCCACATTCAGCTCTCAAGAGGTTTCTGTGCGCCTCCTTTCAGAAAACGTCTATTGGTTTTATAATAACGCTTAATTTAATACGACCTAGGAACCAAAATCCTGAATGATATGTGGCTGTCCAATCACAAGTTACAGAACACTTATCTAGACCAGCTGGTCCGGCCGTAACAATGAAACGATATGTCAAGAGTATAAAAGGGGGGTTTGTTTGTTTGTTTGTTTTTGTTTTCTTTTTACCTTACTTTGGGCTGCAAACATCCCAAACTATGTTCAGTCCCAGGCATTAACGGTAGGACACCACTGCAACAAATACAAAATATTGTAAATAATAAATGTCAATAAACATGTAATATATATTTATACATAAAATCACATGCATGTAAAATGTTGCAATGAAGAACACAGCATATACCGGTAGATGCACACAAGCACTCTATATCACACGGGTCTTTCATCCCTTTCAATAACGGGGAACCACCACCCCACCTCTACACCGTGTAATGATTCACATATACTGGCCATGCGATAACTTAGGTATACCCGCTGTGCTTGTACTTTTGCAGCACATCCACACAAGGAGTGTAGTAGTGAAGCCCCAACTGAAGGCTTTGTAAATAGAACCCTGGCCATAGTCACTCAGGTGTGGGGACCCTCCCTGAAAGCATACCTCGTCACATTATCTCTCCCGTCGGCAGCTACAGAAACAAAGCTCCTAAAATTTAAAGCAATCCCCAGACAAGTGGCACCGGCTGCTTCAGAAATGCAAACACGCCTCAGCAGTCTGTTTGTTTTATCCCTGCCCTGGAATAACTGCTCGCTGCCCTTTGGATCCAAAGGAGCTGGCCTCTTACATCACCTAAAATAAACCAGTTTATCATATGACTGGAAACACTTGAGTATTGTCATGTAATGAGCTAGACCTGTCTGTACACACCTATTAACTGGTTTGTCGGCAGCAAAAAAATATCTAAATATTTATATAAAAATTTACAAACAAGTTGTCTTAATTGAAAACAAAGGGTTTATTCACTAAAAGGGTAGCGGACAGCAGTGACATATTTACTCAGGGCAGCAGCCCCCTCCACGGTCTCTGTATTCTCTGTGGGGTGCCTGGATATGATGTCAAAGGCAAGGCGCCTTTTCAAAGCAGCGTGTGCACAGGGTCTATGGTTTAAATGGGCTGGTTGGGATCAGAGATCTCCCTCGTAACGGCCCATTCAGCACACCTAGGGGCCTGATCCATAGACCTAGACCTGAATA